>NW_026606240.1:5245000-5725000 GCF_029834395.1 Sorex fumeus
GCATAAAAGTGCTGGCCGAGATGGAATCACTAGTGAATTCTTCCAAATATTTAAAGAGGACTTACTCCCAACCCTCTTTAAGATTTTCCACGAAATTGAAGTACCAAAAAACACTTCTGAACAGTTTCTATGAAGCAAATATCACCCTGATACCAAAAGCAGACACAGATACCACAAAGAAAGAGAATTACAGGCTGATATCCCTGATGAACACAGATGCAAAGATCCTCAACAAACTCTTAGTAAATAGAATCCAACGACTCATCAAAAAGATCATACACCATGACCAAGTAGGATTCATCCCAGGGATGCAAGGATGGTTTAACATTTGGAAATCGATCAACATAATACATCATATCAACAAAAGAGAAAATAAAAACCATATGATCATATCAATAGACGCAGAGAAAGCATTTGACAAGATTCAGCACCCGATTATGATGAAAACTCTCAGCAAAACAGGCATTGAAGGAACTTTCCTCAGTATAGTCAAAGCCATCTACCACAAGCCCATGGTAAGTATCATTCTCAATGGGGAAAAAACTAAAAGCCTTCCCTCTAAGATCTGGCACAAGACAAGGTTGCCCACTTTTGCCACTCCTACTCAATATAGTATTGGAAGTCCTGGCCATTGCAGTTAGGCAAGAGAAAGGTATCAAGGGAATACAGATAAGAGAGGAAGAGTCAAACTATCACTATTTGCAGACGATATGATACTATACTTAGAAAACCCTAAAGATTCTACAGAAAAGCTGCTAGAAACAGTAGGTTGGTTTAGTCAAGTGGCAGACGACAAAATCAACACCCCAAAATCCATGGCTTTCTTATATACAAATAACAAAAGTCCATGGCTTTCTTATATACAAATGACAAAAGAGAAGAAATAGACATTAAAAAAGCAATCCCATTCATAACCGTACCTCAGAAATTCAAGTACCTCGGAATCAGCTTAACCAAAGAGGTGAAGGACCTATACAAGGAAAATTACAAAACACTATGTCAAGAAATGAAAGAGGACACTAGGAAATGGAGACACATCCCCTGCTCATGGATACGGAGGATTAACATTAACGTATCAAAATGGTAATACTGCCCAAAGCACTATACAAATTCAATGTGGTCCCTATCAGGATATCATGACATTTTTTTAAAGAAATAAACAAAACACACCTGAAATTCATATGGAACAATAAACAAACCCCCACAAATAGCTAAAACATCCCTTGGGAAAAAGAAGATGGGTGGCATCACCCTCCCCAACTTCAAACTGTACTACAAAGCAGTAGTAATTAAGACAGCATGGTACTGGGCTAGAAACAGACCTGTAGACCATCGAACAGAGTTGAATATTCTGTCACAGACCCCCAAATATATGACCACTTAGTCTTTGACAAAAGAGCAAGAAATGTGAAATGGAACAAGGAAAGCCTCTTCAACAAGTGGTGCTGGGAAAACTGGGAAGCTACCTGCAAAAAAATGAACTCTGACCTCTGTCTAATGCCAGGCACAAAAGTCAGATCAAAGTGGATTAAAGGCCTCAATATCAGACATGAATCCATTAGGTACATAGAGGAAAATGTAGGCAGAACTCTCCACGACAGTGAAGCGAAAAGCATCTTTAAGGATGAAACAGCACTGACCATGCAAGTGGAAGCAAACATAAACAAATGGGACTACATCAAACTAAGAAGCTTCTGCACTTCAAAGGAAACAGTGACCAAAATACAAAAAGAGCCCACATAATGGCAAAGAATATTTACCCAATACCCATCTGATAAGGGATTAATATCCACGATATACAAGGCACTGGTAGAATTGTACAAGAAAAAATCCTCCAACCCCATCAAAAAATGGGGAGAAGAAATGAATAGAAGTTTCCTCAAAAAAGAAATACAAATGGCCAAAAGCCACATGAAACAATGCTCCACATCGCCAGCCATCAGGGAGATGCAAATCAAAACAACAATGAGATATCACCTCACACCTCAGATACTGGCACTCATTCAAAGAACAAAAGCAACCAGTGCTGGCGTGGATGTGGGGAAAAAGGGACACTCTTTCACTGTTGGTGGGAATGCCCACTAGTTCAGCCTTTCTGTATAACAATATGGACAGTCCTTCAAAAACTAGAAATTGAGCTTCCATTTGACTCTGCAATACCACTTCTCAGAATATATACCTAGAATGCAAAAAAAAGCACAGTAGAAATGACATCTGCACCAATATGTTCATAGCAGCACTGTTCACAATAGCCAAATTCTGGAAACAACCCAAGTGCCCTAGAACAGATGACTGGTTAAAGAAACTTTGGTACATCTACACAATGGAATACTATGCAGCTGTCAGGAGAGATGAAGTCATGAACTTTGCTTACAAATGGATCGACATGGAGAGTATCATGCTAAGTGAAATGAGTCAGAAAGAATGAACAGACATAGAAGGACTGCACTCATTTGTGGAGTATTAAACAGAACATGAGGCTGACACCAAAGGATAGTAGATACACGGGACAGATAGATTGCTCCATAGCTGGAAGCCTGTCTCATGAGCAAAGGGGAGAAGGCAGCTGGAATAGACAAGGTATCACTAAGAAAAAGATGGCTGGAGGAATCGATCGGGATGGGAGATGTGTGCAGAAAGTAGATAAAGGACCAAACATGGTAACCTTCAGGGTCTGTATTGCAAACCCTAATGCCCAAAAGTAGAGAGATATTATGGAGAATCACCTGCCATGGAGGCAGCAGGAATACCGGGAATATTGGTGTTGGGGAATGTGCACTGGTGGAGGGATGGGTGTTTGATCATTGTGTGATTGTAACCCAAACATGAAAGCTTGTAACTATCTCATGGTGATTCAGTAAAATTAAAAAAAAAAAAGAAAGAAAAGAAATCTCTAAAATTCCGTCGTTGTAAGTCAAGAAAAAAAAATTACAAAATAAGAATTTGAAAGAAAAATATTTTCTTCCACTGTTTCCAGTTTACTTTGGTCTCATCAGTCTACTCATAAACAGCCGGCACTTCTTGAAATGTTTGGTTTCTCCTGTTCAAGGAGGTAAATTCTATCCATCTGCCAAGACCTGAATTAAGTACCATTTGAGGTACAAACATGCTTTCCCGAAGAAAACCCTCAAGCAAAAATATCTTTAATTGAATGCAGACTTCAGTACTGAACTTCTATGTGATTACAGAGTGGTTCAGAAATATGATTCAGTCCTATCTGTATCTTAGTTTTTGTATTTCTGAGTGGAACTATGCCTGTCTCTGAGACTTTTTTGGGATAGTATTTTTTTTCTTTCTTAAATAATGCGATGTTCTAAGAATATAATAATTTCCTACTTTTTCTCCCATCAATATTTCACCTAGAGAATTCAGTGAACTGTAATTCATATTTCTAGTCTCACATTATTTAGAATCACAAAGAATACAATCACATAATTGTTTTCTATATTTTCATGCAAGTAAATTTTTTTCACTAGGATGAGAAAGCTTCATGAGGTGACATAGAACTGAGCTTTCAGTGGTGAACTAAAAGTAATATATATAGAATTATTTCTAATAATGTACAATTTAAAATAATATGTTTATACGTAGTGTTACTTCAAAACAAACTAAGAAAAAATAAAGCTTCAAGATAGTAGGGAATTTTTTTTGTGCATTGTTATATCCCTTTAGATCTTAGAGCTTAGAAGAACACTGAATTAATAGTGATATTCATAGTAGAAGATTTAAGAAAAAGTTCCTTATTGATAAAAGAAATGTAATTAAATTTAACTAATTAATTGTGCTACTATAATTTAATTTTTGTTGATTTTGACTTGCTGAGAAAAGGATGAAACTAAAAAAAAAAAAAAGAAAAACCTAGATAGTTAAATTTTATTTACTAGAGAGATTTTTGTACCTTAGTATCACTAAGGGCTGGAGCAATAGCACAGCAGGTAGGGTGTTTGCCTTGCATGTGGCCGACCCAGGTTTGATTCCTCTGTCCCTCTCGGAGAGCCCGGCGAGCTACCAAGAGTATCCTGCCCATATGGCAGAGCCTGGCAAGCTCCCCGTGGTGTATTCGATATGCCAAAAGCAGTAACAAGTCTCAGAATGGAGAAGTTACTGGTGCCCACTCGAGAGAATCGATGACCAATGGGAGGACAGTGCCACAGTGCTATAGTATCACTAACAAGGAAATAAATGAATGGAGAAAGAGGCAAAAACAAACAGATGCATCATTTCTGATTGTAAAAGTTCCAGGACAAGAGTCAAAGTTTTAACTCACAAAATTTGATTTGTGATATGAAAATTTGAAAGGTTTCTTTTCTTTGGATGGGTTCTATGTAAAAGACACAGTTTACCCAGGGAGAAAAGAATGTACGTTGAACTGTAAGCATATCTGTATTAGCTCCTCTAACCGCAATTATTATTATATAGCTTGGAATAAGAGAAGTTTCCAAGGAGTTTTGCAAATGGATAATTAAATGAATGAAAAAAATCAATGGTACCTTAGGTACTAAATAAATACCGAGACCAATGCTTACCCCCTTTGAAGTCCTGTTGGTTCCTCAATGCTGCCTACCCCAGGAATTCAAGGCAGTAATGGAAGTAGTCTCGCCTAAAGGGTGTTCCAGTTGAGAAAGCCTTGTTCTGAAATATACTTAGCTTCTATCAACAGAGTGGCTGGAGCGATAGCACAGCGGGTAGGGCGTCTGCCTTGCATGCAGCCAACATGGCCGACCCGAGTTCGATTCCTCCGCCCCTCTCGGAGAGCCCGGCAAGCTACCGAGAGTATTCGATATGCCAGACACAGTAACAACAAAGTCTCCAATGGAGACGTTACTGGGCCCGCTCGAGCAAATCGACGATCAACGGGAGGGCCTTTACCTTTACCTTACCTTACCTATCAACAGAGCAACAGGACTGTAACCTCAATCGCTGGCTTCCCTTCAAAGACTAAACGATACTCGGGTTGACCCTGGACAAACATGAGCAACAAAGAACTGTTTTCCCAGGGTTCTGCCACCGTCTCTTTCCGTGGTTCTTTGCCCTTCCTCCATCCCCCACCTCCAGCGTCTGGAGCACCAAAACCTAGCTGATTGAAAATGAGAATTCTATCCTTGGTGTCCGAAAGAGAGAGGGGGCAATATTAGATCACTAAAAGCAATAGGGTAAAATAAGTACGGGTCACAGAAAGAGAAAGGTAAAAGATGAACTAAGGACACAAATATTTACTTCCGACCATGTAGGAGACTTTGTGCTGGGTAATGATAATAGTCACTTAATCTCCCAAATAACATGATGGTATCAATTTCATTGTGACCAAAGAGGTTAAGTAATTTTCAGAAGTACAGAAGCCAGGAATTGAACATATACCTCAAATTGAGGTATGTCTAATTCCAAACCAAAGTGTCTCTATAGCAGATGTTAAGCAAACACTAGGAGTAAATTTTGAAATGGTGCTAAAGACCTATATAATTTAGTGACCACAAATATGACAGTATATTAATGTATACATATGATGTATACATTTAATGTATATCAGGACTATCAAGAAAATAATCATGCCCATATTCTTATTAATGACCAGTCTGGGATTATCTTAACTGCTATCAAGCTCTTCCCTTGACTAGTTCTCTTCCAGTTTAATACACATAAAATAAAAAGTGGTAAACATGAGTGAAAGTAGAAGTGAAGCAGTTAATTAAGCTGTAGTCTTTACCACAAGTCTATACGATCGATCTTATTGAATCTCAATAAATGCTTTCAACTCATTACTACTAAGAATCTAATTAGACATTTATTGCTTATGTAATTGAGTTAATGGCATAGCAACAAGATTTATATCTCACATATTTGTTACACCTCAGCACTCTCCACTTTCTTAATCAATTGATCTTTAGTTAACACACATTAACTATCCTATTAAATCTAAATTAAATGCTATTCTGATTTGATTTTATTAAATAAATGCCACAACACTAATGAGATACAGGCCATTTAAATGATGACAGAGCAGTCAAATTTAGGTCCCTCTTTTAAGTAAAGCAATTTCAAAGTGAAAAATAATGAGAAGATGTGTTCCTCAAGTTGACAGTTTCATAAATACTGTATCATGATGAATTCCTCTTCAGCATCATTGAAGATTAAAAAACAAACTTTTATAATGTTTCATTTCTAATAAGGCTTTTCTTTGACGAAAAAAATCATTTCTCCCTTGGCTCCTGTTATAAGGACACTAATTTTTGAAAAAATTTCAAGAGTTCTGACTCATAAGAGAAATTCTGTTTTAGCCCTCAACCTTTTCTGGCAAAAGTTCAGAAACAAACCAAACAGGAATTCCTTAAGCTAATGACTGGTTAGGGAGTTGAATTTTGTTTTACCAAACAAATGAAATGCATAAAATAAGTTACATAATACTTATACAACAATAACTGAGTACCTGCTATGTTTCTTAATTAAGAAAACATGATAACATACGAACAAACATTCAACTCTTTTAACATTTAATAGAATAGGGCATGTGATGTGAACAAAAAGCATGAGGTATGTACTCTGTCTTATTTGGCAGAAAAATCAGACATGTGAAAATTACCTGTAGCTTATGCATTGAAAGTCTGAAGTCTACTCTTCATGGGTAAGGTTACCATTGTAAGGCCAAGTGTCTTATTAAGTGCCAGCATGTAAAACATGCTCACTAAACTTTTCTTCTTTTTTGTTGGAAAGGTATTAGGCCACACCTGCAGCTGCTCAGGGACCACTCCTTACTCTGTCCTCAGTGCTTATTCTTAGCAGTGCTCAGGACCATGAAGTGACAGAGATCAAACTGGGGTCAAGTGTGCCTTAATGCCTTTACTAACTCTCTGGCTCAAATATTTCTTCAATGCATATTTTCTTACACAATGAACAAGAAAGTATCTTCATCTAAGGCCTCACTTAGAAACAGAAGATCTAAACTTCATTTGTTCATTAATTTCAAACTCCAGTCATAACTGCAAAATAAAGTTAGACTACCTAGTAAGGGGATCCAGGTGCCAGCAACAATACTTGAAATGTATATTCAACCATTTGTCTTTGCCAGAAATTGTACTGGGAATTATTCATTTAAGTGCTGCAACTTATGATTGACAACCTAGAGTATATATTTCTACACCTGAGGAATCATACTATTATGAACTCAGAGTAGTTGTATTATTTGCTTTTCACAGTATGAATGGAAGTGGTTTGTGCTACTTCTAGATAGACGTTTGTTCAAACTTAGGATCACTGTTACTTTTCTCTGTTATTGATCATAAACATTTGATCTAGTGGTTTCTCCATCAGCAATGACCCAGAGTGAGTGACATAAAGGAGAACTGTTACTATCTTACAAGGACATGATATGAAAGCAAGAAAGAGACCTTTATTGTTATGGCCTATAGAATGAGACACATATTACCTCAGCATAACATAGCTTATCCTCATTGTTACAGAAATTATTAATGGAAATGAAAACAAAAATATTATAAAATTAATAACATTTAACTCCAGGGTTCATTGGTGAAAATTAAGGAAACATTTTAGTAGTGAAAATATGTTGACCATAATCTTAACTTGAAATTTTAAGAGAAGATATAGCAAACAGTATGTTAAGTTGATTATTGTTGGATGCATTTGACAAGAAAGGGATATACTCAAAAAAAGAATTGGTCAGTTTGGAGGCAGAGAAAGAAAAGAATGAGAAAGTTTCAAATAAGAAAATGTAGGTGATTCTTAAATGCAATCAATAAAACAAAGAAAATGAGTATGAGCAACAAAATTCCACAAAAACATAGTAAAAATAAAATAGCTTCTTTTTATTATTTATTACTTGGCACTTCTCTACTTATTAAGGTGACATCCAGTAAGACAAAACATCAGAAGAAGAGTTCAAGGATATAGGTCCTATGAGGAATCTGATGGATACAAGGTACTAAAAATTAAGCATGTCATAAATTACAGGCATATTTTAAGACCGAATATTTGACAGCAATCAGATAGATAAATAGATCCAAAGTTAAAAAAGGAAATATTGTGCTGTCAATAGAACCACTTAACCTATGTTAAAGGAGAGTGCTCTCAACTCCCAGCAATCCTTCCTTCTCTTCCAACCTTACTGCCTGACCTGGAAGCAGTTGAGCAGTTGTGAGTAAATCTCTTTAGCCCCTGAGGAGATCATGTTATACAATTGTTTCTTGATATGAAAGTCAAAGAGAATAGTGGGAAAAGAAGAATTCTCAAAGTATAGGACCAAGAACAATGAGGTGTGTGTGTGTGTGTGTGTGGGGGGGGGGGGGGTTTGTCCAGAGAGCTACCGCAAAATGTAGAATCAAGGCTCTCTCACAAATTGCACTTGCCGAGGAAGATTGTAAAATCTGTAGACACTGGGAACATCTGTGTGTCTCCCGAACTTTACTTTTCCTAATGAGTGTATTTTGCTTGCCTGTAAAAAAGTGAAAAATTGCAGGTGAAAAATCACCTGTCTATATTGTGTATGAGAGATGCAGAACAGATTCCCCTTTTCCTCCTGCAGTTTTGGATGAAGAGGAGTTGCATCCAGATTTGAAACAGAAACCATCTTCAAACATTTGAAACTCAAAGGCAAAGATAGAAATAAAGACCAAATTGCTTCTTATGATCTTTAAGGTAGTGGTGAGTGTTTTTAGTATGTGGGAAGCCAAGAATGCTATACTGTTGAATACAAGCAAGGTGACTTGTGAAAGTTTATAGTACTGTCCAAAATATCTTTTATTCATGGGACTGGAGTGATAGCACAGTGGGTAGGGTGTTTGCCTTGCACACGGCCGACCCGGGTTGGATTCCCAGCATCACATATGGTCCCACGAGCACTGCCAGGAGTAATTCCTGAGTGCATGATCCAGGAGTAACCCCTGTGCATCGCTGGGTGCTACCCAAAAAGCAATCATTTATTTTGGTCTTGGAACCACATGAAGTACTGCTCAGGGCTTACTCCCTGGCTCTGAGCTAAGGGATCACTCCTGGTGGGTTTCAGGGCACCATATAGGATACTGAGGATCAAACCTGAGTTAGTGGTGTGCATGGCAGGTGCCCCAGACACTGTAATATCACTCTGGTTCCTCAAAATATTTTGTTTCCAGTGCCTCTACCTACTCTACCTAGAGGAATACAATATGCTACTAAAACTGAGAGTATCTCACCTGCATAGCAAAGCCTGGCAAGCTACCTGGATGTATTCGATATGCCAAACACAGTAAGAACAAGCTTTGTGAGGGGCCTGCAAAACCACGCTCCGGCTCGCGGAGGTGGCCCTAGGATCCGTAGATGCAGGGAAGGACCAACCGAATGAACACAAGACACAAGAGACAGAGTGCAGTTTAGAAACAGAGAGAAAAAGGCACAGACTTTATTGGGGGCAATCAGGGTATATATCCATTAGTAAGGCAGATACACAAAAGGTCGTGCCCATATATGGTTAGGAAGGTTTGTTTTCACATATCATGCATTACAAGGTTTGTGTGTATCTCGTACCAGACATGAGGTGATTACACAAAGGGCCATGTCCATATGATTTACCAAGTTTATACATATCACGTACCAGACACGAGGTAGTTATTTCTTGTTAGACTGACAGCCATGACAGATGTTCTCTCAGGATAACCATACATCAAGATAACCATACATAGCACAGGCTGTGCCTACCGCGGGGTCACAGGTCAAGATGACCATACCTAGCACAGGCATGTAGACCCTTGGCCAGTTAAAGGGCCAGCTTCCCACAAAGCCTCATGATGGAGACGTTACTGGGCCCGCTTGAGCAAATCGATGACAACAGGAGGACAGTGTTACAGTGCAGTGCTGCAGGCTTTGACTAATAAAATATAAGTGAAGCTGATGAACGTTATTCTTATACAAAGTGTTCAGAGACATGGATTTTATGTCTTATTTTTCCCCTATCATGAGATTAACAGTGCTCCAGATAAGGATTGAGCCCCCAAATGAAGCTAACATATATCTGAACCTTAAATGACTTGTGTGTATATTCACTGTCACTGTCACTGTCAATGTCCTCCCATTGTTCATCAATTTACTCGAGCGGGCCCAGTAACATTGTAAGACTTGTTACTGTGTTTTGCTATATCAAATACATCACAGGTGGCTTGCCAGACTTTGCCATGCCGGCGAGATACCCTCGGTAGCTTGCGGGGCTTTCCAAGACGGTCAGAGGAATCGAATTCTGGTTGGTCATGTAGGCTGCGTGCAAGGCAAACTCCCTACCCACTGTGCTATCGCTCCAGCCCATGTATATTCAATATGCACAATATTCAATATGCACAAAATATTAATGTTTGTTTTCGGAGACACTAAGACTTGGTGCCATTTGAAGCATAACCCAAACTCCTTGGTGACTGCCATGGCAGTAAACCATGCTAACAATATTGTGGTTATGTAGACATTATTCACCATTGTACTAAGTACTGTGACTGGACCTAGGAAGAAAATACAATTCCACAAAACTTTTGAAGAAACTTACAGCCACTTAGTAAAATAGATTTTTTTCTACCCTTTTTTTGCTTCATGTTTGAACCAAGACTTTCTTAGATAGCATATAGTTTTCCTGTCCTTTCTAGTTTCATTCCCTAGAAATTTTGGTATTTTTATTTTACTCTAAATGTTTTGAAACTTTAGCAGGGTAAGTCTAAGATGCGAAATCTTTATTTATTTTAAGTAATAATTTTTCTGCCTCATCTCAGTGAAACCTACCCAAATTTTCATTCATTATTTAACTCCGAGCAAATTATGTACTTGCAAATTTCTTAAAATTGCATTAGTTCCTTAAAATATTTTGTTGAACTATGTATTATTTGAAGGCAGGGTCTTTCTTGTTCTGCTTTGTATACCCCAGACACCATAGTAAGTGGAATAAGGAGTAAACTCAATAGAAATGTTGAAATTTTTACTTCCTATATGCTTCCTGGTGACAAAAGTAACTAATTGGTCATAAAATAGTACATTGTGGTTGGTTTTTCTTTTTTTTTTTTTTGAAAAAGATAGTTATTTACTTAGAAAGATGTGAGGGAAGAGTAAGAGAGGAAGTATTCATTCAAGAAAAAATATGGGCTTGAAGAGTAAGCCAGTATATTGTGTTTAAAAGACAATTACTTTCAGCTCTCAGCAATTTGCTATTGAGTGAATTGAGAACATTGTCAGCTAATTCCTAAAAGGCAGGACTGAAAACATGAATGGGTTCTAATTATTAGATCCCCTAACAGCATATAGTAGTGTTTAGTGCTTCTCTTCTTCCTAAAATCTAGACCTTTTGAGAAGTGTTCAGAAAGTTTCAATTACAAGAGATTCAGATCAAGTAAATTTTAGCATAGTTTGGCATGGAACTTCATTCCTTAATTGATTTGTGCATTCCAATATTTATTCAACATTCTATAGATGAGGAACTAGAAAAGTTCCTATTTTCTTGCATGTCATCTTTGCACAGAAGCCATGCTAATTTCTACTAGCCATGCTAGTTCCTATTTTAGTATATGTGCTGCTAAAGCAAGCACCATGTTTGAACTTTCCATCATAAAATTTTAGTGCATGTTAATGGCATTTCAACATCTACTATCAGAAAAATTGTCTCCAGATCTAACTTTAAATATGATCATAGTTAAGATCCCATGGAATAAGCAAGAAGCATATGAGGAATTTAAGATACTCAATTTCTTATCACTACAGAATATCTAATTTTTGAATGACAGGTCAAGTTAAGCCTTCTTTATTTTAAAAATTAACAAAAAAAGTTTTTGATATTCAGAAGGAAATACATAGGTGCCAAGTTGTGACATACCCTGCTTCAAAAGTCAGCTTCTGTGGAAAATCTATGGAATATAATGAGCTCAATCATCACAAAGTTATAGGCTATATCTTCCTTGAGAGATTTTCAAACAAATAACTAAATGTCACTAGTCAGTGGCATCTCAAAGCAGTGGATTTTGAAGTCCTTTCCTAAGAAAGATTTTTTGCCTCCTGATTAATAAAAAAGCACGATAAGTCCCTGAGGGCAGAGACTCGTCCTTTCCCTCACCCCCAGGAAAATAATCTTGAGAGAGGTAAAAATGAAGGTTCTTCAATGTACCTCGCCTCTGTACAGCTTCTCAAAGGGAAACTCCCTATCTTGGCTACCTCCTTGCAGTATCCTAATACCTCTCAGATGCAGAAACCTCAATAAGATCCATCTGAGTTATAAGAGGAGCTCCAAAAATACAAACTCAAGTTTCAGCCAAGAGTCTGCTAGCTTTCTGAAAGATTCCAGTCCAGCCCCCACATTACCCAGTTGCCTGCACCTGATTGGCCTTTTGGATAATTGATCACAGCTGGTGGCTTAATTGGGTCTGTCACAGGAAGACCAGTTCCTCCTATACACAAGATTCCATTCTGCCACGATGCTCTCAGGGCCCAGTGAACTCACTGGGAGGAAATGTGACTCCCACTTCTTTACTCAAAGAACTTGGGGGTTTTTCTAGACGGGGCTTCATGCCAGGGGTCCCATCTCAGCTTGGTGGGCTTGAGAGGAGGGTGCAATTCCCTCCCTTTACTCTGGTCTTCTAGTCACTCTAGTTTTGTATGATTTGCTTTTTTTTAAGTTGCATGAAATAAGGAAGCTTATTTAATATCAGTTTATGATAGGGGCAATCTGAACGAGTGAAAAGTCACAATGAAATGGCAATTCATAATTTCTTTTTATTTGATTCAAGTCATTCTAATAGGAAGCCCCCTACTTCATCTTCCCTTCATCTAGACTGGCTGCTTCTTCATTTTCAGAGTGAAAAGAGATGTTGATAAATTTTTAGCTATATAGATCGGAGTTGTCATACCCATCAATGGTAGACTCCATTCTCATTTCATAACCTGTGATTGACTGAGCTTGGACATAAAAGATTGTCCACAACATTTTAATATTATAATATACTGTAGGATGACATTGCTTTGTCCTTTCTCCCTTTCTCCACAAGGAGCTTAGGTTTATCTGTTTACACTCACCACAGTGCTCCTG
Organism: Sorex fumeus; assembly: GCF_029834395.1. NCBI lineage: Eukaryota > Metazoa > Chordata > Mammalia > Eulipotyphla > Soricidae > Sorex > Sorex fumeus. The sequence goes on from NW_026606240.1 coordinate 5,258,031, forward strand.
AGGCATTTCCATTCCATTGTGTTTATCTGTAAATTCTTCCCTATGCTCTCCTCCCCAACCAGTTAATAAGTTTTCCCCCTAATCAGACTCTGTTAACTTGTAAGGTTAGATTCCTCAGAAATCTATGATTTTATATGTATGAGTGAAGTAGTGCCTTTCTCCTCTCCTTATGTATTCTGAACAGTTTACTTTAAAGCAATGCCCTTTTTGTATGGATACAGGAAGACCGTTAACGTTATGCTTTGTAACTTAGGATTTTATTGGCTTTGAATATTATTCACTCCCAGGCATCTGCTTTCTCGACTTAAGCCTCAGTTGCCCTTAGTTCCTAACACCCCAAAAGCAGGGTCCTGACGAGGGACTGAATGGACCCAGGGCAAGCGGTGAGCTACCCTGGCATCGAAATGGCCCAGGCCAAAGTGCCACGATTCTTAACTATAAGTTAAGAGTTTGATCATAGACAAATGCTGTCATGATCCAAAAGTAACGATGAGACTAGGATCCTGCTAGGGGTGGGAAAGACTATCTGGCCTGAGCACTGTAGTCTGAGATCAAGATGGCCCTAGAAGGGCAATTCTATAAGTTTATTTCTTACTGTATCCATACAAAATGATTTATATTATATATGCTTATATGCTTGTCGGACAAGGAGAGGAGAAACACACCCATGGGATTTTGCTCTAGGGTGGGTCATCCTGCTGAGAGAGGATCTGTCCTAGGAGCAGCTTTCTCTGAGGGAAAGAACTCTACCCCTATTGATTGTGACCACACCTATGTGTAATTGTTACCCCAATCTCTCATGTGGAGAGATATAATGAGACTGTAGAATGGGCAAGGGGAGGCAGAGGAGAGAAACTGGAGTGGATGGAGAGAGGATTGGAATAAACTGCAACTAAGACCAACCAGCTTGGCCCTCGTTTCCTTCCTTCTCCTGCCCATCACCATCAACCTCCCCGGGGTGGGGGAAGCAGGGTGAGACTACTGAACGTGGATGGCAGGAGAGACAGAACCGCTGCCACAGCTGTGCCCCTTTTTTGAATTTACACAATATACAATTATATATACAAATATATATTATATTGTTATGTCCAATAAAACATGGGAAAACCTCTAGAAATGCTTTCTGCTCACTCTCTAAAAGAGACATATGATGGGAAGATGTATTTCCTTCTCTGAAACTATCTCAAATGTTGCCATGTCTGTGTGTAACTCCTGGACAGCAATAAAAATACTGAGAACAAAAATCTAAGATTTTATGAAGAATACCTATGACTCAAATGAGAAAATTCCAAAGATAGAATTGATTCTTGTTGTTATTAATTAGCCATTGCATTAACAACCATAAAATATCCTTCAGGAACTTCCCATCAGAGAAAACAGTCTATTTCTTTATTGTTTGAGCTCCTTTTGGTTTGACTTTCTGTGACTGCAGCTCAAGAATCCTAACTGATATATTAACAAAGCCACAGTGGAACAATGTATAGGTACACTGTCACTGTCCTCCCATTGTTCATCGATTTGCTCGAGCGGGCCCAGTAACGTCTCCATTGTGAGACTTCTTGTTACTGTGCTTGGCATATTGAATATTTTAGGTAGCTTGCCAGGCTCTCTGAGAGGGGCGGAGGAATCGAACTCAGCTTGGCCGGGCTGGCTGCGTGCAAGGCAAACGCCCTACAGCTGTGCTATCACTCCAGCTCATGTATAGGTAATTGATAATAAATCTAGTACTTACAAAGTCCTGGCTATTTGTCAGGGATAGTTTTAAGAGTCTGAGCCAATTTACTTTTTAAAACAACTACAAGGAAATGCTGGGCCTTGAGAGATACTGCAGTAGATAGGGTACTTGCCTTGCACTCAGCTGACCAGGATCCAATCACCAGCACCCCAAATGGTTTCCTGACCCTTTTTTCCCCTCACCCAGAAGTGGTCCCAGAAAACAGAACCAGGAGTAAGTCCTGAACACTTCTGGTGTGTCCCTCCCCTCCAAAAAATGAGATGCTATTATTTTCTTTAATATTACAAATGATATTACAAATAATATTACAAACTGCCCCTGGCACCATGTAATCCCATCAATGGCCAAGATCCAAAGACTATAAAACAAAGCTCCCAGAAGAGAGCCACACAGAATCTCCTGCCCCTGTGCCAGCTGTCTTCACTGGGGCCCCTTGGAGGGAGGCGGGTTGAGTCTCCCTCCCTGCCCCAAGCAGAACCCCAGCAGCCAAAAACCTTCAGAACTCAGCCATAGCCATGCTCAAGCCACTCTCCACATGCTTTGGACTAGCCTCATGCATGAAGAAAGCAGCAGAGGAACCCAGGTATGCGGGACCAGGGGCTGAGATCTCCAAACCTATTTGGATCGGGACTGGGCCTCCTCCACCCATACCCAGATTTCCCATTTTCCAGTAGCTTGGCAGTCACACCCACAAACTGCCCCGTCCCCCCGCCTTCACATCATGTAATCCCATCAATGGGCCAAGATCCAGAAACTCTAAAACAGAACTCCCGGAAGCAAGCTGCTGCATTTGCGGTCTCAAGACCTCTTATAGTCTAGCCCACTGATGTACCTAAAGCAGCACATGTGTGTTTGGTTTTAACATACTTGCATGTATTCTCTTGTATACATTTTCTGTCCCTCTCGGAGAGCCCGGCCAGCTACCTAGAGTATCCCACCCACACAGCAGAGCCTGACAAGCTCCCTGTAGCATAATTTCATATGCCAAAAACAGTAACAATAACGGGTCTCATTCCCCTGGCTCTGAAAGAGCCTTCTATATGGCACCTTTGGGAAGGACAAGTAAGGAGAGGCTGTTAAAATCTCAGGACTGGGATGAATGGAGACCTTACTGGGGCCCACTCAAGCAAATCGATGAAAAACAGGATGACAGTGACATAGTGATTACAAATGAAAAACTTAGTTTCAAAAACCAAGCCACTTATTCAATGTCACAGAACTAAGGGTAGCACTACTCTTTCTAGATAATAACTTTGGTCCCCTAAATCAAATTCTTAACCAGGATATTAGACTATTACTCGGATTAACCAATAGGAGTGAAGTTACTATTTAAATTCAATTACTAAGATCCACTAAACAGAAAAAGAGAAAAAAAATTTTTCCTTCCTTTTCAGTGAAATTTCTTCCCCTCACTCCCTCCTCACCCCCACATCACCTAACTGCCTCATTATCTCCCCATTCTGTTCCCACACAAGCAAAATCTTCTCCCTAAAAGTGTAAATACCAGGATCATTCTATTAATAGCAACCAAATCTTAAATTCATCTCAAATATTTCTATGTCTTCTTGAATTTAGGAAGCAAAAATTTCTTTTGATTCATATTTATTATTGAAAAATGAATTGCACAGCAGAAAGAATATCCCATTTTCCCAAGACACCTGTGGTCACTTAGAGAATTTAACTAGTGATGATTGAAAAAAAACCCTAAGACTATGAATTACCAATATCTGGGTTTGTTCCTTGGAAGGGCGGATGCAGGAGGGCTGAGGGATGAAGGTAGGGTCCTATGGGAAAGACTAAGAAAATGGTTTCCACTCCATATCTGTTTTAGATATTCCATACTTAGAGGTTTTCCATATGCATGCAATTTTCATTTAAAAAAAACGTTTTTAAAACTCAATAAGATGGGGTAAGTCCCTTCTAGATGTAGGCAAAATGTTTTAAGAATACAAAGAAGTTTTTAAAAAAAAGTCAAGAAAATCAAGTTACTTTGCAAGGGGCTGTGTCAAAGTATCATAAACTGAATGACTTAAACAAGCAAACGAAAATGCATTATCACATAATAGGAGAGAGATTCAAAGACAAATTGTCCAAGGACATGTTCCTTTGCACCCACGAGGGAAGAATCTATTCCCAAACTCTCTCTGAGCTTCTGGTTTACCGTGGTCATTTCTGCATTTGTAAATGATTGTCCTTTCTCAGATTTTCTCCCCTCTGTGTGTCTAAAGGTGACCCCCTTTTCCAAGAACACCAGTCACATTGGATTAAAACCTACGTGTATTTCCTCACCTTAATTTGACTACTTCTATCAAAATCCCATCTACAAATACAGTCACATTCTGTAGTTACTGAATGTTCCAACTTCAACATATGAATCTTGGGAGAGGAGCTCAGTTTACCCAACAACAACAACAACAACAACAACAACAACAACAATGGCAACCCTAAGAACGTTTTCTGGGGAAAGTCTATTTCTTTGATGGGGTACCATTTGAATTTCTTCTCATTGGCTAATAAATCCTTGCAAGGCTTTATGATAAGAAAGCCTTTGACTTTTCATACATCATAGTGAGACCACATGGAACTCAGATTTGAGGACACAAGTTGGAAAATGGTAAATGTAATAAATGGCAGGAATATATTGAATTAAGGATTCTGGTCTCTAAGACACAGACCATATACAATGCCTTGCACCCAAGCTCAGGTTACTGACCCCTAAGTAACAACAAAATCAGAAAAGGCACTGTGGAAGTTTGAACATTTGCAGGTAATTTTCATTCTTATGCTACTGATATTGCATTTGTGTAAACATAAGGAGTCCCTGGTGGTCGATTCAACATGTACCAATTTCTAGAATTTTACTTTATAGCCAAATAATGTATCCTGCTGAAGAGAGTGTTGCCTCATGCAGAGACAAGGTAATTTTAAAATAATGTTCAATTTATGTTTACTGTAAAAATTCAAGACAAAATAATGTTTTCTTTCAGGTTGATGTTGAGAGTGTGACTTATAGGTTGGAATGTTACAGAATACAAGATGTTAGAGAATAATCAGGAGTTTTATTACACATCATGTCAAGAATTTAGGTGGTGGTGAGTATAGAATTTTGCAACATTAAGCTTTATGATTATAAATTAACACAAAATAGACAACTTGAATAATTTACATTGTTACATATTATGAAGTACATATTAAAATTAAATAAATTATCATTAATTAAAGATATTAAAATTCTATGTAAATTAAAATAAATTAGTATTGCAAATGCAACCGCTAGTAGCACTGTAGCACTGTCCTCCCATTGTTCATGGATTTGCTCAAGTGGGCACCAGTAATGTCTCACAACAAATTGGGAGACTTGTTACTGTTTTTGGCATATCAAATACATCACGGGTAGCTTGCCAGGCTTTGTCGTGTGGGCGGAGTATTCTCAGTAGCTTGCCAGGCTCTCCGAGAGGGGCGGAGGAATAGAAGCCTGGTGTGCCACATGAAAAGCAAATGCCCTACCCGCTGTGCTATCACTCCAGCCCACAACTGCTAGTAAAAAGTAAAATTCATTGATTGAAAAATTAAAATCTTCTTTACAGCACACAGCCACAGAGAAGAAAGGCCGCAGGGGGGCTCCACAGCTCCCGGAGAATGCTCCAGGTCCCGAAGAGAGCCGAGATCACCGGGAAGTCCCAGATGGGGTAGGTGCCGCATCCCGCCTCCTCCAGCAGGAACCCCGGTGACCATGAGTCTCTACAAGCATAGCTCGCTTATGCAGGAACCAGCACTCTTACTCCAAACTGTGCGGCTGCTTATGCGGCCATGCGACATCTCCTTATATATAAAGTGGTCAATGGAAAGCAAATTCTCCAACGTTTCTCCCTGAAAATCAGGCTTAACTCTTTTACAAACCACAACACCCAATAGGAAAGAGAGAACAAAAGGGAATGCCCTGCCGCAGAGGCAGGATGGGATGGGGTTGGGATGGGGGGTGGGAGGGTTACTGGGATCCGTGGTGGTGGGAAATGGTTACTGGTGGAGGGATGGGTATTCAAAATAAATAAATTAATTTAAAAAATTAAAATCTTTGTTTTTAATAAAAATTTAGCAAATGTGACATTTCAAATAAGCATGGAAAAAACAGATTATGTATTTGATTCCTAGCTCAAAATATGAATTAGAGTTAGACCAAAATATGAGTCAAAGTAACAGATTGTAATAATATATAAAGTCTTTAAAAATAATTATGCATGAAAAATCTGAACCCATAGGGAAATATATCCATAGACTAAAGCATATAAAAGATATTTAACTTTCTCATGCCAATGAACTGTACAAATTAAAAGATAAGGAACAAACTAGGATAATATTTATAAAAAGTAGAAAAATAGTGAAATTAATATTCAACAAGAAAATGATCATGGAAAATGAAGGACAGTAATAAGTACAGTTAATAAGGAATTCTAATTGTACAAATAAATAAAAAAATCAGTTTAATTGCAGCACTGATGGAAAATTCCATCATAAGATACATTTTGTATATGTAAAAATTTGACTGAGTATGTAAGCCTAATGTTAGTTATAGCACAGATGATCTGCGTAAGTTGGTATCTTATTTCTGTTGGCCAATTTGGCAATCAAAATTTATCATATCTTGGAATTTTTTTCTTTCTAAATTTATCCAGAAGGAAAACGTCATGGGTCTATACTGTAGCAGATGTGGTCAGTGCCTAAATATATCCTTCTGTGCACACAACCTGGTCCCCAATTGCCTGAACTAACTGGCAAGCCCTACCTGGGATCTTTTATAGGAAGACATGTAATAAAACACCACATAAAACCAGGTGAGAGCTTTCACCCCTAAAAGCAAGTTACAAATTTTTTCATGACTGCTGTAGATAACTTGAGGTGAGTTCAATACACAGTCTGAAAAGCCCAAGTAGTCTTTTATACTACTATCTGGACATACAGTAGAAGAGTTAAAGCACGTGCCTTACCACTGCCTGACCCAGATTCAAATTCCAGCACACATATAGTCCCCTGTGCATGCATATGTGTCACTCAGACACAGAGCCAGGATTGTCCTCTAGCACTTATGGGTGTACTTCTACATCAAATATGATGGAATATTCCAAGAATCTACTACAAATAACAAAGTGGAGGGATTAGTACTCAAGACTATGACCCACACACACATCCAGCCTGTAGTGACTTTCTCCTCGTCTCCATTTCCCTTCTTTTCCTAATATCTCCTGTATCATTCCCAAGTAAGCAATTTATTTTTACATCATTTTCAGGTTAGCAACCAGCAGAATCTAGTCTAATCTTTAAGCAAACATTTGTGGAAAGGCGTTTATCATTAAGTCACGGTCATGGTCATGGTCCTCCCGTTGTTCATCGATTTGCTCGAGCAGGCCCAGTAACGTCTCCGTCGTGAGTCTTGTTGTTACTGTGTTTGGCATATCGAGTATGCCATGGGGGGGCTTGCCAGGCTCTGCCGTGTGGGCGAGATACTCTCGGTAGCTTGCCGGGCTCTCCGAGAGGGGCGGAGGAATCGAACTCGGGTTGGCCATGTTGGCTGCTTGTAAGGCAAAAGCCCTACCGCTGTGCTATTATCATTAGTATACTACAGAAATACTAGAACTATGTAAGAACAGCAATGACAATAATAATACTCTTATGAAATTAGCATGTAGTGTCTAGTTGTTCGTATATGGTAGAAGTGGGGGGGGGAAAGACAAATAAGTGAACATAAAGGATTTTTAGAGCAGTAAAGATACTCTACATGACACCAATAGCAATGGATATGTGTTATGATACATTTGTCTAATTTCATAGGATGTATAATACCCAGAGTAAACTAAGACAACAGTGAACTTTGATTAAGTATTGAGGAATGTTAATTATGCAGAAGGCTATTCATGTGTGGGAGAGGAAGGTATATAATACATGGGAAGTTTGTTCTTTCCCTCAATATTTTTGCAAATGTCAAGTTGCTCTTAAAATGATATTTATTTAAAAATTTACTTACTGATTGGGAGTTTTTAGGCCACACTTAGTGTTGCTCAGATACTACTCCTGGTTCTGTGCTTAGGTATCACTCCTTGTGGTGCTTGAGGGACCACAGGGGGCTCCAGGGATTGAATTCAGGTAAGTTGTGAGTTGTGTACAAGCGTGCCTTACCTGCAGTACTATCTCATCAGCTTCAAAAATAATCTAAATTTGAATGCGATAATAGACAAATATATAACCTTCCAGAAGGAAAGCAGGATATTGTAATATTAACTTCACAGATTCTAGAGTAGTTATCGTTTCAAGTTCTAGTACCACTAGTTACCAGCTCTATACTGCAGCCAGTTGCTTAACCTAATAAAATATCTATTTCCTCATACAAAAGAAAGATTAAAAGAATACCTTTAAGGGCTACTATGAATATTATATTAGGAAGTTACTATAAAGTGGTTAGTCTTGTACCTTTGACACAGTGATAACAATTACCACTATAATTATTAGCATTACTGTAGCTGTGCAGCACTATCCTCCCGTTGTTCAATGATTTGTTCAAGTGGGCACCAGTAACGTCTCCACTGTGAGACTTGTTACTGTTTTTGCCATATCGAATACGCCACGGGGAGCTTGCCAGGCTCTGCCTTGCGGGCAGGATACTTATTCTTGGTAGCTTGCCGGGTTCTCTGAGAAGGACAAGGAATTGAACCCGGGTCGGCCATATGCAAGGCAAACATCCTACCCACTGTGCTATCACTCCAGCCCTGTTAGCTGTGCTAACGCTCCAGTATTAGCATTACAAAAAATTAAATTTATTAATTTTTTATTGGGGCCTCACTCAGGGCTGACTCCTTGCTCTGTACTTAAGAGATCACACCTGGCAGGCTTATAGGACCATATGGGATGTTGGGTATTGAACCTGGGTCAGCCACATAAAAGAAGGAACCCTACCCACTGTACTATTGATCAGTCCCCCCAAATATTAAATTTAAATTCAATTTTACAAAAACTGTTTTACCAGGCTAACTTACAATTACATACAACTTTATACTATATACATAAAAATCTTATACATATATGTTAAAAGAAGCACAATGAAGGAGGCATACAAAAATATTAACACGTGTTTTTATGCTGATATACTTTTAATTTTTATGTCTATTAAAGTTTTCTTATTTTAACTTTGACTTTTGCATGTGTATGGCAAAAGTTTACTTTATAAAACTTATGAATAATTCAATATAATTCAAGAAGTACTCTAGCCATTTTCTTTTTACATATAAGCACTTTTTTTAGGGTCAGTCTTTATTGTTGAGATCAGGAGAAAACATTCAGTTGGTTCAATCTTCTTCAGAATTATGACTTCATTCAGTTAGGGAACATTGCAAATCTGACAATAGGTTTATATTATTAATCATGGGTTCTGCTGTTAGTTAAAAAAATGTGTTGCCACAAGCTCATGAAAACACAAACATCACCCCAAGACTGATCACAGGAAGCTCTAGAAATGGTCATTGATATAACAGACACTTGATGATTGAAAAAGCTCTCTTGTTTAAATATCAGAAGCAAAAAAAGCTTAAAACATGATTTATAATGTTAAATGAGAGAATTGCTTCTGAAAGAGTGACTTGATCCTCTCAGATAGTTCTGCATTTCTTCAGAATGTCTGATCCCATTAAGTTTATACCAGGTCAGAGTGTAAAACAGGTTCAAGCTCTTGATGGAGTCTACCAGATTAACTCTCTCAGAGTTCTTATTAATTCTAATCCAAGACTAAGAAATCTTGGATCTAAATCTGGTCAATACCTCAAAATCTTCTATTATTTAGTCATTTAGTCTATTAATCTAATCTTCCTTCCCAACTGATCTCCATTTTATAAGTAACTAGTAAATTGTCAAAGGTGAAGAGAACTAGAACAAAAGAAAATCCACAATATTGTTCGGTTTTAGAACTAAAGCATGCAACTAATTATTTAGAAAGTGTTACACAATGATTTTTGAAAAGTTATAAAACAAAAGAGGAAAAAAGAAACAAACATCAAATTTCTCTTTGGAGTTAAGAAAATTAGATAAAGCATATTTTCAAATGTAGTTTTATAGTTTCCTATTAATATACAAGTGTCTGCTATATTTTTTCCAAATGCAGAGCTAATTTCTTAGCTTTTATTTACTTTCAGCAAATGCTAAATGCATGCTCAATTTAGTAAAGAATTTTTTCTTACAAAAAGTATTGGCAAGGCTAGACCTTTGTTAGTTTTTTTAAAATTTTATTGAATCACAGTGAGATAGTTACAAGCTTTCATGCTTGGGTTATAATAACACAATGATCAAACACCCATCCCTCCACCAGTGCACATTTCCCACCACCAATATCCCCGGTAGGCCCTCCCTTTCCCACCCTCCCCCTGTCTCCATGGCAGACATGATTCCCCAAAATCTTCTCTACTTTTAGGCATTATGGTTTGCAATACAAACCCTGAAGGTCATCATGTTTGTTCCTTTATCTACTTTCTGCACATATCTCCCATCCTGACCGATTCCTCCAGCCATCTTTTTCTTAGTGATCCCTTGTCTATTCCAGCTGCCTTCTCCCCTTTGCTCATGAGGCAGGCTTCCAGCTATGGAGCAATCTATCTGTCCCGTGTATCTTCTATCCTCAGGTGTCAGCCTAATGTTCTGTTGTTTTATACTCCACAAATGAGTGCATCCTTCTATGTCTGTCCCTCTCTGACTCATTTCACTTAGCACGATACTCTCCATTTCTATCCATTTATAAGCAAAGTTCATGACTTCATCTCTCCTGACAGTTGAACTTTGTTAGTTTAATTATTCAGTCACTGCTACTGTTATCGCATTGTCCGTCAATTTACTGGAGTGGGAGCCAGTAACGTCTCTATTCGTCCCAGGCTTGAGATGTTAGCAGCCTCTCCTTACTTGTCTTTCCCAACGATGTGACTCTTTTTCAGGGTCAGGAGAATGAGACCCATAATAGTTACTGGTTTTGGCATATTGAATATGCCATGTCAGGCTCTGCCCACGCTGGAGGAATACTCTCAGCAGCTTGCCAGGCACTCCAAGAAGCGTATATAAATATATATCTTTGTTTTTATGATCTGTTGCCTACTGTCTGAACTCCACCAAACATGGGGTAGCAATTATGGATAATGGGTAGGAGTGTCCCATGATGGTTGGGAAAGTGGCCTGGAGCATGGCGGTGGTTGGGTAGTGGAGGTTGGCTGCTGGGACTGGGCCCCTTGGGGCAGGGAGGGCTCTCACCTGCCCCCATCTGGGGCGGCCCAAGTGGAAACAGCCTGGCACAGAGTCTGGATGGTGCCATAATCATTCAGATTACCTGTTAAATGTCCCTGAATGCATGAGAGCTTGAGAAAATACTGAAGCTTAGAAAAAAATATGAGCCCTAAGGAGAGCACCATAGGAGAGCACCTGCCTTACCTACAGTCTACCTGAGTTTGAACTTTGGCATACCATATGGTACCCTGAGTGCTGTCAGGAGTGATCCCCAAGTCCCCAGTAAGGGTACGCCCTGAGCATCACTAAGTATGCCCCTCCCCTGAAGTAAAATAAAAATAAATTTACATTGAATGTGGAGCTATAGACTAAGAAACAGAAGACTCAGATGCTAAATATTCCACCAAATATATATTATGACCCTGACAATTAACAACTCTTAAGTTGTAAGACAAATGATTTGATGCTTGTAAAAGAAAGCAGAAAAACAAATGTATCTGTCAACCACGAATGAAATAGAAAAGAAGAGAAAATAAAAATGAAATGCATTGATTTGACTAGTTCTATATGTAGACTCTTTTGATGCAGTTTCTTACAGTCCTTTCACCAACCTCAAGAGACAAATCAACCATCATTTAACAATTACTAACTGAACATCTGCTATGAGTTAGTATGAGTTAGTCAGTGGGCAACAAACTTGGATACCACCATAAACAAGACAATCACTCCTTACTCCTATAAAACTTATATTTTAGCATTAGAGACTGATTATGCAGAAAACAACTTATTTATGCTCTTCTTGTAAAGGAAGTATAACATGGTGTTTTGAGTTAGTGACAACACAGTGGGAAACTTACATATATGTGGATCATTATGAAAAAAATTCTGTTTTTTAGAAAGTAATAAGATTTTAACAGTCACGGTCACGGTCCTCCCGTTGTTCATCGATTTACTCGAGCAGGCCCAGTAACGTCTCCATCGTGAGACTTGTTGTTACTGTGTTTAGCATATCGAATACGTCACGGGTAGCTTGCCAGGCTCTGCCGTGTGGCCGAGATACTCTCGGAAGCTTGCCGGGCTCTCTGAGAGGGGCGGAGGAATCGAACTCGGGTCGGCCGTGTTGGCTGCTTGTAAGGCAAACGCCCTATCGCTGTGCTATCGCTCCTGGAATTGGTTAGTCTGGCAAAATAAATGGTATGGATAAGAATCCCAAAAGAAAAATAGAATTTTAAGTCCCAAACATAAAATAGTCCTTATCCTAGAAATAAGGCCTAGATGTATAGTCCTCTTTTAAGTTCCTTAAAAAATAAATAATTAATAATTAAGCTGGAACTTAATAAATAATTAGTAATTAAGCTGGAGCAATAGCACAGCGGGTAGGACATTTGCCTTACACACAGCTGACCCAGGTTCAATTCCTCAGGCCCTCTCGGAGAGCCCAGTGAGCTATGGAGAGTATCTCACCTGCATGGCAAAGCCTGGCAAGCTTTGGTGTATTCAGTATGCCAAAAACAGTAACAAGTCTCACAGTTTATTGTGAGACATTACTGGTGACTGCTCGAGCAAATAGATGAACAACGGAAGGACAGTGCAGTGCTTATATATAATGGAATGCATTTTATATCATCCAAAATAAAAAAAAACTCTTTTTTTTCTTATGATTCCTTTTACATGCCCCCATATTTATCTTTTTGGAATCAGGGTTTTGAGGTAGTCACAAAATACACACAGTTTGAACTTCATAATTGTTGAAAGGAGACCACTTGATAAGAGATCATCTAAATCCATCCCAGAATGAGTTTTATCAGGGGTGAGCAAATTTATCTGCTGGGGATTCCACAGCAGGAAGGTTAAGTGAAGAGCTAGAGAAAGGGGGTTATCTTTCTCTTTCCAACAAAAGATAGATTGAGAAGTATTCCAGCATTTCACAAAATTCAAGGGAACATTGGGCATTAAATTTGCAGTGCGCAAAATATCATTATGACTTATTTACGATCTTTAAAGTTTCTAGTTACTGCCTAGCAACACTTCTAACCAATTCTCAATGCACCGAGTTGATTATAGTTATTATTAAGCTAAAAGTTAAAAAATTGCTTATAAGAAATCTGCATTCTGTCATGTACCAAAGCTGTACATATTTGTCCCAGTTCTTTCTCTTGGAGTGCAGATAAACATTTCCTCATGTCAGGGGGGCTTTTTAACATTTCAATGGCCTAGTGGGATGCTCTTTGGAGCCCGGAGGGCAATTACAAAAACTGAAGGTAAGTGAGAAAACATGATTGCCAACCCAAACAAGTGAGGTCCAGGGGACAGCTTAAGTTGTACATTAAGTATAATCTTTTGAATTTAACAAGAAGTTGAGGTGACCAGTAATTAGCCTTTCAAGTCGAACCCCAAGCAGCATGACTGGAATGGGAAGTAGGCAGCTGCCCAGCCCAGTTTCTAGGGTTTGAGAGCTTTGCAGGCAGGAACTCATCTTGAGTCTAATAAAATGATTTGCCAAAGTGGATTTGTTTGTTGATTTTCCTTTTCATGCATATTTTAATTTCCAAAAAAATATTGGCAGAGATGGTTCAAGTCATCAATGAAAAGATGCAATGCAAGGCCTCAGAAAGAGTGAATGTCTGAGAAATTAGTGTAGTTGATCTTTTTAAAATGGCATTGACCTTGAACATACCTTTCCTCTGACCTTCGCTCATCCCCAAGTGAACATTGACCTCAAGCAGACAGAGACAGATCGTTAGTAGGTGTCAGGTAAAACCTATAATTAATAAGGAAATCAACAACTGTTACAACTATTAATAAGTGTACATTTCATCCCACACATTCCTGTAATCATGAAGCACAGTTGTTTTCTAGATGTCCTTACATCAAATTAAATATTGATTCTAAGTAACAAACCCACCCAGCTGGTAGGTAATTTAGCCCAGCCATGCATGAGTTGCTCCCATGCCCCACACACCAGAATTTTACAAAAAGTCTGGGTCTTACAAAATGCACATATTTACATATACAGTATCACTGTATCCCTGTTGTTCATCGATTTCCTCGAGCAGGCACCAGTAAAGTCTCTTTCATCTAAGCCCTGAAATTTTAGAAAGTGCCACATTTGAGGTTCTTTCAGGGTCAGGAGAAAGAGACCCATCATTGTTACTGGGTTTTGGCCTATTGAATATGCCATGGGGAGTTTGCCAGACTCTGCTGTGCTGGCAGGATACTTTCGGTAGCAGGGTTCTCCAGAGTAAGAACTAAATAATAAGATGCCACACGGCCACGAATGCGGCTGCGTTGCTTCTGGGAGCTGGGTTTTATAGTCTCTGGGTCTTGGTCGTTGATGGGATTACACGACACCGGGGACAGTTGGTGGGTGTAACGCCTACCTACTGGAAGATGGGGAATCTGGGTGCAGGAGGCCCAGTTCTGATCCAAGCAGGCTTGGGGACCTCAGCCCTGGATCCTGCATGCCTGGGTTCCTCTGCCGGTTCCTTCGTGCGTGAGGCTCCACTGAACATGTGGAGAGTGGTCTCAGCATGACTGTGGCTGGTTATACAGTACAAAGGCATTGGGAATATTTCTTCAGGTTTTTTTGCCTGTTTACAATTGCCAATTATGAGAGCAATTGTCCCAGTCTTCAAGGCCCAGCATTCTATTTCTCTTGCTTCTGGGTCATAAATAGCATGTACGAACCTCTGGGAAAGTGAGAAGACTTGCTTCAGGATGTAGCTTATGTTGGCAGACACAGTAATCTTCCCCTCCAAGGCTGGCATATCTTCCCAGTCTGGTAAAGCAACTTCTTTTCTTTTCTTATCATTTCAAAGAGTTTCTGTTTCTTGCCTAAAGCAAGAAGTAACAAATCTGATTCCTATTTGAAATAGAGAATAAAACATGGAAACAAACATTTGAATTCAACTGTCAGCTTTGTGTGTGGATGTGTGTGTGTGTGGATGTGTGTGTGTAAGAGGCAGCTGTAACATCAAGTGAAAACCAGAAACCAGGAACAAACCTCATCTACTAAGATTTTCCTTTGTATATTGCTTTGGTTAATGATGGGAGCCAAACTTGTACAAAATGTTCTGAAGTGCACTGGAGTTTGAGAATCACTGACTTTACCAAAAAAAAGTAAAAGCAAGAAGAAAATAATTTTACAAATGTTAAAAATCTTCAGTATGAAAAAATAAAAGTGAAGAATGCTAAATACTCCTATTTTCCTACAGAATTCTTGTTGCTCTGATTTAGTATAATCAACATGTATTGCTGGATTTGCTACTATTAAAAGGATTATAGAAGAGAGTTTAAATATATTATTTGGGAAGTAAATCCTAATTTAATTCTTCTAGGTCTCTCACTTTTATTATGTCCTATAATTCCATTATTATGGAGTATATTATTTTCTGTGTAATCCTATTTTGTACCTAGAGAGCATCTTTAATTCCAGAATAGTCTATCTTCAATTTTGGAAAATTCTATGGCAAGCTATTAAAATAATCATGAATGATGTGACTGAACTTTATTTCAAGAAGTTATACTTACTGAGCAGTTAGACTGAGGCATTATATTTTCTGAAACAAGTTAGAAGTAAGTAAATTCTTATTTGTAAAAGTGGGATAAACTCTGAGTTAAATTTAAGCATAATAAGAAGTAGACTTAATGGAAAAAAAACCAGCTCTGAACAGTTTCTATGAAGCAAATATCACCCTGATACCAAAAGCAGACACAGATACCACAAAGAAAGAGAATCACAGGCCAATATTCCTGATGAACACAGATGCAAAGATCCTCAACAAAAGCTTAGCAAATAGAATCCAACAACTCATCAAAAAGATCATACACCATGACCAAGTAGGATTCATCCCAGGGATGCAAGGATGGTTTAACATTTGGAAATCGATCAACATAATACATCATATCAACAAAAGAGAAAATAAAAACCATATGATCATATCAATAGACGCAGAGAAAGCATTTGACAAGATTCAGCACCCGATTATGATGAAAACTCTCAGCAAAACAGGCATTGAAGGAACTTTCCTCAGTATAGTCAAAGCCATCTACCACAAACCCATGGTAAGTATCATTCTCAATGGGGAAAAAACTAAAAGCCTTCCCTCTAAGATCTGGCACAAGACAAGGTTGCCCACTTTTGCCACTCCTACTCAATATAGTATTGGAAGTCCTGGCCATTGCAGTTAGGCAAGAGAAAGGTATCAAGGGAATACAGATAAGAGAGGAAGAGTCAAACTATCACTATTTGCAGACGATATGATACTATACTTAGAAAACCCTAAAGATTCTACAGAAAAGCTGCTAGAAACAGTAGGTTGGTTTAGTCAAGTGGCAGACGACAAAATCAACACCCCAAAATCCATGGCTTTCTTATATACAAATAACAAAAGTCCATGGCTTTCTTATATACAAATGACAAAAGAGAAGAAATAGACATTAAAAAAGCAATCCCATTCATAACCGTACCTCAGAAATTCAAGTACCTCGGAATCAGCTTAACCAAAGAGGTGAAGGACCTATACAAGGAAAATTACAAAACACTATGTCAAGAAATGAAAGAGGACACTAGGAAATGGAGACACATCCCCTGCTCATGGATACGGAGGATTAACATTAACGTATCAAAATGGTAATACTGCCCAAAGCACTATACAAATTCAATGTGGTCCCTATCAGGATATCATGACATTTTTTTAAAGAAATAAACAAAACACACCTGAAATTCATATGGAACAATAAACAAACCCCCACAAATAGCTAAAACATCCCTTGGGAAAAAGAAGATGGGTGGCATCACCCTCCCCAACTTCAAACTGTACTACAAAGCAGTAGTAATTAAGACAGCATGGTACTGGGCTAGAAACAGACCTGTAGACCATCGAACAGAGTTGAATATTCTGTCACAGACCCCCAAATATATGACCACTTAGTCTTTGACAAAAGAGCAAGAAATGTGAAATGGAACAAGGAAAGCCTCTTCAACAAGTGGTGCTGGGAAAACTGGGAAGCTACCTGCAAAAAAATGAACTCTGACCTCTGTCTAATGCCAGGCACAAAAGTCAGATCAAAGTGGATTAAAGGCCTCAATATCAGACATGAATCCATTAGGTACATAGAGGAAAATGTAGGCAGAACTCTCCACGACAGTGAAGCGAAAAGCATCTTTAAGGATGAAACAGCACTGACCATGCAAGTGGAAGCAAACATAAACAAATGGGACTACATCAAACTAAGAAGCTTCTGCACTTCAAAGGAAACAGTGACCAAAGTACAGAAAAAGCCCACAGAACGGGAAAGAATATTTACCCAATACCCATCTGATAAGGGATTAATATCCACGATATACAAGGCACTGGTAGAATTGTACAAGAAAAAATCCTCCAACCCCATCAAAAAATGGGGAGAAGAAATGAATAGAAGTTTCCTCAAAAAAGAAATACAAATGGCCAAAAGCCACATGAAACAATGCTCCACATCGCTAGCCAACAGGGAGATGCAAATCAAAACAACAATGAGATATCATTTCCCACCACAGAGACTGGCACGCATTCAAAAGAACAAAACAACCAGTGCTGGTGTGGATGTGGGCAAAAAGGGACACTCTTTCACTATTGGTGGGGATGCCCACTAGTTCAGCCTTTCTGTAAAACAATATGGACAGTCCTTCAAAAACTAGAAGTTGAGTTTCCATTTGACCCCACAATACAACTTCTCAAAATATATCCCTAGAATGCGAAAAAGCACAGTAGAAATGACATCTGCACCTACATGTTCATTGCAGCACTGTTCACAATAGCCAAAATCTGGAAACAACCCAAGTGCCCTAGAACAAATGACTGGTTAAAGAAACTTTGGTACAGCTACACAATAGAATACTATACAGAATACTGTCAGGAGAGATGAAGTCATGTCACTGTCACTCTCATTGCTGTTTTGATTTGCATCTCCCTGATGGCTAGCGATGTGGAGCATTGTTTCATGTGGCTTTTGGCCATTTGTATTTCTTTTTTGAGGAAACTTCTATTCATTTCTTCTCCCCATTTTTTGATGGGGTTGGAGGATTTTTTCTTGTACAATTCTACCAGTGCCTTGTATATCGTGGATATTAATCCCTTATCAGATGGGTATTGGGTAAATATTCTTTCCCATTCTGTGGGCTTTTTCTGTATTTTGGTCACTGTTTCCGTTGAAGTGCAGAAGCTTCTTAGTTTGATGTAGTTTGACTGTCACTGTCCTCCCATTATTCATTGATTTGCTCAAGTGGGCCCAGTAACTCTCCATTGTGACAATTGTTACTGTGTTTGGCATATTGAATACAACACGGGTAGCTTGCTAGGCTTTGAACTTTGCTTATAAATGCATAGACATGGAGATTATCATGCTAAGTGAAATGAGTCCGAAAGAGAGGGACAGACATAGAAGGACTGCACTCATTTGTGGAGTATAAAACAACGGAACATGAGGATGACTACTAAGTACAGTGGATACACGGGACAGATAGATTGCTCCATAGCTGGGAGCCTGCCTCATGAGTAAAGGGGAGAAGGCAGCTTAAATAGAGAGGGGTTCACTAAGGAAAAGATGGCTGGAGGAATCGGTCGAGATGTGTGCAGAAAGTAGATTAAGGACCAAACATGATGTCCTCTCAGGGTTTGTATTGCAAAGCATAATGCCCAAAAGTAGAGGAAGATTATGGGGATTCATGTCTTCCATGGAGGCAGGGGGAGAGTGGGAAAGGGGGGGTGTACCTGGGGATATTGGTGGTGGGGAATGTGCACTGGTGGAGGGATGGGTGTTTGATCATTGTGTGATTGTAACCTAAACATGAAAGCTTGTAACTATCTCACGGTGATTCAATAAAATTTAAAAAAAAGAAGTAGACTTAATCTTTTTGTTCCTGAAGCATTAATCTCAACACCTTGGAAATTTTTAATAAACAGGAGTCTTTTAGTTTTTGTCATGCAAGCCTTTTACAACACACCTGACATTCTAAAACGATTGCTGTGATTTAAGATGGGACAAGACAGTCTCAGGAGGGGTTGCTCACCAGAAAGATCAGTGATTTTTTAAAAATTTTTATTAGTGAAACACCATGAGGTACAGTTGTAGACTTACAAATTTTGTGCTCAGGCTTCAGTTATACAATGATTGAGTACAAATCCCTCCACTGATGCCCGTTCTCCACCACCACTGATCCCAGTATCCCTCCCATCCCCCCAACCCCCACCTCACCCTGCCTCTGTGTCAGGGCATTCCCTTTTGTTCTCTCTCTCCTTTTGGGTGTTGTGGTTTGCAAAAGAGGCATTGAATGGCGATCATGTTTGGTCTATAGTCTACTTTCAGCATGCTTCTCCCATCCTGGGAGGATCCCCCCAACACCCTTTATTTGGTGCTCCCTTCTCTATCTGAGCTGCCTTTCCCCCTAGCATGTGCGGCTGGCCTTCAAACCATGGAGCAAATTTACTGGTACTAATCTCGGCCATTCTTGGGTGTTCGTCTCCTGTTTTGTTACTTTATGTTCCCCAGATGAATGTAATATTTCTATGTCTGTCCCTTGAAGATCAAGTGATTTTAAGGAGGGTGGAAAACCCTATAAAATTTTTTGAAAAGGTGGATTTGAAGAACGTCCAGGTTGTTGAACATATGAATGTTGGGAGGTGCTGGAAGAGTGGCACACCTAGAAAAATATGGAAGCTCTGCATCTTTTCTCTTATATTTTATCATGTGTATCTCTTTTCTATGTTTGTGTCATTTTCAGAGTCTCTTGATCACTTGATCCCTTGACATACTGTTACTGATCAATTCGCTCAAGCGGGCACCAGTAACCTCCCCATTCATTCAAGTGCTAGTGTAACCCAATGGTGTCTGCTCGTTCTAGGAACACAAAGAGCCTCAAACCGATTGTTCAGGGTCTTGACGAAGAAGTCTGACCATCTCATAGGTGGGCAACCATGTGACCTTTTGACATCCCGTCAGTACTGGCTCTAGTCCAGTGGTCGTCTCCAAATCACATTACATGTCCAGCCCATCTGATTTTCGAAGCCTGGGCAAACGAAACAGCATCCCTGATTCTTGACCATCGGTGGAGGTCGGAATTTCAGATTCTTTCTCTCATTAGAGTGAAGCATGATACTCCAAGCATAGCTCTTTCAATTCCTCTTTGGAAGACCCAAATAGCGTTCTCATCCTGTTTTCATAGGGCCCAGGTTTCTGAGGCATATGTTAATGCAGGAAGAACAGTGGAATCGAAGAGATGCGCCTGGAGCCAGAGGTTCTTCATCCTCTTAGTTATTTCTTCAATGCTCTTGAAGGCGTTCCAAGCCACTTTCTTTCTTCAGATGTCAGGTCATTCGTTATGTTGACTTCTCGACCTAGGTACACGTAACTGTTGCATTTGGAGATGTTCATTCCATTGAGAGTGAATGGAACATCAAGAACGAGACTGTTTCTCATAAACATCGTCTTCGTGAGATTCAGCTGCAGTCCGACCTTTCAACACTCGCAGTCGAAGTTGGCCAGCATTTGTGCCGCTTGGCTAATGTTTGGTGTTATTAGAAACATATCATCAGCAAAGCGGAGGTGGTGTAGTTGCCGATAGTCTGTCTTTACTCCCATTCCTTCCCATTCCGGGTGTCATGTGACGGTCTTGAGGGTGACATTGAAGAGTTTTGGTGAAATGATATCACGCTGCCAAACCCCTTTTTTGACATCCTTGTAGAATGGTGAGATCCTGGTACTGAATCCATAATACAGCTCACAGACGATCCTGATGTATTGAATTTGAATGCCCTGTTTGACAAGGGCTTCGATGACCACTTCAGTCTCAACAGAATCAAAGGCCTTCTTCAAAACAATGAGCATTAGACAGGGTGGCTTCTTGAACTCCTAAGAAACCTCAGTGAGCTTGGTCACCGTGTGGATATGGCTGATCATGTTGAATCCTTTTTGAAACCCAGCTTGCTCGCATGGTTTCCCTTCATCCAGTGTTCTGCCAATCCCATTCAGGATGACTTGAGTGAACAGCTTGTAGATGACAGACAACAGACAGATCGGGCAATAATTGCCAATGTCATGGATATCTCCCTTCTTGTACAGTAGTACAGTCCTAATGATTTTCCATTGGGACAGAACCTTGCATTCAGGCAGGTAGCTTGTGAAGAGCTGAGCCAGTGTATTGATGAGTACTGACAGTAGGTTCTTCAGGTGTTTGGGTCTGACCTTGTCTGGGCCGGGTGCTATTCGATTCTTTACTGACATGTTGTATTTTGGAAGGGAGAACATTGGGAAGGACATATGCATCCTGCGGAATTTGGTATGAGGGCAGGTGGACATGGCTATTGAAGAGATCTGAGTAGAATAGATAATCTTCTCCATTGCCCTTCTGGAAGATGTGATAGATCCATCAGGACATTGGAGGGCAGTCATCTTGGTCTTGTAGTTGGCAAAGGACAGGTGGGCATTGCGAATGATTTCTCCGGCTGCTGCTGCATCTGCCAGCACTGCTACTCTTCTCTCTTTGAGGTCTTCCTTTATCGCTTCTCTGCACTGCTTTGCGAGTTCAGATGTCCGCTTGCAGTTGCCTGAGGCTTGTACCAAGCCAAGTTGGTGAATGAGCTCTAGAGTTTTGAAGACAGGAGTCTTTTTGTGTCTATCTCTCTCTCTCGGCATTCCTCGCACAATCATGGAAGTGCGGAACAGTCGATTGTATTCCTCATCAATATTGTTAATGATGGCATCTTCCCATGTTGCTGCAATAGTGCCAAAGAGCTCCCAGTTGGTGGTCGTTCTGGGAGTTCTCTTCTTAAACTTTGCAGCCCTTTCTCCCTGCTCTGTGAATTAGAATTTTGCATGAAGGAGACAGTGGTCTTATCCCGTTTGGAATTTTGGGACAACAGCGACATGGGTCAGGCAAAACTGTCGATTGAATATGATGTAGTCAATTTCGTTGTGGAACCGTCCACCGGGAAACTCCCATGTCCAATGTTTAAATTCGGCCTTCTGGAATTGTGAGTTACCATGGATGGTATTGGTTGACTTGGTGAACTCAGACAGTTTCTCAGCCTGTTCGTTCCATTCTAGGCCATGGGTCCTGATGTGGAGTTCTTTGGTTGATCTTCTCGATCCTATCTTGGCATTAAAATCACCGACAATGATCTTGTAGAAGGTGTGGTTTTCTTTATAGAACTTCTCCATCTCCATATAGAACTTCTCAATTTCTCCATCATAATTGGATGTTGGTGCGTAGACAACGAAGATAGAAACTGCCAGCAGTGAGCCACATCTATTCAAGTGTAATAGTCCAATTCGGGTTGTTAGGCATTCGAATGAATCAATGCTCGTGGACAAGTTCATGTAGACTAGGACACCGACACCACCAATGCCTCTTTTGTCACATGTTCCGAGGAACAGTTCTTCTTCAGTGTCGAAAACGGCATGGTGTGATTGATGCCTTCTTGTCTCAGTCAGACCAATGATATCATACTTGATCTTTCAGAGCAAATCAGTAAATAGAAGTAAATTTACTTCTAAATTTCCCTGAGTTCAGTGACTTTTTCTAGCAAATTTTGAAACCCAAACAGAAGATCGTGAAAACCAGAAGATCGTGAAAACCTTTTATTGCTGGTCAGTCAGAAGTACAGGTTGGGACAATCTGAATTTGTGGTAAATATCTTAAGTGAGGGCAGTTTCATGGGGCTGGGACTATAACTTTAATCAGACTTGAGTTCACTCTTGTAGATTAATCTTGTCAGTCTTTAGCCTGGTGCAGAAAATTTGCTCACAAATTTGTTTCAACAAAAGTGAAATGTTTAGTGCTAGTGTGATGAGTAAAAAAGAAATAGAAGAGCTTTTTCTCACATGGATATTATAAGAAGAGTCAAGGTAGGACATTATACCCGCATCTTTGAAGAAGTGGGATGGAGTTTTCTCATTTGTATCATAACAGTGTTCAAGCACCACTGTTCAAGTCCTACTGGATTTATTTCAATTAATTGAGGAAAGAACCCTCCTCATATATCGCATATATCCATTCTTCTTGTACAATTTTATCTTTGATTTATGTTACTTTTTTCCACCCTCACCATAGATATAAATGTTTCTCATCCTTTTTGGCTTCTTTGTGTCTCTCTTAGAACAAAATCTGCACTACTTTATGATTTTGTATATGTAATATACACACATATTAAGTAAACTATATCTCTGAGTATCTAAGGCAACTCTAGTATCTAAGACAATCTATTATGTCTTCAAAAAGTGTTCCATAGTTAATCTTTAACTTGGTTTCACTTTGAATAAAAAACATTATAAACTAATATAAACCTGGGAATAAAAAGGAGAATAGGACCAGGAATAAAGCACTCAGCTCAGGCAATATTTGGTTAATAGGAATGTCATGTATGAATAAAGCAGTACAAATATAATGAATTCTCATTTTCTAAAAGGGAAAATAGCTTCCTGCTTGCTGCCAATAGTTTGGGAAGAGAAGAATATAAGTATGTGTGTTTATATACAAAAACCAATTGCTTCCTTATTCAGTTCCTTCTGGTCTCTATAGATTCTGATGAGCTTCTGGATATTGTAACAAAGCCCAATCTACTGACCAAAGTGATAACTATAAGTCCATCCCAGACCACTGTGGAATAGAAGGGAAGGTACACCACTGCCTCTTTTGTAAAAATTTAGGAAGAAAGGTATCACAGTAATGAAAGAAGTTAGTGTAATGCAGAATAAATAAATCACAGCAAAACTACAACCAATGCTATCCTATGTTTATTTAAATTAAAAGAGCAGACATATTTTCCAGACTAGAAAAAGAAATTACACTGATGTATTGTTTAATTGCAATCAGGACTCTATCTCTTTGACATTTATTCAGTTCAAATTTTTGTTACCTCTTATTAAAAACCATATACTTTTCTGCATTTGCTTAAACATTTTAATTGGTAATTTTTAGTCTAGATGTGTGTGCATTCTTTATTACCTCCCATCTGGGTATAATTTTCCATAGTCTCCCCTGATGATCTGCATTTTCTCCTTCAAGTACCTCTTCTAAACCCACTTCTGTGGATCTTGCCTTCACATTATACCATTAAAAGCTCCAGCTGGAAGGAAGTGCCTCTGAATAGAGTCCAAGGGAAGAAACAAAGAAGATGAAAACCAGATGCCATTTAAGTCATCCTCCTGTGAGTCATCATTTTCTCCTGGAAAGTGTCTATCTCAGTGTTAAGCATCTCTTCAATGTGAAGACAGAAATCCTCCCTCATGTGTGTTTTAGTCATCCTCTGTAGACTCTAGATTGGCATACATCATCATACAGTGAGCATATACATTGTGCTAGAAATATCAGATTAATATTTATTAGCTAGATTGTACGTTCAACATGAGCTAGCCATTTTCTTCATGGGTTATTTACCAACTCTTATTCCAGGACTTCTGCTTCCTTCGCTTATTTACCAACTACCCTCAAGATTTGAAATGAATGCTTAGCTTTGATAAGGTTTTATGATTAAAATTTTTGGATTAAAAAACAAATGAATAGCAATAAAAGCAAATAAAAAAGAACCTTAAGCACTCAGTAGTTAAATTTAATTTATGTACATATTTTTGTGTTTTTAGATGCAAATTTAATTTTTGTGTAATATGTAATATCTCCTTTGAAGAGAAAATATGAATTATTTATTCACTCAGGTAATAAAATAAACAAACCAAAACGTGAATAACATTATTAAAATGTGAGAGAGGAATAGAAAGAAGATGAAGATCTTGTTTTCCCAGAATTAATTGGAGAATATTAGTGAAAAATCCTCCAGATTAGTGGTCAGTTAAGCCATTAATAATAAATATAACTGGCATGATGCAATTTTGTTTAAAAATTTCATATACATAATTTACATGTACCATGTATGTGTATTCATTTAAGACTTAATTCACACATTTATCTATACTCCTTTGAAGAAATTGTGCTAAAGAGTTGGCAAAAGAATAAATTGATAACCAATATAAAAATAAAAGGATTATTAGCAATAATTTTTGCTAATTTTCTGGAAGCATGAAAAAGTAAGTGAATAGAATTGACATATAAAGCAGACCAGAGGAAGCAGCATCCTAGACAGACTCAGAAGATTGTAAAAATGGTGAGAATTTCTTTCCAAAGATGCTTTGGGGAATTTCGACATTGGGCATTAATATATCCAAGGAAAAGTCTAGATGAGCAGCCAAAAAAAGATTATTCAAAGAATGTTCATACTATTTGGTATTTCTCATGTATTGTCATTTTCCATATAAATGCAAGAAAAGTATCAGATGCACAACCTACCCAAGACATATTCTATTAAGAAAATTAAGTTGATGACCGGGTAGAATTAATATTTTATATAGGATTTTACCACTAAGATTGTGTGTGCATGAATGTCTTTTACTTAGCATTATTGTTCACAGTCACTGTCACTGTCCTCCCGTTGTTCATTGATTTGCTCGAACGGGCCCAGTAGCGCCTCCAATTTGAGACTTGTTATTGTGTTTGGCATATGAAATACCTCATGGGGAACTTGCCAGGCTTTGTCGTGTGGGCGAGATACTCTCGGTAGCTTGCCGGGCTCTCCGAGAGGGGCGAAGGAATTGAACTCGGGTCGGCTATATTGGCCACTTGCGAGGCAAACACCCTACTGCTGTACTATCGCTCCAGCCCAGCATTATTGTTACCATAACTAAATCACGCAGTAAATACACATTTAGTCTAAGAAGATAGCAAAATTTAATTGTCAGGTCTATAGACTCTAGATTGACTTATATCACCATATAGTAAGCATATACGTAGTACTTATGTAGACTTCGGATCGAAGCTAATCATTTGAGTAGAGCTGATTGGAATCTAATCCTGCTCTCCTTATCTGTGCTCTGAATTTAGCCATTCTGGTATCAGTTCTGACTCTGATTTTCTTGCTTCTATGAAATAAGAAAATTGGTCATCCCTGATTTATTTGGGTTTTCCCATTTGAAATCAGAACACTCTTAACTGATATGAAAAGTTATATAACCACTATCAAAACTAGTGCTAAGTAAAAAACATTCATGCACACTCAATCTTAGTGGTATATAATATGAAGTATTTATCTAACTCGTATCTGTGAGTTGGTTGAGGACAGACAGCCTAGGATTTAGTTTTAGCTGACTGAGAGCTCTGCTGATCAAACTGCTCCTCATAGCTTCAAACCCTAAGAGTTTAATAGTGCTTCGTATGTCTTTTAATTTCGTCATAGGACAGGTAACCTACTCATAAAACCTTTGCACCCACCACTGTCTCCCTTGGTAACTTCAGTTCTATGGTTACTTATATCACCATATACTAGCATATACATAGTGCTTATGTAGACTTCAGGTTGAAGCTAATCAATTGAGGAGAGCTGATTATTAAGTGCAGAAAACATGCCTATTTTTATTTCTTGATTTATCAGATTTAAATACTGAATTTACTATGCCATTCAAGATGAAGAATTTGCTTTCTCTCCCATATGCCACTCCCTTCTAATATTTGTTCATTATTTTAGTAACCGTAGAACTGAGGTCACCAAGGGAGACAGTGGTGGGTGCAAAGGTTTTATGAGTTATAAAAGAGGGACGTTGGCACATTTGTGGCAGATTTGGGTGTGGTAATGTTTCATCAGGTTGGAACCCATTCTAGATTCATATGATCAGTATGTAAAATTAACATGCTGATGACTTGAGTTCTTGGGTATTGCAGATTTTAAAATATTTACAGCTGAAGTTGGTTGAAAGGACTGCAGAAACAGGAACCTGTACATTCTTGATAGCACCTCTTCCTCATACACACATAACCAACCTCTGACTTTGAACTCCTACTTTGACTCCACAACCTTATCTAGTGACCTAAGTTTCTATACATTCTGTCCATCCTGCCTCCTTGCTTGTTTCTGCTATTTGACTGGCAGTCCACCAATCTGGTCTCAAATTCTTAAACAGATCACTTGTTTGTTTTGCTTTTTTGGTCACACCTAGTGATGCTCAGGGGTTACTCCTGGCTCATGCCCTCAGGAATTACTCCTGGCGGTGCTCAGAAAACCATATGGGATGCTGGGAATCAAACCAGGATCGCCCATGTGCAAGGCAAATGCCCTACATGCTGTGCTATCGCTCCAGCCCCTCAAATCACTTTTAGACTAGCTGAAATTTCCAACTACCATAACTATCACTCTTCTCCTACAGTTGCCTGAGATCTCCACTCTTTACTTATCTCTGTTGTTTGATTGGCTTATGAGAAAAACAATTAAATTGCATATAGGGGATTGATTGGAAGCCTAATTATCCAGTCCCTCTCTATTTGCTCCTCATCTTGTTCCTCCTTGAAGGCTTGATGTATCTGCTGCCACCCCCACCCACTTTGTTTCCTCTGTAACAGAAAAACTGGACCTGTCTGATATGAAATGCTTAAAATGTTATAAACTAAACTTGCCTCAATAAAAATACATTTTTAAACTTAAATAATTATTTCTTGTTCTATAGGACACACCCAGTGGTGCTCAGAGTTTACTCCTCATTATACTCTCAGGGATAACTCCTGGCAGGACTCAGGGGACCATCCATCTGTAGTTCTGGGGATAGAACCTGGTCAGCAGTATGCAAGGCATATGTATTGCCCACTGTATCTCTCCTGCCCTAAAATCAAACAATAAGGTTATGCACTCTTACTAGTATTATTTCTAATTGCAAGAGTCACCATACCAGAAAGTATAGGCATAAAACATTTCCCTTACCTTTAGGTTTAGTTAGCAACACAGTAGTATAGTCCTACGTAAAGTCATCTAGTCAGCACCAGAAGTTCAATAAATAACTCAAAATTGAACCATATCGGTTTCACGGCAGAGACTATGAAAATGATCATCTAGGTGCATATCCCAACTCTGATACTTAAAAGTTTTGGAAACTAGGCCTAGACCTAATCTTTCTATATTTCTTTTATCTTACCTATCAATGGCAAAATTAAAGACCTCTCTTTCTGAAGATCAAATAGATAACTAGATAATTACAATATTTAATTATGAGCATAATTTTTTCTAAGAGTTCCTAACTTGTGATAAACACTCAGTAACTATTAGTTGCCATTTTTGATTTTTCATAAGTAAACTTTAATTTACTATATTCATGCCCTTTAAATATTAATATTTAAATATTAATATTTAAATGAATATGTATACATGGGATTTATTTATTAAGGTCTATATATGGTATATAAAATTTGATATGACCTATTTGTATACATATCTCAGCCCCAACTTATATGAATTCTTTCATTTTTTGTACATTTCTATATTTTTCATATTTTATACTGATTATGTCTTGTTTTTATCATTGAGGAAAAACATTTTTATTTTTAAGGACACCAGCAAATTTTGAAATTAGTATCATGCTATCATGACTGGATCGTTCGCTTTTGCTGATACGGTCCAGAGGGGCCCATTATATAATCAGCATCATTAGTCAATCAGGGCTTCGTGACCTCTTTCCGGGACTATTACAAAATCCTCCTGACATTCTCCTCTCTAGCCAGCCGAGCTTTAGCTTCTCATCTAGCCTCCACAATGCTGCCACAGGGATGCTTTTGCAGCAGGGCCCTTAGGACACTAAGTTGGTTGTTTTGACCATTTTCATTGCTTGGTGTTTAATAAGGAAAAAACATTTCTCAAAACCTTAGTAGCCAGAGGAGACGACACTTTAGAAGCAAGATGAGGCTAAGATAGGGCTGGGAAAGTTCTTGTACCTACTAGGTTCCATTCAAATGTAACTCAATATAGTCCACAATTCGTGTTCAACTAGGCAATTGACTAGGGAGGCTAATTAATTATAGTGCACAGTTTACAATGTCCCAGGTGTAATTATTTCAACGACCTGTTTTTTTTTTTTAAGGCAAAAACATCCTTATTTTTAGGGCACGGAGGACAGAACCGTGATTTTGGTACCACAAGACATTTGGACCTCAGTCAGGTATATATACTTTTTGGCTTTTTGGGTCACACCGGCGATGCACAGGGGTTACTCCTGGCTCATGCACTCAGGAATTACCCCTGGCAGTGCTCAGGGGACTATATGGGATGCTGGGAATCGAACCTGGGTCGGCCGCATGCAAGGCAAATGCCCCAGCCACTGTGCTATCACTCCAGCCCCAGTTAGGTATATTTAAGCCCCACAAATAAAAGGGCACCACCGCTACTGAGCACTGTAAAAAGATGTGCGAGCATCATGGCCAGAAAGTGTGATTTCTGGTGAGGACATGTGGGAGCACCATAGGAACCCCTTGCAAGCACTATAACCAGAGTGCCCATGTGCACTGCAACTGGAGTGTGAACTTCTGCCCCTGTCACTGTACAGACACGCCAACCTGATCTGCTAACTCCAGCAAACACCACAACTCATGTGTAAGCATTACAGTCAAACATATGGACTATTCCTGCTTACCACAACAACAAAGGGAAGGGAAAATACAAAAAAAAAATGTCACTTGTCACTTGTCACTTGTCGTCCTGTTGCTCAGCAATTTGCTCGAGTGGGTGCCAGTAACGTCTCCATTCATCCCTGTTGCATGACAGTGTAGCCCAATTTTACTTTAAAAATATTCATTTTAGAAATATTTTTACAACAGAATTGATTTGTGAAATGAAAGAGATAATATCCACAAAAATCAGAAGATCTTGGTATTTTTCCAGCTAAAATCATCGGAAAATCATTTCAAACATTTAGCTGCTATTTATCTATTAAAATGACAATTTTTCTTAAATATTTTCACAGAAATAGCCCAAATAATAAAAAGTGTATATTTATTCCCAGACTAGGTAACTAGACTGGACTGACCTAAGAGCGCTCATTGCAAATATGCAATCTTTGTCTTTTTTTTTTAGAATTTCATCCAAAACCACCGTCTCCATAAGAAGTTTGTGTTTTTAGTTCATAAGCCCAAGAGACAGTACAGTAGGTAGAGCACTTGCATGTGGCCAAACCCAGTTGGGTTCCTGACATTGCTTATGGGTACACTGAGAACAGAACCAGGGATAAGCCCTGAGCATCACCAGATGTGGCTCCGCTGCCCCCTGGCAAGTTTTGTTCACTGTTCTCCCTTTTCTCCAATAGAATTGGTGTGCCAGGGAGATGTGCCAAACTTAAACAAGCGCTCTGCACATGTCTACCCTGAGGAGCAAGGAATTCTTTCAAGATTCTTTCAAACTCGGTCAGTGTGAAAATCTGGATGCAAGATCAGCTCTTCAGTCAGCCCAAAGCATGAGGTCATTATTCTGGGTGTGGATGCTTTCGAGGTCAGGTCAACATTTTTCTTTATCAAGTTTGTGGGTCATTGACACAGAGATGACTCCGGTCAGCCAAAAATATAGCTCATCATCACTACTGAATGATAGTTGATAGTTTTGCTTTATTTAATAATTAATAGAAATAATATTCCCACCTTCATCTTCAAAGAATTAATTTCCTTCCTTCCTCCCCTCTCCTTTCCCTCCCTCCCCCTCCCTCCCTTCCTCCCTCCCTCCCTTCCTCCCTCCCTCCCTCCCTCCCTCCCTCCCTCCCTCCCTCCCTCCCTCCCTTCCTTCCTTCCTTCCTTCCTTCCTTCCTTCCTTCCTTCCTTCCTGACAAAACTGTATGGGCTACAGAGAGGTTTACTAGCCCAACACTGTTACTCAGGGCTTCCAGTGCTAAAATTAGCACTGTTAGGGAACCACATGATACCAGGAACCAAACCTGGCCTTTGGGCTATTTTCCTGTCTCCAACATCCAACTTTCTTAAATAACGTTCATCCTTTCATTCCATAAATTCATTTCATGATATAGAATGTGATTCATTCATGGAGAAACACTATTCTTGGCACTAAAAAATATCTAAGATGAGATCTTCTATCTGGGGCAAATCAACTTCCCTGAAGCTCACTGTCACATTGGCAAATAGGAATAATAAGGGTTCTCATTTTACCTGCCTCACAGTTGTGTAGCAAGGATCCTATAACAGGCCTGGGGGCTAGTGGTGGATAGTCTTCTTATTTTTCAACAGCCAGCCTTAATCCAAAACAAAGAAAAATTACTTATCATGCCATCCCCTTGGTTTGGAATGTTGATCGTTGGGAGGTAAGTCCAATTCTGAGAAAGCCAAACCCTCATCGACACACTTCTGAGGACCTGCCTGCACAAGTTCTCCCCAGATGCTGGGGAGCCCCTTTTGGAAACAAGGACAGGTATTGTTGAACTGGGTGGAGCAAGAAGGGGAATGTCGGCAGCTCTCAATGAGTCTGATCCAAGCCTCCGTGTGGCAAGAAGCATTTTCTCCTGGGATTCCATTTTCTGATTAAAGCAGGTCCAGTTAAAGATTGTTTTAAAAAGAAGAAGGAAGGAAAAAACATCAAAGCCTCAACACTTTCCAGGGGCGGGGCAAGCTGGAAACTGAGTCTCAGTGAGCCAGAGCTACAGGACTGAGGCCCCTGCACCGGCTTCCACCCTTCCACTCTCCTGCTGTCACTAGCCCTTCCACTGGAGGGAAAAAAGAGTCACACCAGGGAGGAGTAAGAGCCAAGCGAGGAAGTCCCTTCGGGCCAAATTAGACAAGCTATTAACTAGCAGCTCCAATTGAGCAATTTGGAGACATGCACAGACAGAGTTGACAGCAAAACAAGGGCAAAAAACTCACAGAAAGATGGAAAATGTGGTCATCAAAGCAACCAGAGCGAAAGGAACTTCAAGTGCCAACTAAGAAACAATAAATAAATATATAGGAATGAAATATATCACAGGAACAATCAAAAGTCTTTTATGCAGTTCATGTGTATTGGGATGCTCAGCGTTTAACCTTCCCCAATCTGTGTCCACTGTTTTATTGTTCCTCTGAATCAAATTTCATATGGAACAGGTGGATGAGTTTATATGCCTAAAAGTTGGACTGTCAGAAGCAGTTTTCAACTGGAAAAATTAATGAGTAAGTTCATAAAGTTGTCCAGGTTTAGATTTAGCGAGGTTACCGCTTTTCCCATCAAATAATCATTAGTGGGGGATAAGAATCCTCTTTCATTTTTGTTTTGACTCCAAGAAATAGATGATTTTTTTTAAAAAAAAAGTGCTTCATAGGCATGAGACTGAGTGACATTCATTTAGCATTATCTAGGAAATGCTCATTTAAGAACAAAACACCAGTTTTACATCTATTTACTTGCTTATTTATTGTGGTGCTGACAAGGAAACCTCGGACTTCACATCCGCAAGGCAAGTGCTCTGAAATACACTTCCAGCCCACAAGTCACACATTTTAAAATCATTCTTCCCAGATTGAAACCTTCCTGTCATTAGCTATACCATATGCCATGCTTGTTGGTCATCTGTTACTAGTTTGTTTGTTTGTTTATTTGGAATGCTTTTATTTATTTTGGCTATTTGGTGTCTTTGTTTTCTCTTCTCCTACTCTCACTCAGGAAGACCTAAAGTGGGAGAACAAAATAGTCTTTAGCAGCACAGCTTCTGGAATCTAATACCCAGCTCTCATAACAGGGTGTAATTTGTGATGTCTAGCATAAAATGAAAATGCAGTTTCATTCTTTGAAAATTACTAAGAATTTCAAGTTGGTGAGCTGGGACTGATTAAGACAAATTTAGAGCTCTTCATATTACAGATGTCTACTTAACTAACCAGGTCATGAATCTGACCCTGCTGTTCTACACTTACCTTGGGACTATGGCAGGTTACTACCAAGTGTCTAGATTGTATTGACTTTAAATTAAAGACAATAATGCCACTATCTCTCAATGATGTGGAGTGATTGATTAGATAATATTTGTAGAGCGCGTGAAACAAATCAAGTGCTTAAACATTGTTAGTTACTGCTGCCACAAGCAATCTGAAAATATAACATTTTTATGAACCCTAATTGAAACAGTGATTAAATATCATTATACCCTAAATGACCAAATAGAATGACCCAAATCAGGAACACTGTTAACAACAAATGCGTGCAAGTAAGAGGGTAACAGGAATTTTTTCTTCAGTGTAATAAGGAATACAGATGGTATAACCATTTTTGGAAGATAGTTTATTGGTTCTTACAACAAAATTACCTTATGTATGACCCAACAGAATCAATAATCTAATGGGACATTATTCAATGCTAAAAGGAAATGCACTATCATATCAGAACATGCAGGAACTTTACACGAATATTACTAAGAGATAGAAATCAACTTGAGTACGCTGCATACTCTATGCTTTCAATGTGATGACATTTTTGGAAGGCTAAATCTAAGCGAACAGTAAAAAAGGATTGGTGCTTCAGTATTTAAAGAATGGACTGAGGGATAGTTGGAACATAGGAGGGTTTTAAGGCTTTGAAAATATTCTAAAATATCATGATGATAAGCACACATGATTATACATTTGTCCAAACATATAGCATATATGACACCAAGAATGAATTGTATAAACTATAAATTCTGAATAATTATAAAGTGTCACTATAGATTTGTCAGCTGTAATAAATGTCAACTGTAATAAATCACCATCATGGTGGTGAGTTGAAAATGGGGGAGACTTATGTGTGTAGAAAATCAGACTTATGAAAATCTTAATACCTTCCTCTAAATTTTACTTCAAACTTAATTTACTTTAAAATAAGTTTTTTATTAAAATGAAACTTGATAACAGAATATAATGAGAAACTGAGGCAATAATTAGGTAACACATAGCAATCACCACTAATCTTTGTTATTCTGCTTATCTGTGGCTTGTCTGAATAAGAACCCTTTAATATAAATTACCCAAATAATTAATTATTCGCATTCACTGGCAATGATCTGGTCAGGTCAAATTTGATATGACGTACATTTATTATTCTGTCACCGCTTTATTTTCTAAAATATTTTGTTCTATTTTTTTATTTCAGCAGAACCTAGCAAGCTACCTGTGGTGTATTTGATATGTCAAAAACAGTAACAATAATGGGTCTCACTCCCCTGACCCTGAAAGTGCCTCCAATACAGCAGCGTTGGGAAATACAAGTAAGGAGAGGCTGCTAAAATCTCAGGGCTGGGACGAATGGAGATGTTACTGGAGCCCACTGAGTCAATTGATGAACAATGGGATAGCAGTGATACAGTGTTACTAAATATATATTATACATTTATACATTAAATATATAATATATTTTATGTAATTATACTAAATTTCATATATTTAGTATATAAGTATATATGTTTAGTAGAGAAAAGTCAGACGTTTTGGAAATTATTCTGAGACTCACATAAAAATAAAAGACTTCATGAAAAAGAAAAAAAATGAGAAAAAATTTCTGCCCTTTAAAAAGAAACAATGTTAAGGTGTACATTTTAAATTAGAATTTTTATATTATCAAATAGTCCAAGATAAAAAAATATAAAGAGTACAAGAAGAACTATGAATGTAGGTATCTCATAACTTCACATCTTTGGATATTTACTTCAGATACTTAGATTTTCACATCTTAGACATTTTCTTCAGATTTTATGACATTATTATAATATCTAAAACAGCAAAACATCACAGAATAAATGTGCTTAGTATCTATTAAGCAACTTGTATTCAATATTCAGGTGAAATGTTATTTGGACACCTACCTAGAAATTTGTCCATATACCCCCTTTTATTCACAAGCTCTATCTTTCTCGCCAGAGATTTCCCCTTTTCTGGCTTTTCTAGAAATCAAGGCAGAGCCAAAAAATTTTGGTTTATAAAGAGATAATTAATAATTATTGACCATAAATTTGACAATAAAATACCAAAATAACACAAATGATAAGTAGTAGCATATGTAGGAACCAAAATCTCCCTCCAAAAATGTAGAAATCTCTCTTGGGCAATAAAATACTTCCTTTACTCCCCCTTGGGTGATTGCACGTCTTTCCTTTCCCTTCTCTCACACATGGATTAAACATTTTCCAGATTGGACCCATTTTAGACATTTTGCAACCTATTCCACCTCTAGCAGTGAAAATACACTGCTTCTGTTTCTGTCATTATTTAACTAAAACCACAAAAATTGGGTAATGTTCAAAGTTAGAATAATTAGCAAGTCCATTAGGATTGTACTTTTAATATCAGAAACTATAGTTGTTGCATCAGGGGCATTTTATGTCATGTGTTTACATTTCTTTCACTATTAATTTTGTTCAGATAAATTTGCTAGTATTTGTGAAAAATTCTCTTTTATGCCATACACATAATGGGTCTATAGCCCAAATCTGAGTAAAGCAAATGGTTTCATTTATTATATCTGCTGCTCTTAGATACATATAGATTCA
Source organism: Sorex fumeus (assembly GCF_029834395.1). Classification (NCBI taxonomy): domain Eukaryota; kingdom Metazoa; phylum Chordata; class Mammalia; order Eulipotyphla; family Soricidae; genus Sorex; species Sorex fumeus. Next base: position 5,293,336 of record NW_026606240.1, read on the forward strand.
TATACATTTTTTCACCTCTTCCAACTTGGCCCTGCTACCTTCGTAGACATATACTATCTTACTTAAAATTTGTATATATTGGTCAGCACTCTGGATACAAGTAAGATAAGAAAAAAAAATAGCTCAGGCAAATACAAGTATTTTCAAATTCAGGAAATCAAACTATATTTTAAAGGAGAAACAAAAATGACTACAGAACTTTTAAAGTTATCTTTATCCCTTTGTCCTGCGTGTGTACTTTGTATATCAATTTTCTTATCCCTATTGACTCTCAGTACTTGAACTTGGAGTCATTACTACCCTAGTATGAGTTCATATAGGAGCGATAGCACAGCGGGTAGGGCGTTCGCCTTACAAATGGCCAACATGGCCGACCCGAGTTCGATTCCTCCGCCCCTCTCGGAGAGCCCAGCAAGCTACCGAGAGTATTCGATATGCCAGACACAGTAACAACAAAGTCTCCAATGGAGACGTTACTGGGCCCGCTCGAGCAAATCGATGATCAACAGGAGGGCCTTTACCTTTTTACCTTTACCTTTTCAAAAAAAAAAAAAAAGAAGCAGCTTTTTCTCCACTCCTGGTGAAAATAAACCACAATGTATTTACCTGTCCTCCTGTTTTTCATCAATTTGCTCGAGTGGGCCCGTCTTCATTTTTGAGAGACTTGTTACTGTGTTTTGGCGTATTGAATATGTCTCAGTATCTTGCCGGGCTCTTTGAGAGGGGAGGAGGAATCGAACCCAGCTTGGCTGCGCTGGGTGCACACAAGGCAAACGCCCTACCGCTGTGCTATTGCTCCAGCCCAAGTATTTACCTAACTCTGAAAATGTACAACTAAAATATGTGCATGTCATTATACAGTATATCAAAATAAAACAGTTACACCCCACTTAATTAAAACTTTCTTTAATACTTCTAGAAAAATGTACTATAGAATCTGCTTTGAAATAAACCAAATAAAATTTGAATTAAGAACTGAATGGACGCCTACTCCAGATGGAATTCCAGCGACCAAGAGCTTCTACAAGCAAGGCCCAGGTATGCTGGTTCTTGGACTAAATCTCCATGCCGCATGGCTGCAGAGGCACCAGGCTGTCTCTCCCTGCTCCGTGCACACTAGTCAGCCTGGTTGTCATGCCCACAAGGTGCGCCTCCAGGGGCTATCTTGGCACACTAACAGCCCTGGTCCAGAGACGCCCAGTTGAATTCCAAAATGGATTAGTGCCCTACAGAAATGTCTCTGGAACCCAGCAATCTAGGATTAGGATTTACAATCTAGAATTCCAGAAGCGTGTGGCTGTGTTACCCAAAGTATTCAAAAATGAGCAATGGACAATAAATGATCTAGCATCTGCTCCTTGGTACGCAGGCTTGAATGTGGTGGGAGAGACAGTATTGAGGAAATTGCCTGTCATGAAGGCAGGGTGAGAACTGGAACGGGGTGGGGGGGAATATACTGGGGACACGGGTGGTGGAAAGTGTGCACTGGTGGAGGGATGGGTGTTCGATCACAGTAAGGATAAATCTCAAACATGAAAGTTTTGTAACTGTATTTCACAGTAATTCTATTTAGAAAAGAGTAATGTGGAGTTCATGCCCAATTCAATCACCTTAATAAATGACTGAATAAATAGCAGTAGGACATTTGCCTTGCATGCAGCCAACCTGGGGGGGCTGCCCCGAGTTCTATTCCTCTGCCCCTCTTGGAGAGTATCTCTCCCACATGGCCAAGCCTGGCAAGCTCCCCGTGACGTATTCGATATGCCAAAAACAGTAACAACAAGTCTCACAATGGAGATGTTACAGGGCCCACTCGAGCAAATCAATGAATGAGAGGACAGTGACAGTGACAAAAACACCTACATTTAAAAAAAAACCTGACTAGAAGGATGGATTGATAAACGATAAATCTAATGAGATAAATTTTAGCTTAGGATAAGTATCGATATTAGATTATAAGTGCTCACTATACAATGTTTTTAGCATCATTTTATGTTAAAAATTTTCATAATAGGGGCTGGAGTGATAGTACAGTGGGTAGGGCATTTGCCTTGCATGTGACCAACCCGGGTTCGATTCCCAGCATTTCATTTGTTCCCCTGAGCACTGCCAGGGATAATTTCTGAGTGCAGAGCCAGAAGTAATCCCTAAGCATCACTGGGTATGACCTCCAAAAAAATTCATGATAGAATTTGAGGGTTAGGAGAAAATATTTTCATAATATGTCACAATAAACCAAATAAGTGACTAATACCCAAGATATACAAAGCATTTACCAAGCTCAACATCAAACATAGTGCAATGAAGTGCAAAAACAAGGAGAGACGATTAACAGATACTTCTACAAAGAGGACATACAAACTACCAAAAGGCACATGAAAAAGTGCTCATTGTTACTTATTATCCAGAAAATGCAAATCAAAACAGCAATGAGGTAACATCTCTCACCAGTGACAATGGTATATAACAAAATCTGAAAATTAGCAGTATTAGTGTTAAGTGATAAAAAAAAGTAATTTGATTCACTTGATTGGTAAGAGGATCTAATATTTCCTAATATTTCATCTTTATCAGTGACTTTTTAAAACGTTGCAAAGAGTAGAAAAAATAGTAAAATACACCAAAGAATGTAAGGATGAGTGCTCAGAACTTCCTCCTAGCTGTGTGCTCAGAGAACACTCCTGGAAGAGTTGGGGACCATATGGGGAACTGAAGCTTTAAACTGGCTTGGCTTCATGCAAGGCAAGCACCCTACCCACTGTACTATCATTCCAGGATCTCCCAGTGTTAACACATTCTTGTCTAAGTAAAAGCTGCCTTTAAGCCCATTTGTTAGCTCTTGGCTAAGCTTAGATCTATTTATATTATTCAGAAAGAGCCAGGATCAACATTGAAGAAGAGAAAAAAATCAGTAACATTTAAACTAGGATTACTAAACTGGAGTTTGCAGGTGTTGACTAGGTCAGAATGAATGTAACAAAAAGAGAGGTTGGACTCTTCTTCCCAGGCAAGGGAGGAATTAAGGAGTTATTTTTCAGGGTGTAATTGTATAGTAAGTTATATATGTGTTAAATTATTAAAAGACCAAAATGTATTTTACTCTCTCTCTCTCTCTCTCTCTCTCTCTCTCTCTCTCTCTCTCTCTCTCTCTCTCTCTCTCGCTATCCAACTTTGGTAGATTGGATTTTATCATGAATTTTAACAGTCAGCATTCGGAGATAATACACCCTTGCCTAGAAAATTTAAAACACATTTGCATAGTCCTTCATCTACAAGAACATGAGGTCAGATTTGCTAAATGATGCCTTATGTCCTCAAATTGGCCAAAAATGAACATACATAAGCCAAAGCCGTCTCGGCATTGGGTCTTTTCTATGTGATTTAGGAGCATCCTTTGTGGTTCTCTGAAATTCCCTTCACTACTGCCTCCCACACATCAAAACTAGTAATTCGAGTTGCTTGTGTCAACATAGGAGGGAACAGGGAAAGATCAGTTTCAGATCTAGCCAGGCCTTCCACACAGAAAGGCGCTAAAACTCAGAACTATTCAAAATGACCAGCAATTCTAACAGCTACACAAGCTAGTTAGAATGGATCTTTCCCTCCTGGATTTTACGGTTATTAAGTTCTGCAATATCTACTGTTATGAAATTTTAACATGACTTTTTTTAAATCTCTGTAATTTTTTTCTATCTAAAACTGTCGCTATGTTTCCTAGTCCTCCAAAGTTAAAAATATAAATTTAAGTAGCAATAATGATAACAAGATCAACTAACCACTTACAAAGAAATTACTGCATACCAGGCATGAAGTTATTCCCTTCACATAAAATAGCTTTTAATCTCCTAGTGATGCGGTTTCATGAATCTTTCAATCAGGTGATAAAAAAATTTGAAGCAAACAGAAGTTAAGTAACTTTACCCAAGTTACAAGGTTAGAAAGTGTTAGAACAATATTTCAGACCCAGAAATAATTTTTTCAAGTACTATGCGATGTAATTAGAGAAATTTAAATGGTAATTTTCTTGCCCAAGTTCACACAAGAGCAGAGACAGGAGACCTGAATTTGTAGTCAAAAATTCTGAATCCTTCTTATGTATGCCACCAATGAAATGTGGCACATATGAAAAATTTTTCATAAAGAAGAAACAGAAAAAAGAGCTGCCCCAAAATGTAGTTCTTGGGTTTCACAATCTCATATAGGTTGAATTTGGTTAATGGTCACAAATTTGTCTATATGAATAGAAACCACTTTTCTGAAAAGGACCCTGGAACTTAGTCAAATATGGCAATCCCAAAATTAATTCTTTATAGAAAGTTAAGATCCTGGGTCCTGATCTATATTGTAGTAAATGTAAGATGTAAGAAGTAAATGAAAGATGTAAGATATTGTGAGTCATAAACACTAGGGACTCCATCTCTCTCTATTTATTTACTTATTTATTTTGGTTTGAGGACCACATCTGAAGTGATCAGGGATTACTCCTGTGTCTGCACTCGGGGATCACTCCTGGCAGTGCTTGGGGGACCTTATGTGAGGCAGGGGATCAAACTCAGTTTAGCCACTGGCAAGGCAAGCGCCCTACCCACTCTACTATTGCTTTGGTTTCCTCCATTTTTGTTTTTATAATCTCTCAATTCCCCTTGATCTTTTCCCAGTCCTTCAAACCTAAATGATGCATTGTGTGTTTCATGTCAAACATGTCCAGTTTAGAGATGGAGTACAAAAGAGAAAATACCAGGTTGTCATGAAGAAGGTGGAAATGGGTGGTTGCTTAACTCTGTTTTCTCAAAGTATTACAAGGAATAGAGCATCATTCACAATGGATTCTTTAACCAGTGATTCAAGCCCAGACTGACTCAAACAAGACTCCTTTTCCCTTAATCCCACTACCATCATTTCTTTTAATATAATTCTCCAATCAGTCCTATATAAAGTCCTGGTCCCAGTGGTTCCTTCTCCATCCTAAAAGACCACTCCACATCCATCTTGTGGCCAGCTTCCAACAGTGGACCAGTTCTCCTAGCCTTTGTTTTACTGTCATTGGGTTTTAATCTCATACTTTTTTTTATTTTGAGAGTTGGAAATGATCACTCTGGACAAGCACTTAAGTACTTGTGATAAGCTTCCAGTTTGGACAAGAACCAAGTGCTGAAAGTAGATAAAGGGGAAATACATGATAAACTTTCAGTACCTATATTACAAACCATAATATCCAGAAGGAAAGAGAGAGTAAACAAGAGAGAGAGAGAGAGAGAGAGAGAGAGAGAGAGAGAGAGAGAGAAAGTTCCTTCTACTGAGGCAGGCTGACAAGGTAGGGGATTGGCTGGAGGAAAACTGAGGACATTGGTGATGGGAAATGTACATTGGTGAACAGATGGCTATTGGGAGATTGTGTGACTGAAACCAAATCATGAACAACATTGTAGTTGTGCATCTCCTGGAGATTCAATAAAAAAAGTCTTAGTCCCGAAAGCGTCATTAACAAATTGTGCTGGCAAAACTGGACTGTTACATGCAAAAAAAATGGGCTCAGAACTCTGCCTAACATCATGTACAAAAGTAAGATCAAAATGGATTAAAGACCTCAACATCAGACCAGAAACCATAAGGTACATTGAAGACAAAGTCGGCAAAACCCTCCATGACATTGAAGCTAATGGTATTTTCAAAGATGCCACGCCACTGGCCGAGCAAGTGAAAACAGAGATAGACAAATGGGACTATCTTAAACTAAGAAGCTTCTGCACCTCAAAAGAAACAGTGACCAAAATACAAAGACAGTCTACAGAATGGGAAAGGATATTCACTGAATACACATCTTACAAGGGGTTGATAACAAGGATATACAAAGTACTGGTTGAACTCCACAAGCAAACATCCAACCCCATCCAACAATGGGGCCATGAAATGAACAGAAACTTTCTCAAAGAAGAAATCCAAATGGCAAAAAAGCACATGAGAAAATGCTCTACATCATTAATCATCAGGGAGATGCAGATCAAAACCAAAATGAGATACCATCTCACACCTCAGAGACTGGCCCACATCCAAAAGAGCAAAAGCGACCAATGCTGGCGCGGATGTGGCGAGAAAGGGACACTCCTTCACTGTTGGTGGGAATGCCGACTAGTTCAGCCCTTTTGGAAAACAGTATGGACGATTCTCAAAAAATTAGAAATTGAGCTCCCATTTGACCCAGCAATATCACTCCTGGGAATATATCCCAGAGAGGCAAAAATGTATTGTCGAAGTGATATCTGCACTTGTTTGTTCATTGCAGCACTCTTTACAATAGTCAGAATCTGGAAAAAAACTGAGTGCCCAAGAACAGATGACTGGTTAAAGAAACTTTGGTACATCTACACAATGGAGTACTATGTAGCTGTTAGAAAAGATGAAGTCATGAAATTTACATACAAGTGGTACTACATGGAAAGTATCATGCTAAGCGAAATGAGTCAGAAAGAGAGGGATAGACATAAAAAGATTGCATTCATATGGGGGATATAAAGTAACAAAATAGGAGATTAATACCCAAGAATAGCCGAGATCAGTACTAGGAGGATTACTCCATAGCTTAGAGGCCAAGCCAACGGGGCATTCTAGGGGAAAGGGCAGCTCAGATAGAGAAGGGAGCACCAAATAAAGGATGTTTGGAGGATCCTCCCAGGAGGGGAGATTCATGTTGAAAGTAGACTATGGACTGAACATGATTGCCACTCAATGCCTCTTTTGCAGACCACAACACCCAAAAAGATAGAGAGAACAAAAGGAAATGCCCTGCCACAGTGGCAGGGTGGTATGGGGGGTGGGGGGGTGGGTGTGGGAGGGACACTGGGATCCATGGTGGTGGAAAATGGGCACTGGTGGAGGGATGGGTATTTGATCATTGTATAATCAAAACCCAAGCACAAAAATTTGTAAATCTACAACTGTACCTAGCGATAGCACAGCGGTAGGGCATTTGCCTTGTACGCAGCCAACATGGCCGCCCCGAGTTCGATTCCTCCGCCCCTCTCGGAGAGCCTGGCAAGCTACCAAGAGTATCTCGCCCGCACGGCAGAGCCTGGCAAGCTCCCCATGACGTACTCGATATGCCAAACACAGTAACAACAAAGTCTCCAATGGAGATGTTACTGGGCCCGCTCGTGCAAATCGATGATCAATGGGAGGGCCTTTACTTTTTTTTTTTTAATAATTTATTTCTTTATTGAATCACTGTGGGAAAAGTTACAGAGCTTTTGGGTTTAGGTCTCAGTCATGTAAATATCAAACACATTTCCCTTTGCCATACTTATTTTTAACCGTGAACCCCAATATAACCCCACCTCCCACCCCTCCCAATTCCTGTGAGGCAGTTGAGTTCTAGTTAATACTCTGTCTACTTTGACTAGATACATTGTTTCGATAGAAGATGCACAATTATTGTTTAGAGTTTACGACCCCCCCCCCAATCAGACATGCTGAAACAGCGTTGTGAAATGATTTGCTCTCTACAGCTGGGTTTAAGAATAAAATGATGTCACGCGGCCACTATCGCAGCTGCGCGGTTTTGTATTTCTGCTGTTTTACTTATTAACCCTGGAAGTGTTTCTATTAAAAGTTAGATAGTTAAGAGATTGGTTTCTGTGCTCTGGAGTCGTGGCTGTGCCGGAGAGCTGCTCGTGGGGGGCAGCTGGTGACCTCGGTCGGGCGTGAAGGACGGCCCAGAACGCCCCCCTTCCCATGAGGTCCCTGCCGCCCCCACCCCCGGCTCAATCCTGCTGTCCACAAGGCTCCCGTGCGGCCGCCATCTTTCTTTCCAGAGAGGATTGGGCGAATGGAGCAACACCCTTTCCCCTCCGGGCAGGCATGCTGGCGCGGTTTAACACAGTCCATTTGCTTTTCTGCTCCAAGCGGGTGGCTTTCTGTGCTAAGTCCTTGTGCTTCCGGGGGCCGTGGCCGTGCCAGAGAGCCGCTCGTGGGGGGCAGCTGGTGACCTCGGTCGGGCGTGAAGGACGGCCCAGAATGCCCCCCTTCCCATGAGGTCCCCGGGAGGGCCTTTACTTTACTTTACTTTACAACTGTACCTCATGGTGTTTCACTAAAAAAAAAAAAAAAAAAGTCTTAGTCCCAACTGACGGGTTTTGGGAAACAAGAAGTCTGCTATCTTCTCCAGTTGCCAATGCTTGAATAAGACTCTTGTTGTTTGTATATCCACTCTTGTTTCTTGAGTAACTGGTCTTTGAGAGTGAGTACTTGAACTTGAGTTCAATTAAAAAGACTCTGTCCTGTGTGAATATTTTACGCATATGGAGACCCTACCGGCCTTATGATGGAAGTCAAAAGAGATAAACTACAACGAGGTGACAAAAATAAATTTTATATATCTAAGACCTGATATCTATTTCTTTATAATAATAAAACATTTCAAGAATAAAATGCTATAATGAACCTCATGTACCTATCTTTTCAACTTGTATATGCATCACAATTTCGTGACTTTTGCTGAATAGATATTCTTTAAAGCAGAAATTATAGAATAGTCTAAGCTTAATAGTTGGGATTCTGAGACCAGAAATATTTTTATTTCTCTAAGCATTTGTGATAAGCTTCCAATTTGAAATTGCTTAGCCTCTGATTCTTGGGGACTACCTCTGCCTTAAAGAGGTAGAAAAGTTTACATGCTATTGGTGACATGATTCACACAACTGACAGAAGAGTTTTAAACATCCAGAGTTCCATCTGTTGGGGCCCAGGAGAGAATGAATCTTTTTTCTAGATGATTTAAATGAATAGGTTGTAATGATAGGGAAGAGATTACTTCAGGATTAAGACAAAGTTAGTGAAGTTGAGAAATACACTGACTAATATTGATAGGAGTCTATTACCAACCTCAGACCCAAGACTAAATGGAGGAAATGAGTTCCTTGACCTAAGTGAGAATTGGAACCACCAACAAGCAACTGCTTTGGGAAAATGATCATTTGCAGTAACTGGACCTGACTCCTTCTAGAGTCATGCTAAGAAGCACCCGTATTAGAGGATCAGTAGAAGGGGATGGATGTTGGAACATTGTATGACTGAGACTAGATCAAAAACAACCATGTGATTCAATTTTTTAAGTATATACTTTGTATATGATAGATATGATGTGATATATTTTGTATATGATAAATGGATAGAATGCCAGAGAATATATCCAGCAAGCAGAAGAAGGTAGGAAATGAAGGAAAAGAATAATCCAAAGGAAAATGAATCCATCCTTTCAAATTGAGAAATAAAGGCCCAGTAATGCAGTAATGGCCAATGTTTCCCAAAGCTGGACAGATGTTTTTAGCCCTAGAAGTTAAGACTAAAAGCAAAGGGATTATCTAATCCTTGACAATATCAGCCACAAACCCTTTTCATTCTATGTATCTTAGTTTGGAAGTCTGGCCCCCACATTCTTGTGCCTTTTCCTTCCTTGTGCCCCATAGCATAGTCAAGCTACACTATGGCCCGGGGGTGGGGTGGTGGAGGGATGTACTAAAAGTTCAAGGATTATAACTATTGCCTACTTAAGTTGTCATTGTAGGGAAACCTGACAATGTCTTTGTTGTTGTTGTTACTTTAACATTATTTACTAGCCAGAGGCACATTAGTTTTCAGTGAAATGCAGTTAGAGGTGATTACTTCTGGTTTAGTATTTATTCTCAATTTGCCAACTAAAAGGACAAGGTGGGAGTTCTAATCACAGAAGTTTTATGGAGCTCTTTTCCCCCTTGAAATCTTGAAGTCTATCATTTGCAGCTTGTTTAAAGGCTAGCATTTCATTTTTTAAAGTCATAATTACATTTATTTGTCTGGTTAAAAAGCAGATAGGAAAAAGTAACTCCACTGCTTAAAGTTAGTTTTAAACTCCTTCCCAAGGGACAAATACACACGCAAACTTGCTCCATGGAGACTCTGGAAACAAGAAATGTTATCTCCTTAACTTCAGGTCATTAAAATAATACCTGAACATAAAAGCAGTCAAGAAAGTACAGAGAACAAGATGAAATTCTGAATCATCTCCAAAATGGCCATTGACCTACTGAAGTATGTCCAAAAAAAAGGATTGTCAGAATGACAATGGACTTTGGGGGTTGGAATTGTTATTTCAAATTTCCAAAGAAATTGAAAAAATAATTATATGCTTTCAATGAACAGAACTAGGGCCAGGGATTTTAAAATAGAAAAACAATTTTAACCTCCAAAAGATTGAAGATGATAATTGATTCAGTGTTTCAGTACTTAGCTCAATGTCTGACATATAAAAGACACTAAATTTTAATTGTTAAATGGATGGCAGTGCCTGATTATGGTCAGTGGTAAAAGTTGTTACTGTCAAGCTAGAAAAGTATTGATTAACATCTAAATGAGCACGTGCATTGACCACTTTAGGGCAGGGCTTCTTACTCTTCCCACTTTTCACCCAGATATATATTTTTATACAATGAGCTACATTAGTACATAAAACTGGTACACAATCAAACATTTAATGATAATAAAAAATAAATATACTTATTTTTAAATTACTCCAATGTTCAATAGCAACCTACTAATTGAGAAGCTATGGTGTAGAGGGTATTCCAATATTAGGACAGAAACCTAATCTGTTTTGTTTCTGACAATGATCATTTCTGAAATTAGTGTTAGAGTTGATTGAGGGCTTGGTTAGAGGTGGAAGGTAAAAAAGTGATGAAGTTAAGTACTTCCTACTTCTTGGGATAGTAAGAATTAGGAGGTAAATATCAAAAATTCTTCCAATATGGGGGATTAAGGCAAACTCTATGACCAGAAATACAAACACGGTGTGATCCAACAATAAGAAAACAAGCTAATTAAAAATGTTCCTGAGACCTTAACAGACAAGTCATCAAAGAGTATATACAGATGAAAAATAAGGATATGAAAGAATGTTCCATGCCATATATCATCAGGGAAATGCAACTCAAAATAATAAAATTTCACAATATGCTTATTAGATGGCCAAATCTCAGACCACTGACAAAAACTAATGTTAGCAAGGAATTGAGCCACAGGAACCCTCATTACTGCTGGTGGAAAATAGTACAGTCATTTTGGATAATGGCTGGACAAGGTTTTATAAAACTAAACATAATTTTACTACACAATGCTGCAGAACTAGCTATCACATTTTTGTTTTTTTGGTCATTTTTCCAAGCACTGTAGCACTGTCTTCCCATTGTTCATCGATTTGCTTGAGCGGGTCCAGTAACATCGCCATTGTGAGACTTGTTACTGTGTTTGGCATATCCAATATGTCACGGGTATGTGCGGGCGAGACAGTCTCGGTAGCTTGCCAGGTTCTCCGAGAGGGGCAGAGGAATTGAACCCGGCTCGGCCGGGCCGGCCACGTACAAGTAAATTACCCTACCACTGTGCTATGGCTCCAAAGGAGTCAAAAACTTACATCCACACAAAAGCCTGCATATAGATATAGGATATAAATACCTTGATTTGTAGCTGCCCAAACTGGAAACGAAGATGTTCTTCAGTAGATGTATGGATATATAAACTGTAGTAGTTCCAGATAGTGGAAATTATTAAATTCCAAAAAGAAATACACTAGAAGCCATGAAAAGACATAGAGGTATCTATATGCATATTAATAAGGGATAAAAAGCAATCTGAAAGCATGGTTCCAACTATATGACATTTTGGGAAATGTAAAACTACACAAACATTGGTTCTTCTGATATCAAAGATGAAGAGAGGAATGAATAAAGAAAATAGTGAAGATTTTAAGGCCTATGAAAATATTTGAAGATTCCACAATGATCAACATATATAATTGTACAATTGTCCACATTTATAGAACAACTGACACCAAAATTGAATCATATAATGTAAACTGTAGATTCTATAAGATAATGAAGTATTGATGTAGGTTCATCAATTGCAATAATAGTACTACTTCAGCGAGATTTTTAAATACTAAAGTTATGCCTATAGCAGGAGTTGAATGGAAAATCTCTAATTTCCTCTCCATTTGTAAACTTAATCTCCTAAATGAAGGCCTAATTTAAAAAATAAAGAATATGGGGGCATCTGTGCAGGCATGTGAATGGGGGAAAGAGGGAATGAGGTGTTGATTCCACCATAGCCTGCCCTTAGAATCAGATTTCATGAGACAGAACAAATAGTGAACAAATGTTATTTCTAGGTTAAGGTAAAGAAAGCCAAGAGGGTTACTCTGAAGGTGGTATTTAAGTACCTCAGATAGAATTAGTTTTCGAAATATCTACAGGAAACACACAAACAAATGAATCTACCTTTCAGACACCACCATCATAGCAGATGCTTGTACCATCCGTATCTACCACAAAGTGAACACCTTTAAATAGCCTCCTGATTTTGCACACAGATAATTAAAGTATATCATTTTATTGCTCATCTCATCTATTCTATACCTGTGAGTCAATGCATGGCATTAACACTCTGACTATAGTTCATTTCCGAGCATTCTATATAGCAGGGGAATTTTCCTTTCTTCTTTCTGCTCTGGGTCTTAGTTCTTTAAATTCTATTGGCAGGCTGTTGTCATGGAGAAAAATAACTTTAAGTAGCTCTTTGAAAAGATTTGAGTTGCTGTTCCCTGCTATTTAAAGATCCCCCAGTAAAGCAAAAAAAGTACACTCTGCTTCCGTATATGGTTCTGACACTCCAAGGCAAGAGTGTCAGTGGGGCTTGGTTCCATGTGCTCAGAGCAGAACGAGACATGTCCTAAACATCTGAGGATCACATTTACTAAGCATGTCTACCCAGCTTAGAAAAGGAAAGAGAATAAAAAATTAAAATTCTGCTCTATGAAATCTTTGACTAATAGATTCCTGAGGCATTATAAGCTGAAGCAAATTAGACCAGACAAATTTTATAATCACCATCGATTTTGCTTCTACATGGAGTGTTTTACCACATATGACCTTGGAATTATTTGCCATGAACCATTTCCCTGACATCTTCAGAAAATACCCATTACCTAAAACTTTACATTTTGATTCAGATGCATTTTTATGTAACAAGCTGTAGCACTGTCCTCCCACTGTTCATCGATTTGCTGGAGCGGGCCCAGTAACATCTCCATTGTGAGACTTTTTGTTATTGTGTTGGTATATCGAATACCTCACTGGGAGGGGCAAGTCCGTTGCATGCAAGGCAAATGCCTTACCCACTGTGCTATGGCTCCAACCCTGTAAAGGGAAGGAGATGATTTTGGTTCTTTTAGAAAGAGATTTGAATAGTTAGGATAGGAATAAGTTATCCCATTTGTTGTGCAAATACTTGCCTTAAAAGGGACTTAATTATTTATTTATTGTCCAAATAGACAATTCTTCATGACACATTATTAAAATGGAAACCCCATCATAGTCATTCAAGTAAAAGTTTTTGTTTTTTTGACAATTTTCTGCATAGAAAGAATTCAAATGGTGTTTTCTTCCAATTGATCTGATAATAACAACACACATGAGCTGTAGCGAAGCCCTATTTAATAGAGGAAGGAGGAACAGTCTCTGTAATCCCAACGTAACAGTAAGTGGAGATGTTTTGGTTGGGGAGGGGGGCGGGGCTACCCACTTTGTGCTGCTTAAGGCTTACTCTTGGCTCTTCTTTTAGGGATCAATCTAGAGGGCCTTTGGGGAGCACTTGGTGTGCAGAGGAATGGAACCAGGTCAGGGTATGCAAGGCGAGTTCCCTATGAACTGTACTGTTGCTCTGGCCCTGAAGAAAAATCTATATTCACCATTTTGTTTGCTGAAAACAGGTTTGATCTTTGTCTGGAAAGGAAGTTTATTCTTCCTTGAACCTAAGACTGAATGTCGTGTTGCCCAGGTTCTTGAGAAGAGTATGTGGGAGAAAAAGTGTTACAGAGATGTAGCTAGAGATACTTAAAAAGCGATGTAATTTCTAACTGTCCAGATATTTTAAAATAAATCTTGATCTTCGTAATAATTTATTTACAAGTGAGACTGAATCTTTTAAATAGTTTATCTTTTTGGTTATCAAGCAAAATATTTGTTGACTTAAAAAAGTAGGCCTTTTCTACTTGTTCAAATAAAATATTTTACCTTATTAGATAAATGTTAAGGGTTTTTAAATCTTTTTTTTTTTTTTTTTTTTTTTTTTTTTTGCTTTTTGGGTCACACTCGGCAATGCACAGGGCTTACTCCTGGCTGTGCACTCAGGAATTACTCCTGGCGGTGCTTGGGGGACCATATGGGATGCTGGGAATTGAACCCGGGTCGCCGCGTGCAAGGCAAACACCCTATGTGCTTTGTTATCACTCCAGCCCAGGGGTTTTTAAAGTTCAAAAAAATCTTTGGAAATTTGATCTGAGTTTGAGAAATTGTTCTATTTGGCATTTATATTTATTATATTATTTATTGAATATTTAAAATACATGAAGTACTTTGAAAAGTACTGGGGTAGTGATTCACAAGTGAGTAAAATAAGGGATTTCTGGGCGAACTCTCAGAGTTTTTATTTCTATAGCTTTGGAGTGGCATCCAGAAAAGGAAAGAAAATTTTAGCAAAGTTCCAATTGATGCTGAATGATCAGTTTATGCTGTCTAGTATAGAAAATACAAAGACAAATTAGGAAATATTTCCGCTTAAGGGAATTTACAATTTTCTACGCCGTACTCTTCAAGTAGACAATGACTTTTCCTCTTTGCAACCTTTTCCTCCTCTGTCCTTCTAATCACTTATTTTTTGTGTGCTCTCTTGAAGATATAGGACTAAGACTGACAAGCTACTGAAAGTATTCGATATGCCAGACACAGTAACAACAAAGTCTCCAATGGAGACGTTACTGGGAGATATAAGATAAAAAAAATTTTTCTACTCTAAACTCCCGTACTTCTGATACTCATAATCATTGAAATTTGCTATGATAAATTAAGTGTAAACTGCCATCTGATATACATGCAGTTTTTTGTGAGACCTATGTTAAAAAGTTCTCTATCTGGACTTCGAAGTCTCTTATGTATATGATGCTAGTTTTAGGAAATTCATTTGTGCCTACTGGGATGGAGAAAAGAGAGAGAGTACAGCAGATAAAACATTTCCCTTACATGAAGACAACCCTGATTCAAAATGCACTAGGTATATAGGCTGATGAGCTTCGTTGGGAGTGATTCCAAAACACAGTTGAATGTGCCCCAGACACACAAAAAAATTCATTTAGTTGGGGAGAGTGTAGAGAAGAGGCAAAAGAAAAATATGTAGATTATACATATTTATGTAGGCATTATGTTTCATCGAGAGCTGGGCCCCCAAATCCAAGAATATCTACATTAGGTAAATAGGCACTGGTGGAGGGATGGGTATTTCATCGTTGTGTAGTTGAAACCCAAGCACGAAAATTTGTAAGTCTACAACTGTACCTCATGATGTCTCACTAATAAAAATTTTTAAAAAAATGATATAATGTATTTGATCAATTTTAATGTTCAGATTGGTTAATATTCAAGTTTATTAGGATCATTAGCTTCCAGAAATGACATACTAAATTTTAATAGCATAAATAATAAATAGCAGCATCCAATTAATGACATAATAAAAAGTTGGAGGCTGGTTTTTCCAGAACTGGCTCATCAAAACTACATTGTTAAGAGTCCTGGCTTAGCATCTCTAATGATCTCTTAGATTGTTTTGTTTTGTTCACAAGTTGGCTCTGCAAATCCAGATATTATGTCCTTAGTAACCTCAACGGTGGATAAGGGCGAAATTCAAGGACATGAAAGGGCTCCCACATATGCCTTTTCTGTGTTGTGGTAGAAAACATATTTTCTCCATAGTTATCAGTGTGCTTTCTCTTACACTTCACTGACTAGAATTGTCTCATCTGTTTGTCTCATCTGTTTGCAAGGGAGTCTGGGAAAGAAAGGAATTTCTGAGTAGCAAGTCAACAATTAATTTCAATAGAGATTATGTAATCGTAACATTATAGGGGTACATTTTTTAACTAATTTCTTGACTACATTAGTCATCTAATTAGAAAGGAGTGCATATGACAGAGGAAAACTTAAATACATGGAATGTAAGGGAAAGGTAGTTCAGAACATTAAGCAAATAAAGTGTAAAATGTATTAAATAATCTGTGATGATTATAAAATGTGCAATAACAACATTACTGCTCTATGTCAACATTAAGATGATTTTCTAACTTGCCATGTTAAATGGAATTTCCAAAGCTAAATGACTGACATTATTTGAACAATATCTTTTGTTTGAAGTGTTATATTTCTCAGTAATTTTACCAAACTGTTTAGATCAAATGAATACAAGTTGGCCAGTTTCATTAGGTTTCCATTCTGTAAAACAAAATGGAAAGAGATAAGTATATTCTTTCCATTTGATGCCTCCCCTAAGAAAGTTTTCAAGTATTCATGATACCAGGGCATAAGGTACTAGGGGGGTAAAGTCAATGTTACACATCAGCCTTCACTTATATTCCAAGCTTCAAAAATGCTGAATTATTGGGTTTTTACCAGAATCTAGATGCATGGAAAGCAACAAAAGAAAGGAATAATGCGTCTCAGAAATCTGTTGGTTATACAGAAAATAACCAAGCCTTAGAAATGCTCAATGTAATTAGTATCTTTTCTCTAACTCCTTTTATTCTATATCTCACTCTCACATTTCTTTCTTTTACTTGTCTTGTTCAACCTCACAATTATTTTATTGATGTCTAGTAACCAGGTTTTGGGGGGTGTTTTTTGTTTGTTCGTTGTTTTTGGTAATATTTCCCCTACAATAAAACCTCTGTGAGAACAGAAGTCACATTTTTGTTCACTAAAGCCTGTTACAGGGTTATGGACTTTCAAAACTTTTTAAATAAATGTCCCTACCGTTAAATAATGCTCATTATTTTAAAATCTTGAAGTCATCCAGCACAAGCTGTCCTTCCATCAGTTCAGTGTTGTGTGTGTCACGACAGGAGTGATACTGGTGTGCAGCGTGTCCGGCAAACAAAATATGTCAAATTAATTACCAGCCAATCGATAAAACAAAAATCACTACTTCGAGACCTACAAAACCAAGCCAGCGCTTTGGCATATGTGATTGGGAGCTGATTCATTGGCAGTTGTCACCCCCTAGTGGCAATACTTCATCAGGGCTCTGCCTTCTAGTTTCAAAAAACGGGAAAAAAACCCAGAGGCTTTGGCAGAGAAGTGCTTTTGTTATTAATCTCACAACCTCTGAATTGTTTCACAGATACGTATATACACACTCACACATACATACATATACACACAAAATTTTAGAAATTAAAAGGCTTGTTACACTTACTGGAAAACAGTTGGTGATGAAAATGAAAAGAACTGGATTAAAATTTCCTTTGGAATTTGTATGTTCTGCCATTTAACTTGCTTATGGAATACTTTTCTATATATTTGTAAATATAAGTATATACACATATGCATAATTGTAGTTGAAGAGATAGTATAGCAGGCAGGGTGCTTTCCTTGCACATGGCCAACCCGGGGTTGATCCCCAGCACCCCATAGGGTCGCCCGTAGCACTACCCAGGAGTAATTTCTGAGCTCAGAGCCAGAAGTAAGTCCTGAGTACTGCCTGTTGTGCCTACCTCCCCAAAATACATATACATGGAAACATTGGTGGTAGGGTCTGCACACTGGTAAAAGGACTGGTGTTGGAACATTGTCTGACTGAAACGCAATCAGGAACAAATTTATAGCTGTGTATCTCATGGTGATTCAACACAAAAAGAAAAAAGAAAAATACATAAATAGCTATTAATTTTCAAAAGCTGCTATGGAACAATATGGATTTCCTAATCACAAATTGACACTGTGGGACCTGAGGAAGAATACAGGGGTAAGGTGCTTTCCTCACATGTTGTTAATGCAGGTTCAATCCTTGGCACCACATCTGATCCCTTCTGCACCACTTGGAGTGATCCCTGAGTACAGAGCTAGGAATAACCCCTGAGCACCCGTGAGTGTCTCCCCAAATTAAAAAAAAATACAAAACCAAATTGACAATCTAAGACATGAATAGACCTTCTAGAATGCAAGAAAATCATGAAGGCAAAATTCTTAATCAATGTCTCCATATTTCAGTAAGCTATATTGAATAAACTACTTAAATTCATCGCAGCCATTTCTTACATAGTTGCAAAACAGCCAGTTGCTTAACTATTTCAACATTTCCCTTCCTCCACCCAATTCTTGCCCCCCAAACTCCCACAGACACCTATATTTGTTTCTACGGGTGTAGATTTAGGAGTGATTTTAAAATAAATAATCCAAAACTATTTCTAATTTTGAAAGCATTTTGAGACTTCAGAGAACATTGTTTATACATATATTTAAATTTGATATTTAACTCTTGCTCTTAGCTAGAAAGAGACAAATGAGTTTATAAAAAAAGTTATAGTGAGTTTTATCATCTGTTTAAGGGACTTTAAATACTGAGTGTGCACTCTGTGTGTGTGTGTGTGTGTGTGTGTGTGTGTGTGTGTGTGTCTACTAACATATTATGGTGTATCATCTGATTTGACATTTAACCCTTCTAATCAACCTATGAAATAGACAGTATCATTTTCATTATTTTGGAGATAAGCCTGCTTACAAATATAAAATTCCTGGTATAAGATTACTAACCATGGCACTAGATCTTCCTGGATTCCAGTTATTCTTCAGCATGAACTTTTCTTATGAATTAGTACAACTCAAGAAACAGAAATTTAGAAAGTACAATGATGTTAGTCATCAACATTGCAAAACACAATTCCAAAGACAAAATACTTACTGCCTGCTAAAAATTAGTTGATGAAAGTTATTCTTAACTTTCACCCAGCAAACCTGGGTTGGGGATGTATTCAGTGATAAAGCCTTGGCTCTGTGAGACCCTTGAGTTTCATCCCTGGCACTGTAAAAAGTTACAAAAAAATTGAACTTAATTTTCTTACAGGGCATCACAGTTATTCTTCTTAACACTACGTTTAAAATATGTAATTACTGACATCCAGGACATGTTCTAGAATTTTCTTATTAGTTCAACCTCAATTATTACTTATTTTGCTGTCAGTTGTTTTTCTCCCCCAAAATAAAGTATAGAATTCTTTGGGGTTTTGTCTTATTGGAGGGAGATTGCTCTCCCAAGCATTGTCTGAAGTGCCCTAAAGGTTTACTCTTGCCAATATTCAGCCAGGTCAACTTGGCTGGAAGTTTCAGTGTTTGACTCCACGGTGCTCAGATACCACCAGGACTGTACCTGCATTGCCAAGGGCAGTGTTGGGCATGCTGTGAGGAGATTGAAGTCAGCTCCCTGTGTATGTCAGGCAAACATCCCTGACACTGAGATATCTCCTCGTCCCTATCTTTGCAATCACACTGTATCACTGTATCACTGTCATCCTATTGTTCATGGATTTACTCGAGCAGGCACCAGTAGCATCTCCATTCGTCCCAGCACTGAGATTTTAGCAGACGGTCCTTGCTCGTCTTTCCCTACTCTGCTGTATTGGAGGCTCTTTCAGGGTCAGGGGAATGAGACCCGTTATTGTTACTGTTTTTGGCATATCAAATACGCCATGGATGACTTGCCAGGGTCTACCATGAGGCCGGGATACTCTTGGTAGCTTGCCGGGCACTCTGATATATATATATATATATATATATATATATATATATATATATTCCCTCTATGATTTGTTGCCTACTGTCTGATCCCCATCAAATACGGTATAATTATGGAAAATTGGAAAATGGATAGGGAGTGTCTTATGATGTGTAACACACACTAAATAATTTAATAAATAAGTTTAGTTAATTTACTAGTGACTGCTTAACCAAGATTTTATATTGTTATACTTTCATGGTCTTTAGAACTTTGTCATCTACCTGGAAGAAAGTTCCCATGATCTCCCAATTGACTGCTTGCCTGCTGGAACTGCCAATAACATGCAAATAGTTATGATCCAGATGGAGGTGGCTCATTTATATGTATGTGTAACCATCAAAAAGATGTTCAGACTAGAGCATCAGGTAGGTTGGTAAAGAGAGTAAAATCGAAAGTCTAATGTAAATGCCTCAAATCAAAGATAATAACTTCCATTAGCCTGAAAATATTTCCATTAGCTGAAAATCATTTTTGGAACAACTAATCTTTCAGTAAATATTTCAGGAACGACATCATATTTGAGCATAGTATTCATCTTCTTAATTGCAGGAAACAGGACAAAATAGACTGAGTCAACACATTTAAATAGTGTCTTCCTTTTGCAGTGGAAAAATGTACCGAATGTAGCCTGCCCACACGGCAGAGTCTGGCAAACTCCCTGTGTCGTACCCAATATGCCAAATACCAGTAACAATGATGGGTCTCATTCTCCTAAAGAGCCTTGAATATAATCTCAGGGCTAGGATGAAGGAGACGTTACTGGGGCCTGCTCGAGGCAATCGACGATTAACAGGATGATTTGATTGATTGATTGCAGTGGAAAAATTCAAGATTTACCTGGATTGAGGATGAAACTTAACTGTAAGATTCACGGTTAAAAATATAACAAAGAGGGGGATATGGTGCCACCAGCAGGTCAATCTGTACCTGTGAGGTGAGTGCATCAGCAGCCTGATAGCAACGTCAGACTTTCAGATACCCCAAAATTGCTACTGTGCCTTTGGCCAGACCCCAAAAACTTGGGGCAAAGTTTACCAAGAAAGTAAACGGCCAAAAGTTATGTATGTGGGAGACACACCCACAAACCACCTCTGGCTCAGCTATATAATTGGAGGCATGGCCTCTCTGGTTCCTGATCAAACTGCTTAATGGCCATGATCCCAGAGTCTCAGAAACGAATCTCGGAACCCAAAGGCTTTTGGCAGAAATGTGTCCTGTTCCTGCAGTAGGTTACTGGCACTGGGCCACTCCAGGTGGGAATAGGTTTCGTGTCTTGGCCTGTTCCCCCTGGCGGCCTGGTGACCACCATCCTCCAGAGGCCACTGGTCAGGTTTGGGCCTGCAGTGACGAGACACATGGGGCTTCACCACATGGGGGTGGAGCCGACTCTTTCTCCCCATCCCAACGAGATCCTGAGTTGCCTCCTACAAATGGCCTCTCTGGCTCCTGATCAAGGTGATTAATGGCCATGATACCAGAGACTCAGAAACAAATCTTGAAACCCAACAGCTTTTGGCAGGACTGAATACAAGGTGGCCACCGGCTCAGAGCTTATTGGAAAGCCAGGTATGAGACGGCGGTCACGGGGCAACTGCAGTCTCATGGGAAGGGAGAAGGTACTGGCTTTCCTTCACACCCTACTGAGGTCACGAGTTGCCCCCCATGAGCGGCTCTCTGCATGGCCATGGCTCCAAAGGCAAAAGGACTTTATCCAGAACCCGGCAGTTTGTGGCAGAAAAGTGAATGGACCATGCATTAAACTACGGCGCCATGTTTCCCCAGGAGGGAAAGGGTGTTGCTCCCTTCTGCCTTTTCCCCCCTGGCAGCAAGGTGGCCACCGCCTCAGAGCTTATAGGAAAGCCAGTACGAGCCAGCGGTGATGGGGCAACTGCAGTATTATGGGAATGGGGGGAGGGACCGGCACATCCTTCATGCCCTACCGAAGACATGAGTTACCCCCCACGAGCGGCTCTCCAGCACAGCCATAACACCAGACACACAGAAACCAATCTCGTAATTATCTGGCTCTTTGCAAAAATCCAAAATCGTGGCCGCGTGACATTATATGATTCTCATAGCCAGCTATAGAAAACAAAATATTTCACAATGCCTTTTCAGCAATTCTGAATCTTTGGGGGAGAATTCTAAGCTATAATGGTGCATCTTTTGTTAAAATAATGAATGTAATCAATGTAGAGAAGAGTTAAGTAGAAATCATCTGCCATACAGGCATTTGGAGGGATGGGAGGGGGAGTATACTGGGGTTCTTGGTGGTGAAAAATAAGTACTGGTGAAGGGAAAGGTCTTTGATCATTGTATAACCAAGACTTGAACCTCAAAGCTTAGTAATTTCCCACAGTGATTCAATAAATAAATATAAAAGGAAAAAAAATAAAGGTGGAGTTCATGCCCAATTCAATCAATCAGTGGCTGAATAAGTAGTACTCCTACGAAAAAATTTTTTTTAAAAAAACATAACAAAGGGGCTGGAGCGATAGCACAGTGAGTAGAGTGTTTGCCTTGCAAGCGGCCAACCCGGGTTCAATTCCCAGCATCCCACATGGTCCCCTGAGCACCGCCAGGAGTAATTCCTGAGTGCAGAGCCAGGAGTTACCCCTGTGCATTGCCAGGTGTGACCCTAAAAGCAAAAATAAATAAATAAATAAATAAATAAATAACAAAACTTTCATGCTAGAGAAGAGAAATAATGAGATAGGGGACTTATTTCATTACTAATCTTTCTTAAATGGGTGTAAGTCTTTATTTTTCAGGTGAGGGTAAACCTAAAGTACTTCACTATGTCCTAAGTCCTTAAATCTTTGAAAATGAGCTACTAGGGGTGCAGCAATTTGTAGGAAGAGCTCTGCAGTGTTGCTGATTTCCAAACACATTAGAATACTTAAATCCAAGCAAGTGATGACAATAAAGAGACTCATAGGGCACATCCAAAGTGTATGTTAAGCAATAGTCAAAACTCTTCATTTGGGGGTGCTGATTAGGTTACGCCATATTCATTTTTAAAATGTACCTACAAATGTTATCGGGAGAGGTGCTAGGGAAGCAAGCTAGTTTAATTGGTCGTTTTAAACCTCAATCTCCAGAAGCGTATCCAGTTAAAATAGGTAATGAGATGACAGAAGGTGGGAGATAACAGGCAGCCTCAGCGTGGCAACTCTCTCTTGGTCTCTTCACCTAAGCCCAGACTCATAACAGGACAGTGGATGTCCGCATGTACCTGTCCATGACCAAAGAGCAAGGAAAGGCGAGGAAGCAGCTAGAATGCAGCCCTGGAGAGATCAAGCAACATATTTGAGCAGCAAAGCCTAGCAAGAGACACAGGTTACAGGGTTCCAACTGCAAGTTGCAGAAAAGGAACGTATACAGTGGACAGAGAATGATGTAGCAGCAAGACCAAGCCATTGCACTCAGGAGACAGGAAGACAGCACAGTGACAGGACCAGGATTTGTAATCAGGAGGAGCCTCAAGGACTAATATAAAAAGAGCAACCTCAACGTTGGGGAGGAACTGAACACATCTGCTAAACCTGTACAAAAATTTTTAGCTTCTTAAGCACCTGAGCTTTATTTGCAAATATTTGACACAATACTCAAGAATCTACAAGCTCAGGTATAAATGCACTTATGCATTAGCATAACTACCAGGAAACCTGGGATCTGGGTTCACCATTTCCTAGGAATGTGTTTTGCCTTCTCTGATTTAATCATCTTACACAACATACCCAAAGACACATACTCATCTGGCCTTGGGGTAAGTCATCTCTAAAAAGCTCTTATAGATTGGGAAATAATTCCATATCTCTCTACTCAGACCCTAGTTTCCACTCAAAATTGACTCTTCAAGATCTTATTATCGGGGTAGGGTGTTTACCTTGCATGCAGCTGACCCAGGTTCGATCCCCAGCATCCCATATGATCCCCCAAGTACTGCAAGGAGTGATTCCTGAGTGCAGAGCAAGGAGTAACCCCTGAGCATCAGCGGGTATGACCCAAAAAGCCAATCAATCAATCAATCAGTAAAATAAGATCTTATTATCTATTGTGAGGATTTTGGTTTGGGTGGGGGAGGTTTGGGGGAGTCACATGTAATAGTGCTCACCACTCACTACTTGCTCTGTGCTCAGAGATCACTCCTGTCAGTACTGAGGAACCATATGGAGTTCCAGGGTTTGAATCACTCAGCTGCATGCAAAGCAAGTGCCTGAGACCCTGTATGATCCTTCTGACCCCTCCATTAAGTATTTTTATCTTATAACTTAACCAATCTCTGAAAGGTTCTTATTTATTTATCATCTATTTCCTCTTTGTGGAGAGAAGAGGGAAAAACTCTTTCTCTTTTCGCTCTTTTAGCAATAGCGCAGTGGGTAGGGCATTTGCCTTGCATGCGGCCCACACGGCTGACCTGAGTTCAATTCCTCCGCCCCTCTCTGAGAGCCCGGCAAGCTACGAGAGTATCTTGCCCGCATGGCAAAGCCTGGCAAGCTACTCATGATGTATTCGGTATGCCAAACACAGTAACAACAAGTCTCACAATGGAGATGTTACTGGGCCCGCTGCAGCAAATTGATGAACAACGGTGAACAATCGATGAACAACAGTGCAGCATCAGTGACTGTGATCCTGGAAATTAAACTAACTCCCCTTCCCCCAAAAGAAAGATTAATAGGAAAGGTTTATTTCATATAGAAAGCCTCAGTTTCTTATTTACCCATTGCAGCTTACAACTTCATTTTAGTTGACTTAATCCTATATTTTTAGATATTCCTGAAAATTCCTAGGCTCCTTCTGGGACTTGGGTAGTTTATAATTTCCCAAGACTAAAAATTCTGCCTAGACCTTAGGCTCACAGGAGACTAGAGATAAAGACATGGGTATATGGTGAAATAGATTGTCTGAAAGGTCTTAAATAGACAATTCTTGCCAGCCTAAATGGGAATGAAAGATGTTAATCTTATGCTAAAAAATCAAATAGACTGTAATTAACAAGACTACTCTAGGACACAAATGGGAATACTCTGATACATTGAGAAGTGACACAAAGACCCTGTTCTACCAAAAATCCCACAAACAGAGCCATACTTAACTTAGTCCTATACAAAGTTCCTCCCATGCGGGGGAGTTTCTTTTTCTTCTGTTTTCCAAAAAAGTTTTCTATTTTCTAACCAGAAAATAGCATATAACTTTAACCAAGAACAATCAATACATTTGTACAGCAGTAATAAAATAAAGGAATATGATTGAAGTAAAATATGGAAAAAACTAAGAATAGGACTATTTTGGTGAATTTGTTCCTGCTGGCTAATCTTAACATCATCTTCATCTCTGGAGAAAATTGTTGTTCTCCTCTTGTACAGGAACAGTTGTAGAGAACCCCCTCACAAAAGGAAGTTTACATCCTGCCTACAGCTGGGGAAGGATAGATGTTTACACTCGTGTTTTTTTATTCAATTCAAAATAATCTTTATGCCAAAATGACAAATTTTGAGGCAGTATATTTTGATTCTCCTCATTTTTATAATGATACTAGATACATATATTTTAGGAAACTGTCTTGTTCTCTGTTGTATCCAAAGGAAATACAATGACTATGACATGGGAAGATTTAATAAGTAATATTGGATAGAAAACACTTGAAAGGATGGATTTCTTATAGATCATGGTAATTATACAAAATTTATTAATTTTTGTTCGTTCTAGTTCAAGGTTGTTAGCAGATGGGCTTATGAGGAGGGAGTGGAAACCATTCGTGGAAGCTATGAAGGCCTGCTTTAGTGAGTGTGCCTACTTGGTTCTGTTGTACTTCCTTTCGTGGGTGATTTGCTGACTTGAACTGATACGATCATTCTCCTCTCTCCATTGGGACTGGTTCAGTACTGCTTTCTGAGTAGGTTAAAATATTTCTTGGTTTCATACTTGTTCTGCTTAGAGACATTCTTGATGTCTTAACTCCACTGGCTTCAGATATTGTTAATATGCCAGAAAGAAAATGTACAAAGACATTAGAGCAATTTTAACTCCAGGGTGAATGAATTGATCAATATCTTTCTGAGACAGTAAAGCAGGGACAATGTACAATCCTTCAGTATATAAAACGGAATGTAATAAAACAAATTTTGTATATGTTATAATTTAGTTACAGACCAGCTCCATCAGTACCTCTTAACCCAAACCTAACTATTTGTTTAACCTCCCCAAATTTAAGGAAAGAAAAAAAAAGTGTTTTGAAGGACCATTGAGTAACCTCAAAGCTGAAAGGTATCTTAGTAATCATCTCATTCCTTATTTCCCAAACTTGTATAAACATAAGAATCACCCAAGGTGCTGGTTTAAAAATCAGTTCTCAGGCCTCACCCTATATACTCTAATTTAATATACATGGGTGAGGCAAGAGATAGCCATATTTTTACAAGTGCTCCAGGCAATATTCATGTCAAATTGAAATCAAACACAACCCTTTCATTAGCCAACAGTTTAAGAATGACACTTAGAAAGGTCTGTATATTCATTTTGATTACATGACTCAAAAATATTCTTGCTTCTTGACCTGGATTCTTTCTTGTAAATCAATCTGCATTCACTAAATCTACATCTCACCCCCCAAAAAAAAATCTACTGGAAACACTATAACAGTGCCAGAGATAAAACTCAATAGGCTAAGTACATACTCTGTATGCAGGAAACCCATGTTCAATTCCTGCCAGGGCATGATTTCACTCCTCAGTCCCCGCCCCCCCCCCCCCGCCCCCCGCCGCCACCCACACACAAACACAACCCCAGCACCTGAGAATGATATCTGAGCAGAGCCAGCAGCAGCCCCTGGGAGTGACCCCAAAATAAAACAACAAACAGAAACCATCACTAAAGCAGAGCTGAGATCCAAAACTATTTCTTCAGTATTTCCAATGAAAACGTTAGGTGACTTCTTTCAAGATTTTTCCAATATTAAATGAAAAGGAAATAAAAAAATACTTTTATCAAAAGTTTTCTATAGTGTGTGCATGTGCGTGTGTGTGTGCGCGCGCGCGCGTGTGTGTGTGTGTGTGTGTGTGTGTGTGTGTAGATAAGCATCCAGCCTTTAAAAACAAGTTCCACAAATAATATCTCAGGATGTTCTCTGACCGGTCTAGTCTTATGGCTCCGTAGTCAGTCTCTTAAATCCTAATCTGGAACCTTATCAAGTATCACTTGGCTTATCTGATGATTAAAGAATTCAGTGAGGTGGGTGTTTCAGAGCCGTTTTTTCATCATCAGGAACTAAAAACAATTACTAATCTGCTTTCGCTAACGCAGTCCATCTGTGCATGAGCAATTCGTGTGTTTCTTTTTCCTAAGAAGGACATCATATTCTTCATATATTTGCGCGACTAATTCTCATAATCAGAGAGACATAAATATCCAGCCAGTTCAAAGTCTTATAAAAGAGCTGAAATAAGGTGATTCAGCTGCCTTTAGATGACTCAGTCTGCCTAGATGGCCAAAGCTGGTAAATCATCTGTCTACTGTCTGAGGAAATTCATTTCAGAAATCCAAATTTCTGGGTCCTCCAAAGTGTTCATTAAGCTCATTAGAAATTCATTAAGTTCTGTTAAGTTGTTCTAACCCTTTCAGCGGAAGTTTTCGCTCCTCTTCAGAGAAATCCAGGCTGAAATTACAAGGAACATCCCACACTCTAGAGCAAACTTAAACTTCCTTTTGGTTTGATTTCCCTGGTAATCTGGGCTTTCAGGGGAATCCCAAGATGTGGTGTGATTCTGCTGGGAAAAGATCCTTAGGTCCTTGGATCTTGTATAAACCTCATGATATATTAAAATGTGAGTTGAAATAAATGCTGTTGGAGTTTAGCAGAATAAAACTCAATGTAAATTTTAGAATTTATAAAAATATTCTGGGTACTATAAAAATATTCTAGGTATTAAACTTCCATTAATATTGAGATTTTAAAGCCAAGTTTATTTTTAAATTCTAGAATCTCTTCACTTTTATTGATATATTTGCAGTTGGTTTTTAGAGGCTTCTAGCCTTGTTTTAATTGATTATGAGAAAATTGCACATTTTCTGTCATTTTAGTAGTAGCAGTAATCGTGCTAATGTTTATTGAACATTTTCTTTTTAGCCAGCATAGTGCTAAATTGGAAATACAGAAGCACTTATTTCAATTTGTTGGAATTCTAAAATATCAATTTTATGTTTAAATTAGGTATTTTAAAAGAAAACTCGGAAAATATCTTTGCAGTGTGTGTTATATTTGCAGTGACCAAAATGTCTATTCTAGTGCAATACACTGTGAAAATACAGCTTAAAAAAAAAAAGCAGTGGTGTTTAGCCATAGGAACAACAGCGAAATTCTATCATTACCAAGACTGCTCTTTATTATTGTATAGTCTGACGGTAAGGTCAAGTAGGGAATTGGTTCAAATTCCTTCTTAGCCTAGTGAATACATGTCTGGGTGGGGTCAAAGGACAAAGACAACTAAAAAATATTCACCTGGGGTTGGAGCAATAGTACAGTGGGTTCAATCCCCAGTATCCCATATGGTCTCCCAAGCACTGCCAGAAGTGCAAAGCCAGGAGTTACCCCTGAGAATCGCTGGGTCTGACAAAAAAAAAATTAAATTAAAGAAAGCTCTCTTAAAATGTAATTAATCTCCCACTGACCGTCCGGCAGTGCTAAATTGGGCAGGGGCTATGCTACACAGTAGAGCCCACCTTCTGAGGTTCCTGGTGTTTCAGTTTGACCAGCAACTGCTAATGTCCACCACTGGAAGTCCTGAGTTTCAGATAGATCACAAAAGCTCTTTCGGTACCTCCTTTTCGTAGATGGGAAAACTGAAATCCCAAGAGATGATTGGCTCAAGAACATAGCTTATTTTTGACCAGCCTTAACATGATCCCATTTTCCTGTTCTTTTCTCTTTACCGAGCCGATTTAAATGTCATTTTTAGATCTGACTGACATTATTAAAGTCTTTTTTTCTCACTGGTTACTTGAAATAAAAGGCAAACCAACAACAAACAAATGCTACTTAAGCCTCTGTAGTTAAAGTTAAAGGATAAACAATTTATTAGACGTCCTTTTAATTTTAATTGTAGTTGAAGAAACATGGTTAATATTTTGTAGTTGTGTGCACAAAGTTATTACACCTTTCCCACTACCAAAGTATCAAAAACATTCATCCACTGCCCTAATGTCATGTCTTCCTTACATCCCCTCCCAACACTCCTTGGTGGCCTCAATTCTTTAATCAAAGTTCAAGAGTTTATTACTCAAAATTGCCTATTCCCTTTTGTGCCTTTATGTACCACATATGAGTGAGATTATCCAGTAATTGTTCTTTTCCATCTGATTTAATTTGCTTAGCATGATACTTCTATGCCCATTCACAGTGTTCCTTTTAGATAAAATCATTACTAAAATATTAACCATCCTTACCTCATTCTAATATCCAGAAGTTCAGTCCTGATCAAAATATATAGCTTGCAAAGGCCCTTTAGCTTGGACATAGAAAAGTACTTCCAAAAGTATATGTGAGACTATAGACCAAACATGATTGTCACCCATTGCCTCTTTTCCAAACCACAACACCCAGTAAGAGAGAGAGAACAAAAGGGAATGCCCTGCCACAGAGGCAGGGTGGGATGGGGGGGATGGGGGTTGGGAGGGATACTAGGATCCACGGTGGTGGGAAATGGGCACTGGTGGAGGGATGGGTATTTGATCATTGTATAATTGAAACCCAAGCACAAAAATTTGTAAGTCGACAACTGTACCTCATGATGTCTCACTAAAAATTTAAAAAAGTATATGTGAGTGGCAGAGCAATAGCATAGCTGGTAGGGTGTTTGCCTTGCATGCAGCCAACTAGGGTTTGAGCCCTGGCATCCCATATGGTCTCTCGAGCAATGTCAGGAGTAATTCTTGAGTGCAGAGTCAGTTGAATGCAGAACCAGGAGTAATCCCGGAATATCACTGGATGTGACCCAAAAAGCTAATAAAAAAAGTATGGAGGGGCTTCTACATTTGGGCAAGTAATTAAAATCATCAAGAACAGTATAGTTACTTGTTACAAAATAAATTACCAATTAAAAGAGATATAAGTGTTGTGTGAAAATATTTTTGTTTACATTGTGAAAATGTAATTATGTTAGATCTATGTTGTGAAGTGAAAAAAAAGTATGATTATACATTTAAAAACTTCCTGTGGATTTGTTTTTTTTTAAGTGTCCATACTCATACATACATTTTTGAGTATGCATAGAAAATTATGGAAACATTCCTAAGAGAAGTTATGATTTAATCATTATTATTTGAAAATTATTTCATGAGAAATAACAAAGAACAGGTTGGGAGAAGGCCAAAGTGATTTCTAATTTGTATCTTGTGGCCAAAATCCATAGATTTGACCTGTTTATACAAAGAAGTTAGTCCTATCAGTCCTATCAGGGCTGCTGGAATTGCAGCCAGGAAAATATGATAGAGACAGATTGGTAAAGTACTTAACTTTTACCAACTGCTTTAGTTTCCGCCCCCCCCCCCACTTGGCCAAAAGTATTAAAATCCATTTAAAAGGGGAAATCTGTAATTATGCCCCACACGATAAATAAAAACAGCAGCAAAATGTAGGATTAGACTCCTCTTGATCCTTACTACCGCCTCTTTAAAAGACAAGAGTAACAGCAATTCTTTCAGGAATACACCAGAGGCCACACCTTATTTATCATATTTTATCTTGTCAGATACCTCCTGCTTGGCGCTACAGCTGAAAGAAAAATAACCAAAGAAATTCCACCCAATAAGCTATCCAAGTTAGTTGAGCATTTGCACAGGCCCTGAAACATTCCCTATGTCTTCCTCTTATTTGTCAATTTGCACTTAAGTGATGAATGATGAATGGCTGTTATAAACTGTCACAAAACCAATATTTCTGCTTCTCCTGAAGATTTAACTTAATGATTAAAAAAATGGGCGAAAAACACTCAGAAATCTATTTCATTCTGTTTATAGTATGTTATTAATCTTCAATTGAGGAAGGATTCAACCCTTCAACCCTTTAAGTAAAGGAGAATCTCAGGGAAATAAAGTTTTTTCAAATGTTTTTCAGGTCAAACAAAAATCCTTTAAAATGTATATCTTTAACTAAAAATTTCATGCTAGTCAAATTATTGAAGGGAGAGAAAAGATTTGAGAGTATGAATTTCCTTCAGATTATCATTATCCTGCAGTAACAACAAAGTCTCCAATGGAGACGTTACTGGGCCCGCTCGAGCAAATCGACGATCAACGGGAGGGCCTTTACCTTTAAGGGCTGGAGCGATAGCACAGCGGTAGGGCGTTCGCCTTACACGCGGCCAACATGGCCGACCCGAGTTCGATTCCTCCGCCCCTCTCGGAGAGCCCGGCAAGCTACCGAGAGTATTCGATATGCCAGACACAGTAACAACAAAGTCTCCAATGGAGACGTTACTGGGCCTGCTCGAGCAAATCGACGATCAACGGGAGGGCCTTTACCATCATTATCCTAATTTGATCACAATTAGTTGAATAGTAAAGTATTATAGGCTCCTCTGATTTGGGCTAGAAAAGCAACAGCAGGAGTTTCAAATGTCTACATCCAACGAGTCTTAAAAATGTAATAGTTCTGGGCTGGGAAGATAGTACAGTCGGCAAAGCATTTACAAGGTTCCCCAGCACTCCCAGGAGTGATCCCTGAGCACAGAGCCAGGAGTAAGCCTGGGCACCGCTGGGTGTGCACCAAAAACAAAACAAAACAAAACAAAAAATGTAATATTTCTAACCTCACAGTAGTGCTACCAGATTACCAGAAAGACAAGCAGTCACACGTGATTTATCAATTATATTTCCTGAAAAAAATTATTTCTTATACACTGTGACTTTACACAAGTTTCATCATTGTGTGAAGTCACAGTGTATAATCACAAAAATGTAGAGTGTATAGCCTGTGATACACCAAGTCTTAATGGTATAGTCCTATTGGAACTACCATTTTTTGTTCAGTGAAACATCCAAAACATGATGCATATTTAAACTGTTCCTGAGGAACTATGGGAGCAGAGGCCACCTAAGAGAATTATAATATTCAGGCCCTGGAATGTTTCCTGCTAGATCCCTTCACTAGGAAGACTAAACAAAGAGTTCCTCACAGAAGATTAACTCACAGCATAAGCACAGTGAGAGATACGGTGTTGAAAAAAGTTCTCTAACTTAACCTGTGGTCCAATTAATAGAATTTCTGTCCCACTTTTACTTTTATCTTCGTTCTGGCCTCTTTGATACTCAAATAAAGTGAACACGAAATCTTCCATTACATTCAAGTCTTCCATAGCTAATTTCCAATAGACAGTCAGCTCTGATCCATAACTCTGGGCCATGTTATAACCACTGAAGCAGGAAAGACCCCAGCCAAAGAACTGCCTTCTAGCATCTCAATAAGTGTAAAGCAGGGACATGCAGAAGCCATTCCTCTCTTCCTTTCCTAGATGGGACGCTAGCAAACGCAGGGTGGTGAGTGGTGGTTCTCTTTCCTCTCGGGTAACAGTGTGGAGTGAAGCGATGCAAAATTGCCATGCTAGGATGTAAAAGAAAAGCTAAAAAGAGTTATAGAAGCACACAGGGAAATAGGGTTTCTTGTTGAAAAAAATCAGAAAAGTTCTTTCGGGGATGCTGAGATTGAACTGGAATTTAAGGACTAAGTAGGATTTCAATGATCATTATGAAGCAAGTGTTTGGCAAAAGTAAGCCAGATCATGTAAACCTGCTATATTGCTTATATGGTTTATTTACTATTTTTTGGGTTAGTTTTTTCTTGCTTGTTTATTTTGGTTTTAAGGCCACACCCAGTGTTGCTCAGGGCTTATTCCTGACTCTGTGCTCAGGGATGACTCTTGGCAAAACTGGGGTGACCATGTATGCTGCCTACAATAGAACCCAGATCAGCCATGTGAAGGTAAGTGCTTGACTAACTGTACTACTGCTCCTGCCCCTATATGGCTTATTTCTGAATAGTATAATGTTTTGCAATTTAGAAACCTTTCTGGATGAGGAGAGATCCACTATCCCTCTTAGGACTAACCAAGTCATGGAGAGAAAAAAAGGGCTCAGATAGCAGTGCAGCTTTGACATAGAAACTAACCAAGCTAGAGTCCTACCAGCTCTCTCTGATCTCTGCACCCTAGGAGGCAACATTCCTCTATCTTTCATTCTGGGGAGACCAGGCAACCACTTAAAGTGAGGTTAAATAACCACTTTAGGTGAGGTAAAAATCTCACTTCAAGTGAGATAGTTAAACCTGCCCAAATTATTCAGATCTACCAAACTTCCTTGCTCCGTCTTCTTTTCCCCATGAAAGTTTTATTTTGGGTTCTTTTGTTTGTTTATTTGTTTTGTTTTGAGGTCACATCCAGCGGTGCTCAAGGATTACTCCTGGCTGTGCACTCAGGAATCACTCCTGGAGGACTCAGGGACCATATGGGAAGTTGAGGATAGAACCCAGGTCTGCTGTGTGCAAGGAAAACACTTTACCCAATGTAGTAACACTCCTGCCCCCATTCATTCAGGCTTCTCAATGTCTGCTTCTCCCTAACTTCTGGATTGTGCCACTTGACCCAAACCTGGTGCTCCTCACAGGACAATTCTTGGTATGTTGTGGGCCTATTTTTAGAACCTGATTAGAATAAACTTTTTCCCCTTAACTATATTCCTTTATCCATCAGATCAGTCATCTGAACAGGCATTATATAAAGAGAACAAAGAAAGAGAGTTCTGAGTATATTCAGGAGAGAACTTGGGCTGTGCTTATTTAGGAGGGGAATGTGAGGGGCTGGTTGATCTGTCCTTGGAGGACCTGGACTACCATAACAAAGAACAGGTCACAGAGGCTTCTGAACAAGAGCAGCACTGTGTTTGGGGTACATGTTTTGGGACATAAACCAAAGAAGGTGGAGGAGTCTTAAAGATTAGAGATGGCGTCAAGACACCAACAGGGAAAAAGTAGAGTGAAGCACTAGAAGACAGTGACATTTCTAATCAAGTGAAGCATGAATCAAATCTAGAGAGAAATATAATGAGTTTTATTCTGAAATGATATCACTATAACCTCTACTGAAATCTTTAACACAAAGAGAGTGATTCATAGTTTTAGGCTGATTGTTGGTAAGGTATGATTAAAGAGTTAAAATGAAAGCCATTTATGGCTATTTCATTTTTATTATTTTGATATACTTTAATATCTTTTAAAACTTTCACTCATTTTTAGAAAATATTTAACATATTCCTATTATGTTTCAGATGCCAGTCTAAGTGTGAGAGCAATAAGAGTAACCACAAATGATTAAAAATCCCAAATCTTGTGGACTGTGTCTTGTAGTGGGCATAAATAAACACTAATCAAATTAATAGGAAAATATATGTGGTGATAAGTATTATAAGGGAAATGTAAGGGAAAAGGAGTAGGTACAGAAGGTAACTGGGGTTCAATTTTCATAGAGAAAATTCATAAGAAAGTAATATTTAAACAAAGGCTTACAGATGAGTAATGTGCCAAAGAATTTCTAGGGAAAGAAAAGGTTAGGCAGAGTGAATTGTAAGCATGCAGGTCTTTAGTAAGATCATATGTAGTTTTTATTTTTCAAATATTTATTGAGAAGTTGTAGTTTCTGTTCTGTGAATTTTCTCTCAATGTGCCTTTTTTATTGAATTAAAAGACTTATTTATTAAGGAAACTAGCTTATGCCTTTTAATCTTTATAGACATAAATATATATTTCATTTATATTGTGAGCATATATGTATATATGTAGCTTTGTAGCACTGTTGTCCTGTTGTTCATCAATTTTCTCGAGCAAGCACCAGTAACATCTCCATTGTGAGACTTCTTGTTACTGTTTTTGGCATATCAAATATGCCACAGGGAGCTTGCCAGGCTCTGCCCTGCAGGCGGGATACTATTGGTAGCTTGCCAGGCTCTATGAGAGGGAGGGCGGAATCGAACCCGGGTCGGCCACATGCAAGGCAAATGCCCTACCTGCTGTGCTATGTATATATGTATGTATGTATGTATGTATGTATGTATATATATATATATATACACACACACACACACACATATATATATACACACACACACACACTGTATTTTCTCTCTAGCCCCCAAAACTTAAATTTTTGTATTAACTAAAAAGTAAGATGAACTCAGCTTGGTCGTTCTGAATAATAAAGTTCTTAATTCAGGACTGGAGTGATAGTACAGCGGATCGGGAGTTTGGTTTGCATGAAGTGGATCCAAGTTTGATCCCTGGCACCACTTACGGTTTCCTGGGAAAATCAGGAATGATCTCTGAGTGCAGAGCAAGGAGTAAGCCCTGAGCATTGCCAGATATGCCCCACCCAACAAAACAAATGTACACTTTCCTTACCAAAACTAGTATTCTAAGCCCATTGAAAACCATAATTCACAAAATAAGTTTAAAAGGCACTATTTCTGTGAAATGTTTGTAAAAAAGGAGGCCACACATATGTGAAATGTGTGTAGAAAAGAATTATTTAAATTCAAAATACATATTATTGTATAATATTCAATAGCAAGATTTTTAATTTAAAATGCTTTGAAATTTTTTCTGCAGGATTTGTTATTTTAAATATTTCAAACTTATTAAGCCAGAAATTCCCTTTAGTGTAGCTTGTATAGTAACATCCTAAATAACACAATTTGGAAAATGCTGAGCTAGAATAACATTTATTAAACATCAATTATATAGATCAGCTTTCACAATAAATTCATTTATTTTTAAAGTAAAACCCTTTCTAGCTGTTATCAATAGGTTGTGTGAAATCACTAGTGAACCAACGCCAGATACTTCCTACTTCAGACAGTCATAGGAAACTTCTTAAGAAACCTTAAGTTCCCATTGAGAGAGAGCTCGAGAGAGAGCAGCAGCACAGGAAGGACTGGTATCCATAGGAGTCTGAGTCAACTAAATACAATAGTTTAGTTCCTGAGACCTGCTGGACTTGAATATTACAGACAGTCCTTTATCTACTAGAGATTGTGAAGAGAACTTTAAACACCAATTGTATGATTGGTGGATGAGATAAGACTTCACTCATGAAGATAAGACTTCATCTTCGGTCCACCCAGGTTTCATCCCAGACACTGCATGCTCAATCCAGCACTGCAGGGAGCAATCACTCAGCACAAACACAGGAGTAGTTCTAGGGCATTGCTGGGTGTGGCCCCTCTTCCTCAGTCCCCCAGAATAAGAATGCTTCGCTCAAGATGGACTATTTAGATTACATGGTCACATTGTAACTATTGTAAAATCATTCAATTTTATTAGGGCACAGTAGAACAATAAGAATTATTTTAGAAGTATAGAATAATTATTTTCAGCAATAAACTTGATTTTGCTACAAAATTCTAGGTATCTGCACTTTGGTTCTTCTATTGAGATTGCTTAACTCTGTACTGATTTTCTATCTGCCAGATGTACTGAATTGTAAGGCTCAAATAGAGAAATTTGAATAGCAGTTTGGGCCATACAGAGCTTCTTTTATTCTAAGTCACTTCAAAACTGGCAAACTTAAAGATCATGACCTAGTAAACAATTCACAGAAGCATACTTAAATGTGGTGTATATTGCCTTAAAATGCAAAGAAATCCACTAAATATCTCTTCCTAGTGATGTGGATATAGTATGTGGATATAGTATCTGTCTTCCTTTTTTTTTTTTTTTAAATCTGCTATCACGTTACCTAGGACAGGCTACTTAAACTGTAACCCTATCTAGGGTCCACAACTGAATGAGGAAGTCACAAAAAAAAATATGGCAGGAGCAAAAAGTTTTTGAATGCAGAATAAGAAAAAAAAATTAAGTCAAAATCAAACATATAATGAATCTGAGATTTTTCTGGCACGGTCACCGATGTCATATCATATGACTTTACTGCAGCCTTGGTTCTGAATACGCAACATGTATGCTTTATCTGTGCATGCCTTTACACTACACAACACCAGCAAGAGCCATCTCAGATTTGAGAACTTTGTATATTATGAATTTCAGTATGATTATTGTATGCACAAACTGTTCTGCTCTTCTAAAAACAGAATAGTTTACAGAAAATAGTCTTAATATTTTTCTACATTCATTCTTCAGAATATAAATAACAAATTAATATAATTTTAGATTGCAATATGTTGGCGTTTGATTTTTTAAATTGTTTTTACTTCCTTGTGTAAAAACAAGTGATTAATGGCAGCAAGTAAAGATAAAAGCCCTTTAATATTTCTTGACCATATCACCAAATGTGTATTGCAAGTTTATGAATCAATGTTTTAATTAAGCACAAAACAGTTTAATTTTATAAACAAAGTTAACATTTGAAAATTGTTAGAAATATTCATTTGTTTTAGGAAAAGTATTTCTCAGTTCTACAAAGTGAGAAATTTAGATTTAGACAAAAAGGTTGGCCTGTTTCCCCTGGCAGCCTGGTGGCCGTCATCCTCCAGAAGCCACTAGACAGTCAGGTTTGGGCCCGCAGTGACGAGACACTCAGGGCCTCATGGGCTGGGGGTAGAGCTGGCCCTTTCCTCCCCATACCAACGAGATCCTGAGTCGCGGCCCACGAACAGCCTCTCTGGCTCCTGATCAAGCTACTTAATGGCCCTGATCCCAGAGACTGAGAAACAAATCTCGAAACCCAGAGGCTTCTGGCAGAAATGTGTCTGGACCATGCAGCAGATTACTGTTGTCAGGCCACCCCAGGGGGGAAAGGATGCTTTCCCTCCGCCTGCTCCCCCTAGGCAGCTCAATGGCCACCATCTTCCAGGGGCCATTGGACAGTCAGGTTTGGGCCCACAGTGTTGAGACACACAGGGTCTCACGGGACGGGGGAGGAGCCGGCCCTTTCCTCCCCACCCCAACGAGACCCCGAGTTGCTGCCCACGAATGGCCTCTCTGGCTCCTGATCAAGTTACTTAACAGCCACGATCCCAGAGACTCAGAAACAAATCTCAAAACTCAACGGCTTTTGGCAGAAATGCATCCAGTCTCTGCAGTAGATTACCAGTGCTGGGCCACCCCAGGTGGGAATAGGTTTCGTGCCTTGGCCGGTTCCCCAGGCATCCCAGTGGTCACCATCCTCCAGAGGCCAGTCAGGTTTGGGCCCTCAGTGATGAGACCCATGGGGCCTCATGGGATGGGGGTGGAGCCGACCCTTTCCTCTCCATACGAATGAGACCGCGAGTCCATGAATGGCCTCTCTGGCTCCTGATCAAGCTACTTAATGGCCATGATCCAGAGACTCAGGAACAAATCTCGTAACCCAGCAGGTTTTGACAAGAAATCCCTCTGTATTTAATTGTTACAATTTCAGAATTTCAAAATCACGCGGTCACTACTGCAGCCATGTGACATCATATGTCATTCATAACTAGCAATAGAAAACAAATTGTCTACTTTTGCCTTTGCAGCAGAACTGAGTGTTGGGGTAAAATCCCAAATAATAATGGTGGGTGTGGTGTCAAAATGTTGATAATCAAAGTATAGAGAGAGTAATTTGGAAACCATCTGCCCCACAGGTGGGGGGAAGGTGTGGGATGGGGAGTATACTGGGGATTTTGGTAGTGGATAATGGGCACTGGTGAGAGTATGGGCGTTTCATTGTATGACCGAGACTTAAATCCTAAAGCTTTGTAACTGCTCTCACGGGTGATTCAATAAATAAAATTATAAAATATGGGGGGGCAGGTAGTAAGGTGGAGTTCATGCACAATTCAATCAGCCTAATTAGTGGCTGAATAAATAGCACTACTCCTACATTATAAAAGGGGGGGGGTCTGTTTCACCAAGTCTAGGGCACTGAAAGTTAAAAGAGAAAGAAAATATATAAAATAATTTCTGCAGTATGAGTTTACTTCTTATCATGATGATGTGCAAAAACCTATTATCTTCATTTGTAATGAAATTTTGGCTGCAGAGAGCATGACCAGTCAAACTAAAATAACATACTTTAGTACCAAGCATGCAGCAAATGGAAATAAACCAAATAAAAATTAAATTTTAAAATAAAGACTGACAATCTTTTGAGACATTTGTACTGTCACCAAAAAGTATTTACTTGCATATTTCATTGCAAAAGCTAAAAATTCGTACTTAGGCAAGATTTTAAGACAAGATTTTTATTAGCTGCTGCTATAAAAATATCAGAGATAACTCATGAAAAAAGTATGGTCCAAACAAATTCATAAAATTCCTTTATTGATGATACTGCTTCCAAAAGAAATTTTGAAATTAGTAATGACCAGTTCCAGTATAGCTTGTTGCCAGGTACAAGGGCAGCCAAAAGTTGCAATTCAATTAGGAACAGGCAAAACAACTGCTGTTTCTGACAAGTCACTCTTGTTACTTTGTGTAAGTTTCATTTGTGAAGGAAACATACAGAAGCGTTGCCTCCCCGGATGCGACCCTAGGATCGATCTCTAGCACCCTATCCACCCTCTTCTCAGGAAACAAACAAATTAATTTTTAATTATTTTTAAATTTTTGGTACTTTTACTCAGAGGTTGCTTCCGGCTCTGCACTCAGGAATTACTCCTGGCAGTGCTCAGGGGACCATACAGGATGCTGGGAATCGAACCCGGGTCAGCCACACCCAACCCCCTGTTTTATCGCTCTGGCCCGAAAACAAATTTAAAGTTGTATGCCTGCCCTCTCCCCAGAAAACAAACAGGCAATTTACTGAATTATGAGGATACCAATGTGGAGATGTTCACTGAACTAACTCATCTATTAACAGTCAACCTTGTTGAGATTAACACAGAGGTTTATAGAGCTTCTCAGTAAAAATGACCTTAGTTTAAAATTCCACTTTGCACCTAACTTTTCCAAAACCCTACTAGATCTATCTCAGAGGCAATTTTGGTCCTTATGGGGAAATTGTGGAGCAGTGAAAATGAAGCTTCTGAAAAATTGGGTTATTTACATTACCCATTATATAGCCACTCTTGTAAATGACCATAGGATCATTTTGTCAAAGGTTAAGAAACAAATTTACAAATCAATTTGTGCCAGTGTTATAGTATCCCTCATTAAATTGACCAGACTTCCTCCATTCACAAAACCCATGAAGTGGTTCAGGTTGAAAATTGAGTAGAAAAACATGATTTCTGATAACTTAATTTCTGTGATGAAACCAAATGGCTACCTGTTCATGTCCAAGTGACACCATAACCAATAAGAGGTTGCATAAGAAGTCTGTAAGTAAAATTGTTCTGCCCACTGCCCTGATTCTACCATCTATTAGTAATTTGTGAACGTTGAAGGTTGCTGCCACTTAATTTTAACATTTAGGATCCCAAGCTCCTTACTGCAGTTGAAGAGACTGAATTTTCAGTGAATTTCAGAGGACAGCTAAAGAAGAGCTTTCCTAGGATGCTTAACCTTTTTCTTATTACCTTGGCTATGAGTCAATGATTCTTCTTCAATAATGCAGTAAAGAATAGGGAGTGGCATACACATGATATACCTACTTCCTTTTTTCTCCATGTTTTATCAAGTGTTCCGTCACCTCAATATAAATAACTATTGATTCCAATTTCAATAGACTAAATAAACTACAAAACACTCTCATTTATTTGCTTGATTTAGCACAATAAATATATAATTTTGATAAGTTTCCTTTTGAAAAAACATTGATTTATCTATTCATTAGTGGTCTGGTATACTTGCAGTAAGCTCCTGAACTTATTATTATTTAATTTTCTGGCAAAGTAAATCAACTATACCATGTACTTCTATTATGTTTAAACTATCTCCCATGAACCCTTTATGATTATTCCCTTGTAGCAGGTTGGGGATCTATGCTTGATTACAGATTTGACACAGTATGAGGTAGAGGTGGGGCTGGAACGATAGCACAGTGGTAGCATGCTTGCCTTGCAAGCAGCCAACATGGCCGACATGGCCGACCCGAGTGCGATTCCTCCCTCCCTCTCGGAGAGCCTGGCAAGATACCAAGAGTATCTCACCCACACGGAAAAGCCTGGCAAGCTCCTCGTGGCGAATTCAATATGCGAAACACAGTAACAAGTCTCACGATGGAGATGTTACTGGGCCCACTCGAGCAAATCGATGAACAACGGGGTGGGGGTGGGGGGGACAGTGATAGTGACGTATAGGTGAGTCTTAAGGAAACTAAGGATCTTCTTTCAAATGTATTGCTTAAAATCATAATAGAGTTTTCAAGCACAGGGAAATCACCATCTTCAAACAGAAAAGAAGGAAAAACTTGAAGGATTCAGTTACTTCAATTTTCCTATCCAGTTCTCGTGGACTCTATCAATGCTCTATCTTACCACAAAAGATATTTAGCACAGTGGTAGGGCGTTTGCCTTGCACGCAGCCAACATGGCCGACCCGAGTTCGATTCCTCCACCCCTCTCGGAGAGCCCGGCAAGCTACCGAGAGTATTCGATATGCCAGACACAGTAACAACAAAGTCTCCAATGGAGACGTTACTGGGCCCGCTCGAGCAAATACTGTAACTCAGCCATCTGAAGAACCAAATAAAGGCCCTCCCGTTGATCGTCGATTTGCTCGAGCGGGCCCAGTAACATCTCCATTGGAGACTTTGTTGTTACTGTGTCTGGCATATCGAATACTCTCGGTAGCTTGCCGGGCTCTCTGAGAGGGGCGGAGGAATCGAACTCGGGTCGGCCATGTTGGCCGCTTGTAAGGCGAACGCCCTACCACTGTGCTATCACTCCAGCCCCGAAGAACCAAATATTGATTGAAATTTGGCATATTACTATAGTGATAAATAAAACATTTATGACATGTATAATTAATTTAGGGTTAGAGCGATAGCACATCGGGTAGGGCATTTGCCTTACACGTGGCCGACCCTGGTTCGATTCCTCTGTCCCTCTCAGAAAGACTGGCAAACTAATGAGAGTATCCAGCCCGTACAACAGAGCCTGGCAAGCTCCCCATGGTGTATTTGATATTCCCAAAACACTAACAACAAGTCTCACACCAAAGAGGTTAGTGGTGCCCACTTGAGCAAATTGATGAACAACGGGAGGATAGTGCTACAGTGCTATAATTGTTTTAAAATGTCTAAAACGAATATATATATATATTTCTAACTTACAAGTTCAGTTAGAATTTCCATAGTCCTTTTAATTATTATTCCTTCCACAACAATCAATTTTCTGTTTTTGTTTGGTTTTTAGGCCACACCCCAGCTATACTCAGGACTTATTCTTGGCTTTGTGTTCAGCAATCACTCCTGGAGGAGCTCAAGGGACCATACGGGGTTCAGGGAATCAAACCAAGAAACACAAGGCAAGTACCTTACCTGCTGTACTTTCTTTCCAGTCCAGCAATCAACTTTTGAAATCAGATAGTTTCTTGAAGAGTTCCTCTCAACAAAAATTTTATTTAAAGCAAAAATGATTTTTTAAAATGTTTTATTTGAAAATAAGTAAACATACATTTTGCCACTCTATGAAACGAACTTATTACTTATGTGTAGCTATAAGTAATTAATACCTTTCCTACTAAGTAGTTCATTTCCATTTTTGAGAGTTTGTTTCCTGGAATTGCTTCTGGTACAAAATTCATTATCAGTCAGAGCTCAGAACAAAAACGAAAAAACAACCAGAAAACACTCTAGAAGGAATTAGGTGCTAAAAGAAGCTAATTAATAAATTGGGTACACATTGGGTACAAATTGGGTACACAACCACTGGGCTAAAAGGAAGTATGGAAAGCTCAGACTCTTCCTCGAACTTTGTCAACTGAGAGGAGATCACACCATTATTTCTGCTACCCATAATAGAAACTTTAAAAAAAACCTTTCAGAGATCAATAAAAACTTGCTAAGTATTTTATTTGCTTTCCTTTATTTCACAACTTTTTATAGTTATGTAGGATTATTGAAATGAAGAAGTCATTTGGAGTATTATTGGGTTAAGAAAGAGAACATTTCATATGCAATCTTTTGGGTTTTTTCTATGTTTTGGTTATCTGGAAGGATATGTTTCAATTTGTGCAATTACAAAGAGGATGGAAGTTCCCTAAATAAATATGCAGAGCAGGGTATTCTATAAACATTTGGTGAGCACAAAGAAGCCAAAAGGAGAGAAAAAAATGTATTCAGTTACTTAGATATCAGGGTTAATCTGGGGGTTAATTGAAATATTCTGGTCTGCCAAAATCAATTAATCTGCCTCTTGTTACAAAAGAGTAACAATCTGCTCCCCCCTCCTTCCAAATTGTACGTAAGTGCCTCTCATTGACATCTCTGCTGGGCAAGGAATTCTGAAAAACATCGTTTCATAATTTCTAGCTCCTGATCTCTAGGGAAACATAGTGAAGAAGTTGTTGTCTTACTGTTAGAGAAAATCTGAAAGAATACTAAGCAAACAAACAAACAAACAAAAAACCCAAAAGCTCAATGATACAACTGTAAAACAGGCTCTAAATATTTAGGAAGTAAGGAGGGAAGGAAGGAAGGAAGGAAGGAAGGAAGGAAGGAAGGAAGGAAGGAAGGAAGGAAGGAAGGAAGGAAGGAAGGGAAAATGTGAAAGTGAGGAATTTTCAAAGTTAATAATTAAATATGTCTTATAGATTATATAGTATATTATATACAGTTAAATAAATTTTCATTGAATGGGACAATAGTACTGAAGACGTAAAAAGTGAAATTCAGAGAGACAAAGAGATAGACTGTATGGAGGATTAGTTAAGAATAGAATGATAATTTGTTTACTTAAGTTTCAAGAAATAGATGATTCATGTAACAAATAAAGTGAACCCTAAAAATAAGGCTGGTTGTCATTTCCAGAATTGTTGAAAGAATTTAGTCATCAAATTCAAAAAGTCTAAAAACCATCAAACTTATAAAGAAATCCATAACTAGTCCTTGGGGGTGAAATTTCTGAACAATGTCTAAGCTCTTAGAGAGAGAGAGAGAGAGAGAGAGAGAGAGAGAGAGAGAGAGAGAGAGAGAGGAGAGAGAGAAAGAGAAAGAGAGAGAGTGAGACAGAGAGAGAGAGTGTAGGAAGTTCTTCCAGTTCCTGCTTGAGAATCCGGGTCTGACTCCTGATTATACTTTGCCAACCAGGCCAGACGACCAATACTGGAACCCAGGAATGAGTTGTTATTCAGGTTTAACAGTGCTGGAGAACAGGAGGGACACCCTCACAGTTTGGTGGGCAGCGGAACTACACCCCGTGATCCTCAAGAAGGTCTAGCAATGCAGGGATTGACTCAAGACCTTGTGCATGTGAGGCATAAGCCCCCAATCCTGGAGCTGTTTCCTCAGAATCTATTTATAGATCTTAAAAACAGAGAGAAAAAGACTGATTTCTCTATAGTGACAAAGTAAAACAAAAACACAGAATATGATATTTAACATACAGAGAGAAAATAGATGTAAAGTTAGTGTTTATATGCAAAGTTAGTGTTTATATGCAATGGAACCATCTTTCAGAAATGATAAAGATAGGCTTAAAGAAAACTGACATTACTAAGGAAAAGAAATAGAATGTATAACTCTTAAACAAATAATCATATAAAAGCAAGAAAGAAAACCAATTCAACTGGAAGACAAAAAGAGGGCAAATTTTATTTTATTTAATTTTTTACTCTGTAGCACTGTTGTCCATCGATTTGCTCGAGCAGGCACCAGTAATGTCTCCATTGTGAGACTTGTTTTACTGTTTTTGGCATATCAAATACATCATGGGTAGCTTGC
Source organism: Sorex fumeus (assembly GCF_029834395.1). Lineage (NCBI taxonomy): Eukaryota > Metazoa > Chordata > Mammalia > Eulipotyphla > Soricidae > Sorex > Sorex fumeus. The sequence goes on from NW_026606240.1 coordinate 5,337,804, forward strand.
CGTGACATATTCATGAATTGCCGTGGATATATAAAAAATAAATGAATATGTATTTTTTTACTCTATATTTATTTATTTGAATTATTTTAGGTACATTCAGCAATGCGCAGGATTTACTCCTGGCTCTGCATTCAGGAACTACTCCTGGTGGTGCTTGGGGTAACCATAGGGAATGCCAGAACTCGAATCCAGCTCAGTTGAGTGCAAGGCAAATGCCTACCTACTATTTCTCCAACCCCAACAGCAATTCTTTTTCATTATGGTCTTTTAACTTTTTTTTATTAATAGTCAATCACCGTGGGGTACAGTAATAGACTTACAAACTTTCGTGCCTGCATTTCAGTCATACAATGATCATACAACGACCCATCCCTGTACCCGTTCTCCAGTCACCAACATCCCAGAGCCCTCCTACCACCCCCACTCCATCTCCTCCCACCCCACTCCTGCCTCAGAAGAGAGACAGGGCATTCCCTTTTGTTCTCCCTTTCCTTTTGGGACCAAACGCAATGTTTTAAAGAAATATAAATAAAACATTTGTAAGATGCTAATACTAAGCCTAAATTTGCAAATCATTACATTTATTTCAGAAAAGTTATTAAACAAAAACTATTCAGTTATAAACTATTTACAAGTATATATTCAAAACAGAAGAAAAAGGGCCTCTGCAGGACAAGAAGAGAATCAGGTACAAATCAACCAAAACAAATTGCAGCAGCTCTAAAGTCATGAAAGAAAGCTGGCTTGAAGACGCCAGAGCCACAGCAGAGCGCACCAAGTGCTAGCCTTACACGTGACAAGCCACGTTCCATTGCCAGCATCCTGTATTGTCCTCCGAGTCTTCCTTCAGTGATCCTTAAGCACAGAGCCAGGAGTATGCCCTGAGCACTGCTGGTTGTGACCCCTCTCCCTGAAAAATCAATTTTGTTTTATTCTGATTTACTCTTTCTTTAGGGGGGCAGGGGAATCTCCTTTAACAACTGTCTTTGGGAGAGGGGCGGGGAATTGGGGCGAGAGCGTGTCACACCCTGCTCAGAGCTTACTCCTGGATTTGCATTCACAGGGGGGACCGGTGGGAATACTGTGACAGAACTCAGGTAGGCCGCATGCAAGGCAAGCTCTCTACCCGATGTTCTATCTCTCCAGTCCCTTCCCTCCTTTTACAACTGTAAGTTTCTTATTCTTTCCTTTACTTTTTCATAGAAAAGGGAGCATACAATTAATTTTATTCTGATTTGCATATTTTTCAAATATTGCATTGAGAAAATTGCATTGCATGAGAAAATTGTTTCCAAAAGCAAAGCAAATTTATTACCTATTCTCAAAGAGTTTAAGATATTAAAGCTATTTTTTTCTCTTCTCTAGATGACACCTGAGATGTCAAACTAACAATAAATACCTGTTATCCAATGAAGGTATTGAAGAATAAAGATATCTAAATATCTGTCTATCTCCAGGGCAAAAGTGCTGCAGTAGATTATAAGTTGTCAGTGTGGAAGCAAATCTAGCTTGAGTTAAATACATCTGTGGAATATTAACAATGTTCTAAGGTCTTATTAAAAGGAGCTGACTTTCACATTCCATACCAACCTTGTAGAGGTAAAGACTGCAGGAAAGAACTTCAGTTGAATCAAACATGACATGAACGAAGAAATGAGAATGAACAATTTGTTCATGCTTAGAGTAATGTTCTTTTTTTCAAAAGACTCATATTTTATCTACTGGGCTCATTATTGGTATTTTTAAAATGACTGTCATGGAACAAAGTACAAAAATAATCTACTCCAAGCACTTCAAACAGGATGCACAGTAATAATCAGCATTATGCTGATGCATGAATAAACATTTCAATGTCTTAAACTAAGGAGAAAGAATAGATATTTAGCTTAAGTAGATTCAAGGAGTTGATGAGCAATGTTGGAATTTTTAGAAACAACATAAGTGATTATTTAGTAAATAATGCTTATGAGGTTGAGTCTCTTGAGTATAAATATATATTTTAATGTTTTTTTCCAATAGCTCTTATGCTAACAAAGTAGGCCTATTAGATCTCAAATAATCTGAACTTTTCTGGGTTTCCGTGCTACAGAGAGATTTTTGCCTTCAAGAGTTCCTGCCTGAGAAAGCATTTTAAATTATAGTAATAGACTTGTGTCTGCTGAACTTCCTTTCTCTTTTCTCTTTTTATCATAAGATTTCAGTGTGGTTTATTTTGAGGTTATTTTGAGCAGCAAATTGCCATTCAATATTTCAGGATCTTAAAATTTTTTAATCCATTGGTTTTTTTTTTCTATTTTCTGACTTCAAGAACTTGGAAGAAATGAAGTAGGAAAGACAATATGAAACACTGCTGTAAGACACAAAAAAACTGTATCACAAGGCTGAAGAAAGAAAGTCTTTAAGACTGTGTTTCAGACAGGGTCTTTTTTTCTTTTTAGGTCACACGTGGTGATGCACAGGGGTTACTCCTGGCTCTGCACTCAGGAATTACACCTGGCAGTGCTCGGGGGACTATATGGGATGCTGGGAATTGAACCTGGGTTGGCCGCGTGCAAGGCAAACACCGTACCCACTGTACTATCGCTCCAGTCCCCGAGGCCTTTGAAAAACCAGTTTCATCTTGTTACTAGATTAACTCACACTACATAATCCTGACCCTATTATATTAATTTTTATGTGGGGACTTCCTCCAAAGCAGTGCTGGAGGGGTGGGGGTCTAGGGACCTTTCCCGGCAATTATCAGCCAATCAGACAGAAAATTCAGGTGAGGGCCAGAGGTTACACAGACCAATCCCAGTGGTGATCAGGGTCCTCCACCAGATGATGCTCCAGGATCAAACTAAGTGTGGTCACTCCCACCATCGCCCATGTACAATCCTGTGACCTATTTTCACATTAAGCCAAAAATATTAATTCACAGACCCACTAGCTGCATAATGAAATGTTAATGATATAAGCATTTTTGGTTGTCCCTACATAACCACAAAACTTCAGCACCACGTATATCATGTCACTAAATATCTAGCCTCTTATGCATATTTCTCACAATTAGTAGCTTGCTCCTGAAGAAACTTTCCCCCAAACTTAGTGGAAAACTCTCCTTTGAGAGAGCCTACACCCAAGTCTCATATGTGCACTGTCATGTTAATTGACCTGTCTGCTTTGGGCTACACTCTTGATTCTCAGATTCATTCTTGTGACAGATAAGAAAGTAACACTGAGATGATGACCATTCATCTCAACTTGAACCTGAAGATCTAAAATTAAAGCTCATCCCAGCTGCGGTTCCTTGGGTCTCTTGAGACTCAGTGTGGCAGGGATTCATTCTAAGGCTAAAAACAATCAAGGGGATGAGAGTCTGGCCTGACACCCACTTTATGGGACTAGTAGGGAAACTTCCCACATCAGAAAAGAAATTTGTGCTGGTTCGTCTTTATTTCTGTGGTCTTCCCGGCCAAAACTCAGAGACCATAAAACCTAGCTCTGGGAAGAGAACAGGGCAGAGTCTCCTGCACCCGCGCCTGGCTATCCACACCGGGGCCCCTTGGAGGGAGCGGACTGAGTTTCCCTCACCACCCCGACCAGGGTTCCAGCAGCCGAAGACCTCCAGAACCAGCCACCACCATGCTGAGACCACTCTCCACACGCATGAAGGTACCGGCAGAGGAACACAGGTATGCGGGTCCCAGGGCTGAGATCTCCAAGCCTGCTCGGATCGGGGCTGAGCGTCCTCCACCCAGATCCTCCCTCTTCCAGTAGGCAGGGGTCACACCCACCAACTGGCCCCCTGGCGCCGTGTAATCCCATCAACGGCCAAGACTCAGAGACTATAAAACCCAGCTCCCGGAAGCGACATCTTATCATCTCATTCCTACTTTGGACAAACTGGCAGGCTACCGAATGTAACCTGCCCACACGGCAGAGTCTGGCTAACTCCCCGTGGTGTACCCAATATGCCAAATACCAGTAACAGTGATGGGTCTCATTCTCCTAACTCTGAAAGAGCCTTGAATATGGCACTTTTTAAAAAATCTCAGGGCTAGGACGAAGGAAACATTACTGGTGCCTGCTCGAGGCAATCGATGAATAACAGGATGGTCGTGATCCTGATCGTGATCCCAGTCTGATATCCTGCTGCAATACATAGTTACTTATTCGTTGCTTTATAAGCCATGAACTACAATACTGTAAATGGTAGGGTTCCATGCATACTATGTTCCAACACCATATCTTTTACCAGTCTCTGCTTCCCTCTTCCACTGGTCTCAATGTAGCTCCCCCAAATCACGAATCTCCTTCTCCAACCTAGGTAAGATCAATTCTGTAGAAAAGTTCTCAGGTTATGTTGCCTTTGGTCATTTGTTGTTCCTAACAGTGATAGACTTTCACATCAAGATAACAAGTGTGTGTATTTTTTTATAATCAGTATTGGGAAATCAAGGGTTGTTTAAAATGAAAAGGTTCTTAGACCCTAGTTATTGAAACTGTGGGTAGCAACCCCATTTGGAGTCATGTAAATGGAAGTGAGAATTATTTTTAAAAATTACTTTATATTTTATTTCAGTAGACTTTTTTGTATACCTATTTTATATGCATATTCATATGTGTCATGGAAGAGCCTGGCAAGCTACCCATGTCATATTCGATATGCCAAAAACAGTAACAAGTCTCACAATGGAGACATTACTGGTGCCTGCTTGAGCAAATCGATGAACAATGGAATGACAGTGCTACAGTGCTATTCATATGTGTCACTTAAATTTTCTTGGGTAGGGGCCAGAGTCATGGTCCAGTGGATAGAGCTTTTGCCTTACACACTGCTGACCTAAGTCCAATTCCCAGCATCCCATATGGTCTTTCAAACCCCACCAGGGGTAGTCCCTGAGTGCAGAACCAGGAGTAAGTTCTGAGCAATGCCTGGTATTGCCCCAACCCCCCAAACATATTTTTATTGAGTAAAAATGGGTCACAAGTGAAATAATTTAAGAAACCCTGCTTTAGAGAATGAATACCAAGAGAGAACATCTTTCCTTTCTTAGAAAAACATTAAGTTAACATTACTTACATGTAATCATTTTTCCTCTAAACGTCTTTTTCTCCACTTGGGTCTCTCTGTATTTAGAGTTTATACGGTTTTAATTTTATAGCAGGTTTTTTTTCTCGTAATCTTCCATCTGATCCTGGAAGTCTAAGAGACTTGACATGTGTTGAAGACTGTGTCGAGGGAGGAATTTGCCAGCTCAGAGCAGAGGGTGATTAAAAAAGTAGAATTTAGATGTGTTGAGTTAAAGCGAATAACTGAAAATATTTTATGATCATAATATCAATCAGAAAGCCAAGATAAAAATAATCAGTTAAGAGCTGGTGAGTTAGTAGTACAGTGAGTGGGTAGGGTATTTGTCTTGCACACAACTGACCTGAGTTCCATCCTCAGTAGCCCATGTGCCCATATGGTCTCCTGAACGTGTCACTACTGATTCCTGAGTACAGAGAAAGAAGTAAGCCCTGAGCACAGTGGGTGTAGCCCAAAAGTAGAAACAAAAATCCAGATATATGTAGAATATTCTGAAGCTGACCAGTGCTACAATTATAAACAGTGGATGAAGTAAGGCTCACCTCTCTCTTGAAGACACCAGACTTAATTGTCTGACTTAATGGTATAGTGATGTGGCTCACTGAATTTGATCCTCAGAAAGAGAAATATGGATAGGTTTTTACAGAGAATTTGGGAATTGTGGCAAATCTGCAAAACTTTCCCCTTTGTAGCCTATGGAGATTCTAAGAGATTAGTATTTCGACAGTTTCCTAAGCTGCTCTGAAAAAGAAAAGTGCTGAGTTATTTTAATGGATTTATAGTGTGTATCAATGCAATTAAAGGCTTCTAGGCACCTCATGTATATATAAATTCTCAAGACGATGGCCAACTTCTAGCATTGTAAGGGCAGGTGATTGAATAACTGAGTAGAAAACCTTTCATATACAAACAAGCATTTGTATAGACTTGTAATACAGGAGAAACTAATAATGTACTTCAAACTAAGCCAATGCATCCTGAAAATCAGAAAACAGTTCTCTCTGTTTTATAATTATGGAGAAACAAATATTAGATCCTGCCAGGAGGAGAAAACCTAGTAAACACCTGCACATTTAATTAAAAACCCTAAAAGACCTTAGTAACATAATGAAATTAGGAGTAAATTGAAGCTGATCAAAAACAAAAGTCAGCCTGAGCTCAGTTCTGATTATCTTTTGACGGTCAGTCCCAATGTTATCTGGCTAGCAAAAGACAACTCTCCTATGAAGAGAGAAAAATTTATTTGAAGACAATATAATTTTTATATACAATAAACCAGATTCAAAAATAAAAAATTTCTGGACATGCTATGAAGAGGACCTTATCACTGAAAACTCTAAGGAAAAGAATTTAATAGAAATGAAAATGTGGGGGCCATGGATCTTGGAGTTAGAAAATAAGGGCTTCAATGTAATTATGAATCAATTACTTCAAGATAATTATAATCTTATGTCAAAGACAATACAGAAATGCAAGTTAAGATTTGTTTTGTTTGTATAGGATTCTCCCAAGGAGTGTTTGAGCCTGATGATTCATTGCTCAGGCTCTGAACAATATAGTGCTGTTCAGGTTCTCACCTTACAGTGCTCACATGGTAATGCAGCGCCAAGGACTGAACTCAGAGCCTCACACATGTAAAACCTCTTTGAACTAGCTCCCTGGCTCCAAAGAGATCAGTTTCAAACAGGCAATATCGAAGATGTTTATAATATCTGCACTGTAGCACTGTCCTCCCATTGTTCATCGATTTGCTTGAGCGGGCACCAGTAATGTCTCCATTGTGAGACTTGCTGTTACTGTTTTTGGCATATCAAATAAGCCATGGGGAGCTTGCCAGGCTCTGCTGTGCATGCAGGATACTCTCGGTAGCTTGCTGGGCTCTCCGAGAGGGATGAAGGAATCGAACCTGGGTCGGCTTCGGGCAAGGCAAATGCCCTACCCACTGTGCTATCGCTCCAGCCCAACTAGCTCAGTCAGTAGAGCACGAGACTCTTAATCTCAGGGTCGTGGGTTATAACATCTAAAAATATCAAATGAAAATTTTAGAAATAAAATATTATATCTTATGAGTTTAATAGAGGCCAGACATAGAAGGTAGGATAACTCCCAGTTGATGCTAGATACTGCTGGCCTACAGACTATATTTGAATTGTCTTTAAATATGAAGCCTTAAACTTTTCTAAGAAGAGTGAGGAAGGCACAAGGTTGTGGATAGTGCTGGAGCAAGTGTGAGGCCATGAGTTTTTTTTTAAATGAAACACTGTAAGATACAGTTACAAAGCTTTCATGTTTGAGTGTCAGTCATACAAGGATAGAACACCCAGGCCTCCATCAGTGCACATTTTCCAGCACCAATGTCCCCAGTATCCCGCTCTCCACACACACACACTCATTCCACCCCTCCCCCTGCCTCTATGGCAGACAATTTCCCTCTTACTCTCTCTCTCTACTTATGGGTTTTATGATTTGTAAACAGATACTGAGAGGCCTCATGTTTGGTCCTTTTTCTACTGTCAGCACTCATCTCCCATCCCGAGCAATCCCTGCAACCATCATTGACTTAGTGATCCCTTCTTTATCAAAGCTGCCTTCTCGTCCACCTCATGAGGCAGGTTTCCAACCGTGACGCAAACGTCCTAGTCCTGTTCTCTAGAGACCGTGATTTTGATTCCTGGAGCAGCCCTACACACTGACCACAAATCTTCATTCTGTTATTATGATTCCTAGCACACAAGTGCAACCCCAGCAGCACTGCCTCCAAGTACCTGTCAACCTCACAACCCCCAACAACAACAATGATAAAAGGTGGGGGTTGGGGCCTCCCAGTGATTTCAGTTTTGAAATTTTTACCAAAACTTATTCTGAAACAGTCACTACCGTGGTTGCAAAAAATGAAGTTACTGTCTATTCCTTCAAAGAAAAGTTTCTTGATCAAATAAGCGTTTATACTTTTCCCTCCTCTGGGAAATCTACAATGCACAATTTCATTAGAATGATTCTGAATCTCTGCAGAAAAGAAACCTATTTCATCTGGTAATTCATTTCTCCAGCTCTTAACAGTTCAATAAATAAGGTCATTTCAGATACTAATCAATGTCATGCAGAAAATACTGTCATGAAATAGAACGACTGATTCGGGGATTCCTCTTAAGAGACTGTGGTTCTGGAAAACTGCAAAGCCTTAGGCAATCACAATAATGTCAGTAACATTCCAGAGAGGCTAACACTAGTAGAGACTTGCCTTCATCATTCAGAAAACTTGACCAGTTACCCTAAAAGTATCTGGTCATTAAGTATCCTATACCCTTTGTACTGACTTCAGTGACTGGCTCATACAGTCCTTCCAATGAATATGCATCAGTGGATAATGGATGTGCTATGCATGCATGTATGTAATGCGGATGGACAAATGAATGATTCGATATACGGCTAATTCTAGGTTTTTTGAGACCTTCTGATGATATCTTAAATGCTATCTAATTAAACTAAGCATTCACTTTGGTAAATTTCCCCTAAATAATAAGGTAAATGGTGAGATATAACATCTAAAAATAGCAATGGAAATTTTAGAAATAAAATATTATATCTTATGAGCTTAATAGAGGCTGAAGCTTAAAAAGGATATGGGCCAAGTATTCACAAAGAACGAGTATTCATATTAGTGTACACATAAGAGTACACAAAACTCCTTTGTGCTGCAATGCAAATAGCCACTTTATGACAGCCTAGTTGGAATCCACTCTAAACTGTTTACGACGAAGTAGTTTCCCTTCTCATGCTACTTAAAACAGGTGAACTATTGTCCTCAGGGTTCTTAGTGGCACGAAAAAGAAACTGAGTCTACCTCATTCATCAAAAAGTGTTTATAAAATTATATTTTTGGATCCCGTTATCTTTGATATGCATAGAGAAGCAAGGGAGGGGGTCTCCTTCGCCTGGACCAATGCTGAGGTTGTAGCACTAACCTAGTCCACTGGAAACACCAGCGTTAATACGAGTGAACACAAACATCACAGTTTATCTCTGCCAAGTTAAATGCTCTCTTGTGTGTGAACACCCTCATTGCATGAAATTTAAAGCTTGATGAAGCTTCGAATTCCAGTATCTCCCATCACTAGGTGGAATTGAGTACTATTCTTCCATCTAATTCTTCCTGAAAAAAAGATTGAGTAGAGTCTAAATAACAGATCTTCTAAAGCAGGGCAGAGAGACTGTACCATGACATTTTCTGATTTGTCAGTGAGGTTCTAGGTAGATTTTCTGTGAGTTCTTTGCCACCAGCATTTTCTCCTAACCAATCGACTGGAAGGCAATTTTCTGTAAAAGAGAAAATAACTGGTTGCTAGTTCCATTTGATTGTTTTGTTTTGATAGTCTGGTTACAAATGGCATATTATTTCCAACTTCATGTTATAAACATCTTTACGTTAACAATGGTCTGTACAGTGATGAGTAAACGTGGTGTATTTAAGATAGTGCACGATAACAACTACATATCTTGAATTGAAAATCATTGTAAAACTTATTGGAAGTACAAAATGAGAACTAAACCTAGATTCCATTCTATTAAGTGACAGCATATCAGTTTGTGAATCTTCAGTAAGCACAGTTACCCTTTTCTATTAACAAAAAAATTTCACAAAGTTATGGAAAATATAGAGGAAAGTTATGGAAAATAAGATACAAGTGAGGGATATTGCACAAACGCAGAGTCTTCCTTGTACGTGTGGATTCCTTGGTTTGATTCCTGCCACCACAATGCAAGCGATAGCACAGTGGTAGGGCGTTTGCCTTGCACGCAGCCAACATGGCCAACCCGAGTTCGATTCCTCCGCCCCTCTCGGAGAGCCCGGCAAGCTACCGAGAGTATCTCGCCCGCACAGCAGAGCCTGGCAAGCTCCCCGTGACGTATTCGATATGCCAAACACAGTAACAACAAGGTCTCCAATGGAGACGTTACTGGGCCCGCTCGAGCAAATCGATGAACAATAGGAGGACAGTAACAGTGACAATGCAACACACACACACAAAATGGAAAGTAAAAAGAAATAAAAATAAAATGGTACAACAGGTCAGGCATAGGCCTTGCATGCAGCTGACCTGGGTTTGATTCAATGGTGCCTGACTTATTCTCCAAATGTGCTTCTGCACATGCTAAGAGAAGATATCTCCTCATTGCTATCTGCCTCAAAAGTATTCCAGTAAGATACATCTTATAAACAATTTTACAAAGTCCAAGTTAGTGAAATAAAATTTCCAAAATAAATCCCTCAGGTCAACACTTTTAAGTGATCAACATTTACAATAATTTCATATTGGTACATATAATAGAATTTTAGAGTTTTGGGTATTCAAAAGTGCCATCTCCTTACCAGTTGAGAATTCCACCTACCACAAAGGGAGGAGTAGTGAAGAATCTGCATCACAAATGTGTGCAGGTGCTCATGTAATAACAAGGTGAGCTACACTGTGTTGCACTTAGACATTTTTGCTCAATAACTTGGTACCTACATCTTATTAGTAATGGCAGTCATACAAAATAAATATTCTCGCATGGGACAACACCAGATATTTGAAGACAGCAATCATATCTCTTATCACAGGACATGTGTATGAGTCCTCATGCACCATCCCAGCATCTGCCTCCACAGAGATAGCATTTACCAGTGTCTCAATTAGTGTTGGCAGGAGAGTTGTGTCTGTTCTGCATGAGGTTTTTCTAATGGAAAACCTCATTTCTGTCCTGTAATAATGGTTGCAAATGCAGAGTAAACACAATGTAGGACTGCAGGTTAATGATCCTTTTCTTAAATGAAAATTTCAGATGCATAAATGTTATTGATAAAGGACAAGGACCAAAAGAAAAAAGAGGAAGAATATGCCACCATGTTAACACCTCATAAAATAACTGCACCTAAAATTGCCTCATCAATTAAATACTTGAAATAATTTGGGATTCTGGACATACACTATCTCTGGCATTCTTATATTTCAAGGATCAGAATGAGCAGAATTGAGATACCAAGGCTGATTTATATTTTCTGGATTCCCTGAGATAATGATAATGCTAGTTATTTCTCAAGAACAGTAGGACCTGGGAAACCCATTAGCTTTAATGTGCATGTGTAAACATAAGAACAGACTGAAGTCAATCTTTCTAAAAGCTCTAATACATCCTGAGCAAATGACGTCTTCTAAATTTTCCTGCTCCCAGGTTCTTTAGAGTTGATGACTAAGCAATTCTACCCATAATATAAGTCTGTAGTATGTTCAGTACCTGATATCTGTCCTGATCAACTTCTGGGTTTGCATATGTAGATGAGATTATAATGCACAGTTTGAAATTTGTTCATGGATTTAGTTCAGCGTCAATTGTAGCTCTATAGCACTCTATAGCACTGTCCTCCCATTATTCATTGAGTTGCTCAAGCGGGCCCAGTAAAGTCTCCATCGTGAGACTTGTTGTTACTGTGTTTGGTATATCAAATACGTCATGGGTAGCTTGCCAGGCTTTGCTGTGTGGGCAAGATACTCTCGGTAGCTTGCTGGGCTCTCTGAGAGGGGTGGAGGAATTGAACCTGGGTCAGCCAGGTCAGCCACATGCAAGGCAAATGCCCCACCGATATGCTGCAGGAAAATTACTCATAGTTAGTTTTGGAGGAAGATAGATAGTAAGTGCCAATGGGCTTTTAATGAAGATGTTTAGTGTGAAAATATATAAAAAGAACTTTCAGACATCGACATTATGATAAACAAAAACAAAGCTCTCAAGAAAGCTTACAAGTATGAGATCATAGTGATTATATGTACAATTAATAGTTATTCCTGGAGGGCTGTTCGGTTCACTATTAATGGACCAACATACTTTGCTCCCAATAACATTTAAATGAGACAAACATACCAACACATTAGTCAGAAATATAGTTTTATTGTTATAATATTTTATAATCTAAAAATCTTTTAAAATTCTGGGAACAATATTCCAACTTCTATACATTAACTGACCCTGCATAATACTGGAAGCCAGTGTCTAAACAATCTGAACTTCACAGTTAAGAATCTGTAACCTATTTGGAGGAAAAAAGAAAGAACAGTTTTTTCTTACAAAACAAAAAAATAAAATTAGATCCATTCTTCAGTTTAACCCTGAACATGTTTTCTGAGAAACTTTAGTGATTTGTTGAAAACAAAACAAAACTAAAATTTCTAAGATTGACTGTCCTCACGGACAAAGAAAATATTAAAAAATAAGACCCAAGGGGCCAGAGCTTAGTATAGTGGGTAGAGCCTACCCGGGTTTGATTCCCAGCATCCCATATGGTCCCCCGAGCCTGCCAGGAGTGATCCCTGAGTGCAGAGCCAGGAGTAAGCCCTAAGATTTGCTGGGCATGACCCCCCAAAACAAAACAAAGCAAAAAACCGGTGGAACGTGGCACACGGCTTAGGCCCTGGCAAGTAAATGGAGTTTTCCATGGAGTGAGCCAGCTCCCATGTTTCAACAGCAAACTTGTATCTCTAAGGAAGTACAATATACAAAATATACTTCCTTGTGTGAAGGTATGAATTTAGTAGAAACTTAATGCATTGTTTTTAGTACAATAAATCTTAAAAATAATTTGCCTTGTGTAATGTAGGTAAGAGTGATGACTTTATGCCGCTTTCTGAAGATCACTGGGTACCACTGTCAGCGAAAACACTTAAGCTCTCTAGGCTTATTAAATAAAAATTGAATATGTAGGTTACATTAAATACATAAAAATAAACCCTGGCTATACCAGTTTTCAAAGCAAGTTTTCATCTCTGCACACACACATTACAAGACAAAAGCATGCAATACAGTCAATTTTTTAGTATTTAAAAAGCTAAAGTGCAATCAGGTTTAAATATCAACAATAAATAACTTTGGAGGAGGTTAATTCCACAAATTATAATCATTACAATTTTACAACGTTAGCCTAAACAGTGATGATATTCACAGCAATGTTTTTCATTTGATAGTTACCTAAACACCGCCATGTATGACCCACCCATGAGCCAAAAGTCAAGAGTGAATATTCGAAAATCAACATGGCCACTGTAATAGGTTCAACATGTTTGTATAACGATAAGTGAATTTTTAAGTGTACTGGCATTTTAAGTAATTGCTTTATTGCCTATTTTTAATTAACTACTAAGTTGATGCTTATTGCAGTAACAATTATAATTCTACTAATTTTAATTAGGTTACAGTTTTAATTTTTAAAACAGGAGATTTCAATTTACATGAACTAACACACAGAATTAAACCCACCCACCACAAACATACACAGTTTGGAGTATTTAAAAATAAATTATTAATATACTTGACATATATTTTATATGTTCTATATGTATATATGTATATATTTGTGGACTTCATTATTCTTGTTTCCAGAAGGGTGTCAGCACGTGAAAACTATGAATCTGCTAAAATTGCTAAATTTAAAAAGCAACAACAAAGAGTAGCACAGAAATTCATTCATGAAGAAAACCATAAAGCAGAAGATTCTTAACATATGGTTTTTGTGGAAAACAAAGGTCAGTTTGGGGAGGGAAGCAAAGGACAGGCTCAGATTCTGGATCCCACATGTGCTGTTCATTTCAGAAACCACTTTAGAAAGCAGTGGCCAATGAACTCCTCAGCAACTCGTTTGAAAGGTAAGAATGCGTCCTGGACTCATAAAAGAGCCACAGGAAAGGCAGTGAGTGGGACAGCTGGGTCAGTAAGGAGAAAGTCACGCTGCAAGGGACAGAGAGGCTGCTGACAACACCACCAGGGAAGCAGGCTGTGAGAGAACTCAGCTTCAAACATTCACATGTCCTTAAGATGGCTCAGAAGGTGCACTCACTCCACTGGCATTCAGCCACGTGCTCCCGAACTAACACTGGGGCTGATGGTGAGTTAGCGTTCCATCCACAGCAAGAGAAAGAGCTGGTAAAATGGAGCAGTCTCAAAAGGCAGATTGTTCATCCAAAGAAGAGAGCTGAGGTGCACCAAAATCAGAATAAACAGGCATCCCGGAAAACAAAATACTGGAATCACACAAGCTGGAAAAGAGCCCACTGAAAGGAGAACTGGAGTCTGACTGGATGAGTCCCTGACGTAATCCAAACACTACAATCTTGATTAACCAGAATACCTGACACAAAAGGAACCCTTATTTGTGGGCACTTTAAGTAATTGAGGGGAATGCTAAAGCAAACAAAATTACCTTTATTTAGGATTTTAATTCTCAATTCAGACAGCAGTGGGCACAGAAAAATTTCTTTCTACGACCTGAAATCTTGGTTGACCTTTGGACTGAGGTTTAAGGACCATTGTATAGAATCTCATACATGGAAATTATGGGATACAGGGCTACTTCAGGAACAGGAGCTTCATTTTACTAAAAAACGGACATAAGACTGCTTTTATTTTTGTCCCCACTTTATTTTGTAATTTGCCTCTTAGTTGCAAGTGGGCCTGTAATACGTCTGTTAAAATCTGGTTAATCTAGGTGTTTGTGTAGATGCAAAATAAATATGCAATGCCCTTTGCTTTCTTACAATGATGTGTCCAAAAGGACACTACGCTCAGACTCTAAAACATTTCCCAAAGCTCAGTGATAGCTGCCCAGACCCACCCGCCCTTTCAAATGATGTGCACAATTGCGGCTGGCTTCTTTTTGGCCATTTTGGGTCTGATATTGCCTTTCCGGCTGAACCCCAAAGGCTCCCCTTTCTTTGGTGGTCTGCAGAGTTCTCTTGGGGACTCAGGCTGCTCGTGAATGGCCTTTGCAGGCTGCATGCTGGCTCTGTCGTCCTTGGCTTTCTTCAGGTAGCTCCTTCCTTTCAGATGAAAATGGGTCTTGAGATCCAGGTGATTACATCCAGAATGGGGATGTCCTCGGCTTCTACAGAGGGTCAAATGGAAGGAGGGAGATGAGCAGAAAAATAATTCTTCAAAAACCCTAAAAAGACAAAAACTATCCCTGATACAATCACCTCTGAGAGAGTACTGAGAATGTTACTCATAAAACAAATCACATATGTATATATATTTTTCTTCCTAAATTTATTTTGACCTTTGTGAAATGATCTCATGGTATTGAACTTGCCAGGAAATATTTTTAACCCCAGTGGTAAAATTGAAGTATAGAAAATTGAAGTGGATACTCATGATAACACAGTTGGTCTACAGAGAAGATGGGATCAGTGCTCATTCCTCTGATTCTTTAAGAGACTACTATGTACTCAGACAAGTACAGCTATACTATAATCCTATACATAATACTGTAGCTATTATGAAATTTAAGATGACTAGTACGCAAGATGACAGAATACAAATATATGGATATATTAATTGTATTACACAATTATATTTATATAGTATAGTGTATGACAATGCTATGCTTCAATGATAGGAAGTTATTTAGTACTACAAAAGTATTCCTATAATACTATCATAAGGCCATATATTAATAGACTATTGGTATAACTGAAAGTCACACACAAAAATATTTTATAAAATAAAGTATACAATCAGATAAATTTTCATTTGGAGACACTGAAACCTATTATTATTACAGATTTTATATAAACTGCAATAAGGAAACATGCAAATCAAAAATAGTGCAATTGTAAAGAGAAATACATACAAGCATTTGGGTTTCCTATTTGAAGAGATATCTGTAAGCTGAAGGAAAATAAAAAGAATTACATCAATTAAATTTGAATTTGATTTTGAAAAATCTTTCTTGCTTCTATTTTTAAGAAACAGCATTTACACAAAGGAATCAGTGACTCATCCAGTATTGCCATGGACAGCAGCAAGCAAGAACCTTTGCTTATTGGGGAAACGTCTGTGTTTCCTTGTGCTATAATTTACAAGAAACCAACATATCTCAAGAATTAAAAAAAATTCAAGAAGTCCTCCCAAATAGTATCTGTTGAAGAAACATGCCTTTAAATGCCAAAAAATGATGTACTATTAATCCTTGACTGATTCAATCTGCATTACAACTAACTAATGAAAGTGGTGGCTGGTCCCAACTAATAGAAACATTGTCATAAATATTTATTTCCTACAAAACACAATTTCTAAAATGAGAGCATAGGAAGACCAAATCTAGTACTATCCTTAGGACTTTCTGTCATTGACTTATCTACCACTCCCAATAAAATATATGCGTGTACATTTGTGACTCAGAATCTCATTTGCAGAATGTACTGAGCGTGATCTTTTTGTAATCCAGAGGTCACCATCTCTTATGGGAAAGCCAATGTATTCCCCACCTTCTCTCATGTGGCATTCATTCAAAGAAGTGATGTCACATCAGTAAGAAGACTGACTATTGCAAACAATGACAACTGAAATATGGAGTGAGGTCCATCCATCCTGGCGTTGGGGCTCAGACACATGCCCTGGTAAGTAGTAGTCCAAAAAGACAAATTCAGCAAAATAGACTCAAGTTTCTGATTCTTCTGTGTGTGGCTGGTACACTCAGAAGCAATCATAAAAAGCTTTCTTTAGCAGACTTTTCTGGGTCACATCTCTCAAGAAGGGAAGATAAAACATAGTAAAGAAACAGCAATGGAGTAGTTACAAATGCCACAGTCTGCCTACAGAACTGAGTGTGTCAAGGGAGTGGGAGGGGAATTTGAGGCATTGGTGGAGGAACAGACATTCTCCAGTTAGGTCTGGCATTGGAACACTGGATGCCCTAAACTTTATCATTAACAATACTGCAAACCATGGTGCCTGAGGGGAGAACAAACATTTAAAGAAGATAAGGTGTGTGGCTGGAGCAATAGTACAGTAGGAAGGGCATTTGCCTTGCATGTGGCCAACCCAGGTTCGATTCCCAGAATCCCGTATGGTCCCCCAAGCACCGCCAGTTGTAATTCCTAAGTGCTAAGACAGGAGTAACCCTTGTGCATTGCCAGGTGTGACCCCCACCCCCCCCCCCCCCACCAAAAAGAAGGTAAGATGAAATACTTGTCTTCCGCTATTTATCACTATTTAGAAGTTGTCAACCACCCTGTTTGGCTGGGTTTGGCATGACATTAGTAAACTTGAACAAAAACAGTCACCTTCCTAGCTTGAGCACTGTGAATTATACAATATATAGAGCAGATGGGACTGAATGTTTGAGCAAAACCACACTGGCAGCTATTGGGAACCTTGAATCATCAGCAATTCCACTCTCTTGACTCTGCCTTGCCATATTATAAGATTTCTCAGCTAGGGTTTCTTGAACAACTTTCAGTGTAGAAGGTAACTGTGGAAAATGTACAGGGATTCTTTTCCTTTAACCTCCCCCCTCTTCTTGTATTTTTTTACTTTACCACAGCACAGTGGGTAAGGTGTTTGCCTTGCAGGCGGCCAACCCAGGTTCGATTCCTCTGTCCCTCTTGGAGAGCCGGCAAGCTACCGAGAGTATCCCGCCCGCACTGCAGAACATGGCAAGCTCCCCGTGGCGTATTCAATATGCCAAAAACAGTAATAACAAGTCTCACAATGGAGACGTTGCTGGTGCCCACTTGAGCAAATCGATGAACAACAGGAGGACAATGCAGTGTTTCCCATATATGTGTATATAAGCATGAAGATATATAAGCTGGTCATTAGCTGCTTAAGTGTATATATATTACCCTTTAGAATTTTATGTAATTAAGTATAAAGATATAGATAGGTGCATGTATTTACATATATTATGTACTTGTGTATATATGGATCTGTATATGCAATATAGATTATTTATATTTTAAGCTACCTCCCTGGGGAAAAGGCCAGCCATGTTAGCCAATATTCAAAGAGGTCACAAACTGGTGAACGGAATGTTCTGGGGCCTAGGAAATACTAAGTTACTAAGTCTTATGGAAAGGGAAATGCACGAAGGTAGGTTAAGCTGCACCTATAGGCCTTCCTATAGCTAGCACCAATTGTATATCTATATGTAACCCACTAGATAAAATACCCGCACAACCACCTCAACTAACTCTCAAAACATTCACGTGAGGAGAGTTTTACAATTCATCTTTTCACAGATATGAAAACTCCAGTAGCTGGTTCAAGCCTCAGTGATTTACAAGTGTTAGGACTGGGTTCCAAAAATAAATAAACACACATCCAGAGAAAGTCTTTGTACTGCCTCCCTGCCAAAACTACGGTTTGCTTGTTTAGTTTGCGCTACTCCTAGAGGTACTTGGGGTGTATTATGAGGTGCCAGAGATCGAATCCAGGCCCTCCACAGCCAAGCAAGCACTCTACCTTTTTGAGCCATGTACCCAGACTTAAAAAAGTATATATTATGTATATTTTATGAGTACATATATAAAGTATACATAATATATACTTTTCAAGGTCTGGGTACTGTAGCACTGTAGTACTTTTCTCCCATTGTTCATCAATTTGCTCCAGCGGGCACCCGTAATGTCTCCATTGTGAGACTTGTTACTGTTTTTGGCATATTGAATATGCCATGGTAGCTTGCCAGGCTCTCCTTGCGGGCATGATTCTCTCCGTAGCTTGCCAGGCTCTCTGAGAGGGGCAGAGGAATCAACCCCAGGCTGGCTGCATGCAAGGCAAACACCCTACTCTGTGCTATCACTCCAGTCCGGTTGGGCATGACCCGCTCTGGGGACAGTGCCAGATGGGGAGTTTGACTGGGGCTGTTCATCTGTCAAACGGTAACTCAGGTATCCTAAGGGGAGCTCAGGGAGGACAGAAACCTCCCGTGGAGCAGAAGATCTGGGTACATGGCTCAAAAAGCTTCAGTGCTTGCTTGGCTGTGAAAGGTCTGGGTACATATACATATGAATATATATATATATATATTAAGTATAAAAAGGTAAAGGCCCTCCCATTGTTCATCGATTTGCTCGAGCGGGCCCAGTAACGTCTCCATTGGAGACTTTGTTGTTACTGTGTCTGGCATATCGAATACGTCACGGGGAGCTTGCCAGGCTCTGCCGTGCGGGCGAGATACTCTCGGTAGCTTGCCGGGCTCTCCGAGAGGGGTGGAGGAATCGAACTCGGGTCGGCCATGTTGGCTGCGTGCAAGGCAAACGCCCTACCGCTGTGCTATTGCTCCAGCCCATATAAAGTATATTTATAATAAATACTTTTCCAGGTCTGGGTACATGGCTCAAAATATATATATTATATTATATATATTAAAATATAATTATATTAAAATATTATATATATTATCATATGGGCTGGAGCAATAGCACAGTGGTAGGGCGTTTGCCTTGTGCACAGCCAGCCCAGCCGAGACTGACCTGGCCAACGCGGGTTCAATTCCTCCGCCCCTCTCGGAGAGCCCGGCAAGCTACCGAGAGTATCTTGCCTGCACGCCAAAGCCTGGAAAGCTCCCCGTGATGTATTCGATATGCCAAACACAGTAACAACAAGTCTCAAAATGGAGACATTACTGGGCCCGCTCGAGCAAATTGATGAACAACGGAGGCCAGTGTTGCTATTATATATTATATTATATTTCATTTCATTTCATCATCCTGTTAATCGTCGATTGTCTCGAGCAGGCCCCAGTAACGTCTCTTTCATCCTAGCCCTGAGATTATATTCACGGCTCTTTAGGAGAATGAGACCCATCATTGTTACTGGTATTTGGCATATTTGGTACGCCACGGGGAGTTTGCCAGACTCTGCCCTGTGGGCAGGCTACATTTGATAGCCTGCAAGTTTGTCCAAAGTAGGAATGAGACAATAAGATGTCATAAAGAAAAGTTTTGATAAGATGTTGCGCGGCAGCATTCGCGGCCACGCGGTTCTGGGATCTGGATTTTATAGTCTCTGAGTCTTGGCCGCTGATAGGATTACACGGCGCCAGGGGGCCAGGTGGTGGGTGTGACTCCCGCCTACTGGAATTTGGAGGATCTGGGTGGAAGATGCTCGACTCCAATTCGAGTAGGCTTGGAGGTCTCAGCCCCGGAACCCGCGTGGCTTTGTCCCTCTGCCAGTACCTTCATGTGTGCGGAGAGTGGTCTCAGCATGGTGGTGGCTGGTCCTGGAGGTCTTCGGCTGCCGGAGCCCCGGTCGGGGCAGGGAGGAAAGCTCGACCCGCTCCCCTCCAAGGGGTCCCGGCGAGGGACACCCAGGCGCGGGGGCAAAAGACTGCACTGTTCTCGTCCGGGATCTGCATTTTATAGTCTCTGAGTCTTGGCCGCTGATGGGATTACACGGCGCCAGGGGGCCAGGTGGTGAGTGTGACCCCCGCCTACTGGAATTTGGAGGATCTGTGTGGAAGATGCTTGACTCCAATTCGAGTAGGCTTGGAGGTCTCGGCCCCGGATATTATATTATATTTATTTATTACATATTACAGTATAGTATATTTAATATATAATATATTTACATGATATTTTATGTAATAATAAATAAAAGTATGTAGATGAAAAGTGAAGTAGAATTCATGGCTGGGTCAGGGTTTCTCCAGTGATTTCAAGCAAGATGAGGGCAGTCACCTTGACTGCTCATGTGCTCTTCTCCCTATGAACACTAGAGGTCACTGTTCCTTCTGGCCCCTTATTCTTAGATGAAAGTATTTTTATTTACTCATCTATCTATCTGTTTCCTCCTAGTAGAACTACATTATCTTGTTTCAATTTACAAAGAGGTGGGTATGAAGATGAGGCTCAATTAAGCCCTTGATGAAAGTTTCAGCTGGAAAATAGAAATAACGTTGTACTGAGAGTCTATCCAACACAGAATTTCAGAATGTTACAGGTTGAATTGAGTAAACTGGACACCAAGTCCTCTTCCAATGCCTCTTCTATGTAAACAGCAGCACTATATTGTCAAATTATCACACCCAAGGCTTACGTTTATTCTTTTTTTTTCTTTTTGGGCTACACCCAGCAATGCTCAGGGGTTACTCCTGGCTCTAAACTCAGGAATCACTCCTGGTGGTGCTGGGGAGACCACAAGGGATGCTGGGGATAGAACCCCAGTCAGCTGTGTACAAGGCAAACGACCTACCCACTGTACTATGGCTCTAGCCTCCTTACGTTTGTTCTTGATTCTTTTCTCTCTTACTTGTTAATTCTTCGTTAAGGACAACTAATCTTGTCAATTCTATTTTTTCCCTTTATTTTTTCATTTTAATTTATTTCTTTTTAGTCTTGCCAGTTCTATTCCTAGAATATATCCTCATTCACCAGCCTTTCTATCCATGCTACCATCTCTGCCCTTTTAACTGCCATACCACAAATGGCTTCTAGCTCTACTTTCATTCTTGTACCCACTAGTCAATTCTCCACAGAGCAGCCAGAATAACAGTTTGCTAAAAGACAGGTGACTTCTTGCTCACTGCCCTTCTAATAGCTTCCTTATGTGCTCTGGACATTCCAAACACCTTATGTGGTTGAGAAGATACAGATGATCTTGACCCTTCCCCTTTCATCTGACTAAATTTCTCTTCCACCATCAGCTGTGTGAAATGTGTTTCCTTAAGGCACTTTGATTTTTCCTCTTTTTCTCTTTTTGTCTAGAACTTTCCATTCCTGAATTCTCAGAGAGGCCTGTTTTGTTATTCAGATCAAAATACCAAGCTTGCCTCTTCAAGTAAGACATTTTTGTGGCTAACATAGATATTTGCTCAAGGTTTACTCTTGTTTTTGTAGTCAAGGGAAAAAAACCAATCCTAGTGGAGTAACGGGTCTGGGAGTCATATGTTGGAGTGAGGGATTGGACCCGGGTGAGTTGCATGCAAGGCAAGCACACTACCACTGCTATCACTCCAGCCCCTATAACATAGATATTTGAAATATATCCTCTTTTTCTTTACAGTAATTGTTGCTTACCATGGCTTTCCTATATGCAAATAATGAGAGAGAAGAAAGTGACATGAAAAAATAATGCTGTTCACGATTGTGCCCCAGAAAATCAAGTACCTAGGAATCAACTTAACTAAGGATGTAAAAGATCTGTACAAAGAAAACTACAAAATGCTACTTCAGGAAATAAAAGAGGACACAAGGAAATGGAAAGATATCTCCTGCTTATGGATTGGGAGAATTAACATTGTCAAAATGGCAATACTCCCCAAAGCATTGTACAAATTCAGTGTGATCCCTATAATGATACCCATGACATTATTCAAAGAAATGGAGAAAACACTCCTGAAATTCATATGGAACAATAAGCACCCACGAATATCTAAAGCAATTCTTGGGAAAAAGAAAATGGAACGAATCAACCTTCCCAACCTAAAACTCTACTACAAAGCAGTAATAATTAAAACAGCATGGTACTAGAACAAAGGCAGCGCCACAGACCAATGGAACAGAGTTGAATATAATGACATCTCCCCCCAAATAATGATCATCTAATCTTTGATAAGAGAGCAAGAAATGTGAAGTGGAGCAAAGAAAGCCTCTTTAACGAGAGGCTTTGTGCTGGCAAAACTGGACGACTATATGAAAAAATAATGGGCTCAGATCTCTACCTAACACCATGTACAAAAGTAAGATCAAATAGGATTAAGACCTCAACATCATACCAGAATCCATAAGGTACATTGAAGACAAGATTGGCAAAACCCTCCACAACATTGAAGCTAACGGTATCTTCAGAGATGACATGCCACTGGCCAAATAAGTGAAAACAGAGATAGATAAATGAGACTATCTTAAACTAAGAAGTTTCTGCACCTCAAAAGAAACAGTGACCAAAATACAAAGCCAGTCTATAGAATGGGAAAGGATATTTACCCAATACCCATCCGATAAGGGGTTGATAACAAGGATATACAAAGCACTGGTTGAACTCCACAAGAAGAAAACATCCAACCCCATCAAAAATGGGGTGACAAAATGGAAAGAAACTTTCTCAAAGAAGAAATCCGAACGGCAAAAAGGAACATGAGAAAATGCTCTACATCACTAATCATCAGGGAGATGCAGATCAAAACAACAATGAGATATCATCTCACACCACAGAGACTGGCCCACATCCAAAAGAACAAAAGCAACTGGTGTTGGCGCAGATGTGGCAAGAAAGGGACCCTTCCCCTTCACTGCTGGTGCGAATGCTGACTGGTTCAGCCCTTATGGAAAACAGTATGGATGATTCTCAAAAAATTGGAAATTGAGCTCCCATTTGACCCAGCAATACCACTCATGGGAATATATCGCAGAGAGGCAAAAAAGTACAGTCAAAATGACATCTGCACTTCTATGTTTATTGCTGCACTGTTCACAATAGCCAAAAACTGGAAAAAAATCCAAGTGCCCGAGAACAGATGTCTGGTTAAAGAAACTTTGGTACATCTACACAATGAAATACAATGCGACTGTTAGAAAAGATGACGTCATGAAATTTACATACAAGTGGTACTACATGGAAAGTATCATGCTAAGTGAAATGAGCCAGAAAGAGAGGGACAAACATAGAAAGACTGCACTCATCTGGGGAATATAAAGTAATAGAATGTGAGTCAAACACCCAAGAATAGTTGAGATATATACTAGGAGGTCTGCTCCAGGGCTTGGAAGCCAGCAGCACATGCTGGGGGAAAGGCAGCTCAGATAGAGAAGGGAACACTAAGTGAAGGATGTTTGGAGGACTCGCTCGGGATTTGAGATGCGTGCTGAAAGTACGCATAGATAGAACATTATGGCCACTCAATACCTCTATTGAAAACTACAAGATCCTGAAGGAAAGAGTGAGGAAAGAGTGAGCAAAAGGGAATGCCTTGCCACAGAGGCAGGGTGGGGTGGGGGAATGGGGAGTGGGGGGGTGGGAGGGCTACTAGGATCATTGGTGGTAGAGAATGGGAACTGGTGGAGGAATGGGTACTCGATCATTATATAATTGAAATCCAAGCACGAAAGTTTGTAAGTCTACATCTGTAGTACCTCATGGTGTTTCACTAATAGCACTGTAGTACTGTCCTCCCGTTGTTCATCGATTTTCTCGAGCGGGTCCAGTAACGTCTCCATTTTGAGACTTTGTTGTTACTGTGTTTGGCATATCGAATACGTCACCGGTAGCTTGCCAGGCTTTGCCGTGTGGGCGAGATACTCTCGGTAGCTTGCCAGGCTCTCTGAGAGGGGCGGAGGAATCAAACCCTGGCTCAGCTGGGCTGGCTGCATGCAAGGCAAACTCCCTACCATGTGCTATCACTCCAGCCCATATAAATAAATTTTATTAAAGTTTATTTTAAAATAAATACAGTAATTGTTGCTATATGAAACTACCTTTGTTATTTATCATGCTCACCCACTTCACTGAGAGCCAGGACCCTGCCTATCTAAATCATAGAAGTGTCCTTAGCACCCAGTAGGTGCTGTGGCCTCCAACAAGGATGTGTTAAATGAATTGCTTCTAGCCTTAATTGAGCAACCTGCAGAAAATAATAAATGCAATTCTTAAAATAATATTACTCAAGCTTTTTCATGGCTTTCCATTTAAGCAGTTCTGTGAGTGATTTTGGCAGATGGGATATTAGGTCACTTGGTATCTAATTCAACGGAATTTTTCAGAGCATGAAAACAAAATATCTGGGTAAGCACATTACATTTTTAGAGATCAGCCAGGTGGGGAGGAAAAAAATACATGCACGAGGGGATTAATTAAAAGACACAGATGTTGAAACCTTCTTTCAGAAAAGGCACTAATGGAGAATTTTTTTTCTAGAGCTTAAAAAAATTTAAAGTTAGAAAGCACCTTAAAAATAACTAATTTACACATCAATCTAGAAAATTTCACTGGTATTGGAGGTAGTAATAAGAAAACAAGCAAAGAGGAGCTAGAGGGAACCAGGGACAGGTGAGAGAAGGGGGATGCAAGGGACAGTTCTGTCATGGAAATGGGGCAAGTCCAGATGAGCTGTGGCACTGCAGATTCTTCTGGAGGAGGAAGCTAAGGGCTGGGGAGAGGAGAATGTTTGTTTCCAACCATGGAGAAGGAAGCGTGCTAAGGACACAGGCACCTGGCTGCCTCGGTGCTGTGCGTTCACTAAGCTGGGCCAGTTGGTTTGTGAGAATGACTCAATGTCTTTCTTCTCCAAAACATCCACACTTTCCTGTGTTTCCAGAGCCACCACAGACCCTGGGGAGGCCAGGCGGGGAATTTGCATTACTTCATCAAAATGGATCCTGGTTCTTAAGTAAATCTCTCTCTCGCTCTCTCTCTCTTTATATATATCCTTCCAATACCCTTTATTTGGTGCTCTCTTCTCTATCTGCACTTCCTTTTCCCCTAGCACGTGTGGCTGGCCTCCAAGTCATGGAACAAAATTCCTGGTACTAATCTCAGCCACTCCTGGGTGTTAGTCTCCCATTTTGTTGCTTTATGTTCCCCAGATGAATGCAGTCTTTCTGTGTCTATCCCACTCTTTCTGACTCATTTCGCTTAACACAATACTTCCCATGTAGTACCACTTGTATGTAAATTTCATGACTTCATCTTTTCTAACAGCTACATAGTACTCCATTGTGTAATGTACCAAAGCTTCTTTAACCAGTCATCTGTTCTCGGGCACTCAGGTGTTATCCAGATTCTGGCTATTGTAAAGAGTGCTGTAATGAATAAACAATTGCAGATGTCACTTCGACTATATATTTTTTGCCTCTCTGGGACATATTCCCAGGAGTAACTCTCAAAAGTTACTAGTGGAAGATCACAGACACTAAGACAATTTTAAAAAATGTCAAGTAGTTTTGATTGCAGTGGCAGCTTGAAGCTGTTTTGATTATTTACCAAAATCTCACAGATGCAGCAAATTTGCTTTTTTCTCAGTCTTCTTTTGTTCTTGATTGGAAAGTTCTCTCGGTTGCATTATTGCAGTTCTCTAAGGCTGGGCGCACTATTACTGTGAAATGATAGAGAATGTCTTCATTTCACTCCTCCTGACTCTTTCCTCTCATGCTCCCATCTTTCTTCCTCTTTCTTCAATCTGCTTTTCATTCATTCCATCTTTTTTCATTTAATATTCAAATTAAATCTTGAGCTTAACTCTTGCTTCCAGAAAACTGAAACTGAACACATTTAACCCTACTGATATTCTTGATAACACATTTTCCATTTTTAACCCTAATGATCTTCTTGATAACACATTTTCCATTTTTCTCTTCCATAGATATATTTCATTCAGAAGGGAGGGAGAGTCTAAGAATCATTTTCATCTTTTGAGAAGGAAACATATAAAGTTCAATGAATAATGAAAATATTATAGTAAACATCTGGGGGTTTCAAAAATCTTTTCTCTCTATTCCACCAAGGAAATGATATAGAGGGAAAATATTTCACTATTTCCCTTCCAAAAACACTGGGAAATCTTGATTAAGCCATATATGTGAGCCTGGACCTACATCCATATCTAAAGTTCTGATATGAACTGTGAGGGATTCTTAAGTCCCTGAAACTCTGTGTGAAATTATATTAAAAAAATATACTCTAAAACAGAATAAGTTTTCTAATTATTTTTTTCAATATCAGGGATTAAATCCCAGGGCCTCACACATTTCAGGCAGGTGATCTATCACTAAAAAATATTGCTGGCTTTTTTTCTAAGTTTTGTTGAAAATCTACTCAAAGAATGACTAATCTATAGTGTCCTTCATACAGTATCTTCATATTAAGGAGTAAAAGATAAATGGTTAAATCTTGAGGTACTGAGAACAGTCAGCATTTCAGATTTTCTTGAGGGACTCTAAAAGAAGACAGCTAAGCTTTCTTTGGGGTGGGATCTGGGTCATACCCAGAAGCAGGCAGGGGCTACTGTGGTTCTATGTTCAGGAGGGGCCCCTGGCAGTGCTTGTGACCATTATATGGTGCCAGGTTTCAAACAAGAGAGATGGGGTGTAAGGCAAGTAACCTTTATACTATCTCTCCAGGTCTTACACAACACCTTCTCATCTTCTTGATACCAATACTGGAACAGATGAATTACTTGGTGAATTCAGATTCTGTTATGTTTCAGAATATAAAATTATTTCAACTATGAATTCGGCTTGGGTGAAAAGCGGGGAGAGGAAGAAGTAGAGATTGTGTGGGCAGGAATCTGCTCGCTCTGTATATCCCTTCCATACCCAGTTCAGAGTCTGAGCAGTGATTTCAAATGATATCCGCAGAGTCCCTGAGAATCCCTTCTCAGTTCCTTTTTCTCTGACCTAGATCCAAGATCCCCACCCAAGACCTCCCATATATTCGCAGATCTGTAAGACTCACCACATGCTCGCTGATGTCACGGCAGAGGCCTGAGGCTTGCTGGCTCTGGTAGAACTCTAACTGCTGTTCTGCCAGCTCCACCCGCTGCAACAGATTCTCAATGAAATCCTGCAGGCGAGCTTTCCCTTGAACTTCCTTCTCAGCAGCTGCTTCCAGGAAATGGTTGAAAGTCACAACTTCTCTGCAAGGCAAAAGTGTCACAAAGTGGAGATAGGAGACAGGCGTTCACTCATGAAACCCCTTTATCGGGGCTTAGTGTGTTTGGGTTTTGCCCTAGACAGTCTGGTCACAGCAAGGAGAAGAGAGGAAAGTACATTATCATGATGACATTGAGATTGGATTTTAACAGGAGACAATCGCTACAAAATACACAGATAAATGTATAGTGTGATGAGTGCTAAGAAGAAAACAAACTGAGTGCAAGGAGGCAGAGAGAGAGGGAACAAATGTGATTTCAGAAAGCAAAGTTGACTATGACTTTCTGAATGGGGTCACATTTGAGCACACCCTTGATGGGAGACGAGCTCTGCAGAGAGCTGGCAAGAGCAAGCAAGGGCCTTGGAGGAGTGAGGCGGAAGTAGCCATGGGTTTGAAGGATTGCAGTGGGGTCTGTGAGGCCAAGGAGAAGACAGGAATGGAGAACTACATAGAGCAGTTCACCGGTCAGAGCCCACTGAGTCCATGTCAGATTTTATTATAAATGGGATGGTAGAAAATCATACACTTTCCGAATAAGTTCTGAATTCATTTTACAAGTCAGCAATTACGGGGGGATAAGTCTCCTGGTAAGGAAGCAAAAGGCCATAAGAACATCTAAGTTAATACAATGCGTTACCCTTTCCTACACACACACACACACACACACACACACAAATGCATGCACACACACACATGCACACGCACACACATGCATGCACGCACACACTCACACACACACTTCACACACATTGTTTGGAGACCATACCCAGTAATGCTCAAGAGCTACTATTGGCTCTATGCTTAGGGATCGTTCCTGGTGTTGCTTGGGGGCCATCCCCGCTTGGGATCAAACCCACGTCTTTGACATACCAAGCAGGCATGCAGTTCATTAAGCTGTAACTTTCTAACCCCCAACAGTATATTTTTAAACTAAAAATGGAGCAGCCTTTGAAATGCCCCTTGAGGTATATACTGAGGTATATCCTAGACAAACTATTCCAGCCGACATCGAAGCATTGTATAGTCTAAGGACAGAAACAAATACGTCAACAATTCTTGTTTTAATTCCATAATCCACTGTGATTCACAAACCTCGAAACTGTAATTTTACATCTTCTTTATTTTATTTCTAATATAAAACTTTTCTAATTCATAAGTTCTTCATAAAAATATTCAAATATATTATAAACAAATATAAAATATGACATGAAACTTGATTAAAATTTTGGTAGCCATCCTCATAAGCACCTCTACACACACACACACACACACACACACACACACACTCACACACAGTACTTAGCCTATTTTCAGGCCAAGTACCAGGTAATCAATACCACCAGTACTGAATACTATCACAATTTCACAATTTTCTTCATTCAATTTGCCTCACTTAAAATTCATGAACAACCTTTCAGCCATCTCCTTTGTATGTTCAACTATATACACTGGGGCCAATGAATTCCTAATTTTATTACCTGCTAGATGCAGAAGGGTTATTTTTTGTCTGTCTTCAAAACATCTTTCAAGTATCAAAAGACTATCCACTCATTTTCCCATATACACTAAACATAGGAAGACTGAAAATTATGAAGACTAGGATCATATTCACCCTTTACCGTAAATAGCTTTTCAAATTAATTGTATATCTATCTATACACACACGTGTATATATATATATATATATATTTATATTTATAGGTTGCACGGGCTGGAGCGATAGCAAAGCAGCAGGGCGTTTGCCTTGCACACAGCCAACATGGTTGACCCGAGTTTGATTCCTTGGCCCCTCTCGGAGAGCCCTGCAAGCTACCGAGAGTATCTAGCCCGCATGGCAGAGCCTGGCAAGCTACCCATGATGTATTCGATAAGCCAAACACAGTAACAACAAAGTCTCCAAAGGAGATGTTACTGGGCCTGCTCGAGCAAATCGATGAACAACGGGAGTACAGTGACAGTGACAGTGACAGGTTGCACAGCTGGCAATGCTGGGTGGAGGAGAATTCAGGGCTGGGAATTAAATCAGAGCCCTGCACATTCCAGGTATGTGCTCGACCACTTGAACAACCTCTTTGGCACTGCCTGTCTCATTTCAATTGTAGAGGGGGAGGACTCCCCAGTGATGCTCAAGGGTCAAGGGGTCACTCTTACAGAAACTGGGCCTGTTGGTACAAGCTTGGTGGTTCAATACTAGGACTCCACAATATGATGTTGTTCATACCCTGTGGGGTTGAAGCAACTAGGGCCACAACCACCAATTGCGGGTGGGTGGGTACTGGGGGTCCTGCATGACCAGAACCTAAACTCAGGGATTCCCACACGCAAGATATGTACCCATGTACCCCTTTGAGTATCTATACCACTGATTCCCTTTCTCATTTTAGAATAATGAATGGACCGAACTTTTAAAAGTCTAATATCAGTTGTTCTAGATCATTATTTAAATGTCCCTGCACCTTCCCTACTGATCCTTGTTTTCCCATAAGACTCCTGTTTTATATCTTTTCTTTTTTCTTTTTGAGTCACACCCGTCAATACACAGGGGTTACTCCTGGCTGTGCACTCAGGAATTACTCCTGGCAGTGCTCAGGGGACCATATGGGATGCTGGGAATCGAACCTGGGTTGGCCGCGTGCAAGGCCCTACCCACTCCAGCCCCGAAGACTCCTGCTTTCTTGAGTGCACAACTCAAGGGAAACATGGTTGAGGGAGTTGCAGGTTCCTCTATATTATGACTAGTCATTGAGAATGCTTTATAATTAGTTGAGATTTTTTTCCCTCAGAAATTTATTACGTGACATTTGGCCACACTGAAACTTTTCTGATTCTTTGTACTGAGTTAAAAGTCTCTACAAAACCTAGGGAAAGATATATTTATAAAAAGAGAAAAAAAGTATTAGTTCCAATAATAAGCCACTTAAAGAATTTCTCATTATACCAAGACCCCTCCCTTTTTTGCTAGTTTTTCATCTAAGATAATCATAAACCCCGAGCTCATAATAATTCCATTATCTCTTAGTAGCTAAGAAGTATTCACATAAGAGAAAAAAAGTTCCCTGGGAAAGAGTTCTTTTTTATCCTCCAGTTTCAAGTTTATTTCCAGATGTTTCCGGCTGTGCCCTGAATAGAAGATGTACACTGTTCAATCTCCCACACTACAGGCAGAGGCTTCTCAGTCCCTCTATTCCAGCAATGCCAGAGGTGGTCCTGGTGGTCCCCAAGCACCAATTAAACTGCAGTTACCACTAGGGCTGAGCTCATCTGAGATTGGTCCTTTGCCTCCAAACAGTGCTGAGTGTGGCCCTTATAATAAAAAGTTTAAAGGACATGGAAGAAAGAAAAAATGATCTATAATCCCACCTCCCACAGATTATATTGTCAACATACTATTATATTTTTTCCAGCCTCTCTTCTCTATGCATATTTACTATTCTTAGGCTCTCTGGGTGCATGCTTTTAGAATACAAAACAACAGTATTTGACAGCTTAATCCCATAGAATTAACATTACAAAAGCAGGAAAACATCTGAACTCAACAATTTATGACTGTGGCTGTATTTTTAAATCATGTCATGCCTTGCTACTGGTTCTAGATAAAACTTTTTTAAATTAATGGGAACGTTCCTAGCTGATCTTGAAGTGTTATGTCATGTGATAGAAGAGAAGCATCTTTCTCTCTAGGCTCTTTATCCAATTATCTGGTGCCCTGAAACTGAGAAGTTAATACCCTTGTATATCTAACCAACCTGGCAACAACGCTAACCTAATTTCAGTTTATGGATGCTTCATATCAACTTTTTTTTATAGCCAGTTAAAACAAGCTTGATGATTTAATTTTAAGAGATAAATTATGTAAGACACAGAGTTGGAAATATTAATCGTACTGAGACTGTGTTTCTGTATTAGATTTAAAAAAATTAAAAATTCCTAATGACGAACTTGGACTAGCATAGGTGTACAACTTCTGCTCCTCCTTTCCATCCTGTTCAGTCAGGAGTAACAATATCCAGAAACACATTTTCCCAAGGAATATTGGTGAATTATTGAATGGAAAGAGGCTTAACTGTTTTGCAACTGTAACCTCTTTCAAATTATATCCCAATCAGTAACTTATCCATGCAAAGTGTAAAACAGACCAATGATGTGGCTTCACATTCAGATTGTAATTAAACTTTAAGAAACACAACTGTCCATTCTTGGCATAATATCAAAGTAGAATGTTCACTATTCTCTGAAAAGGCTATAAAATCCTCCTGTTTTCCTATTACATGTGACTTTGTGAGAACGGATTTCCTTCATGCTGCTTCAACTAAAACAGTAAATTTGCAGCAGATTTAAGGCAGGCGAAATAACAAGGTTCAGCTGCTTTCAATTAAATTTAAGATTAAAATTGTCGAACTCATATAATAAATAATACCAACTTTCACTATATTCCTTTTGGAAAAATGGTTCTTTCTCACAGAAATATTTCACATTAAGAAGCAGTGGATAGATATACCAAGAGTAGCATAATCCATTTGATGGGGTGGAAGGTAGAAGACAATCAATCTTGATTAAAAAATACTAATACATATATGTTTTTATATATACTCTAACAACATGTTAATGATCTGTAATACAGGGGCTTAATGGTTCCAAGATGAGATACAACAATTTTTACACACTTTCCTCTAAGGAAACCTTTTTGGACAATTTTTAGTCAATTATTCATAACAAGCAATGCAAAATTAATTATTTAGCATCAGCCTTTGGGGAAGGCTTGGGTGGTGGTGGGAAATTTTGAAATAATGGTGATAGGAAGATGCAATAGTGGTGGGATTGGTATAGAGCTATTGAGTGGAACAATTACTGTGAACAACTCTTTGAAAATAGAATTTTGAAAAAGAAGCAATGTATTCTTTGTATTTACCTAATATATCACTGTAGCACTGTCCTCCGTTGTTCATCGATTTGCTGGAGCGGGCATCAGTAATGTCTCCATCGTGAGACTTGTTGTTACTGTTTTTGGCATATTGAATATCCCACGGAGAGCTTGCCAGCCTCTACCATGTGGGCGGGATACTCTCGGTAGCTTGCTGGGCTCTCCGAGAGGGATGGAAGAATCGAACCCGGGTCGGGTGCAAGGCAATGCCCTACCCACTGTGCTATCGCTCCAGCTAACAATAAGACACACCCAACCAACCTTTTAGGGGTCCTCAGATTTCTTTAGGTGAAGTAAAAAGATGGGGGAAAGAATTAAAGGGAAGAAATGGCAGGGTGGGTATCACACCTATGGCTTGTTCAGACTTCACTTCCACTAGAGCAGATGGAAGCAGCATCTAGTACTGGGGACTGAATCCAGGCTTCCCATGTGCCAAGCATGAGCCCCAGCCCATTGAGCAGCCTCCCAGACCCAGACCAATACATTGGAGAACTGCTGCCATGCTGTGCTCAGAAATAACCAGAGACCTTAGAACTTCCAAGGTGTGGGTCAGACAGCTAGCACAGCAGTGAGGGTGTTTGCCTTGCACGCAGCTGACCAGTATTTGATCCCCAGCATCCCATATGGTCCCCCAGACATCACTAGGAGTGATTCCTGAGCACAGAGCCAGGAGTGACCCCTGAGCATTGCTGGGTATGGCCCAAAAACTAAAAAAAAAAAAAAAGAAAAACTCCAGTGGACAGTGTATACTGGACACAAGTAAGATGTAGCTAGGTGTACATACTTATTTGCTCCATTCTTCAGTAACTCCACAAACACTTCTTGAATGATGCAGTGATCCCTCACGTGGCAGGAGAAGTTGATGTTAAAAGCAACAAAAACTCAAATATATAATTAAGAAGCTGGGGTGACTGTGACTAAGAAAAAAATAATATGATGCTATCTGAGAAAAGGGTATATGCCTTCTGTGGTTTTATTTTAGGTTCTCAACCCTGTGACTCAGAATATAATGTGAAAGCTGGAGAGGCAGATGAGAAGATAAGGGTGAACAAGAGGGACACATAATCTGATGTGGAGACATACCAGTTCTGGAGCATGGAGCTGATCTAAGCTTCTTCCAGAGCATCTCTGACTCTGAATTCAAGTTTTGAGTTTCAGGATAAAAATGTTCATTTGGGACTGGAGCAATAGCACGGAGGGGAGGGCGTTTGCCTTGCACGTGACCGACCCAGGTTCCATTCCTAGCATCACATATGGTTCCCTGAGCACTGTCAGGAGTATTTCCTGAGTGCAGAGGCAGAAGTAACACCTGAGCATCACCGGGTGTGACCCAAAAAGCAAAAAAAAAAAAGTTCATTTAAAAAAGTTATTTGATGTTAAATAAAAATTTAGAGTCTAAGGCACTAGCTAATGTTCATTACTGTTTCAGATCATTTGCAGTCCTAGGTACCTATCAGTCTCTGAAATACAGAAAGTCTACCACATATTACCATACCACTATACCACCATTCCATAATATCACCGTTCCACCATTCCATCATACTACCACACCCACCCTGATCTTGTTTGGCAGAAAGAGGCACTAGGTAAAAAGCACTTTAATTTTTTTTATTATTATTTTTTATAACATGTTACACATGACTTTATTTTAGGCGCCATGGCTTTCAATGCTGTTAAAGATAGTTTCATGCATAAAACATAGCACCATACCCTTTACTAGTGTTCATTTCCCGCTACCATTGTCCCATGGTCAACACTCCCATCCTTTCCCCACCCCCACCCCCACCCCCACCCCCACCCCCACCACTTAAAAAAGTGGTGTTATCAGCTTCTGTTGCCTCTGAGCATTTTTTATTTTCTTGTATAAAGCACTTTTAATGTCTCAGGGGACCAGATGTGATGCCAGGGATAAACCGTTTGACCTCATGCAAGGCAAGTGCCCTATTGACTGTACTATGGCTCCAGGCCTGCTTTTGTTTGTCTGCTTGTATTCTGTAGCCTTAAAAAAATTCATTGTTGGGGTGGGGTGAGGGGGAGGATAGGCCACAGCCAGCAAAGTTAGGAATAACCCTTGCATGTGCTTGGGTGTCTTTATGTGGAGCCAACGATAGAACCTGAGCCAGAGGACGCAAGAAAAAGCCTTAACCCCTAAACTATCTCTTCAGCTCATATCCGGTAGTCTCACTCTCCCCTTGGTACTCATTAACGCGCATCACTGCCCTCTGTGCTCCTGCATCAGTGCTCTCCCTCTATTCGGCCAGACCCTTAGTTTAGCACTTACTGATTTACCAGGCCCTGTTCCTTCCTCCCCTCCCCTTCTCTAGTCTCCACTCTCATTTTAAATTATATTAGTAGTTTTTCTTTGTTTTTGAGAGTCATATGCAGCAGTTCTCAGAGGTCTGTTCCCTGCTGAGTGTCTGATTTTCTGATTTAATGTGTGTGTGGGCGGGGGGGGGGGAAGGGGCCGTCATCCTGGTGGTACCTCAGGAACCATGCAGTGCTGGGGATCAAACCAGAGTCTCCTACCATCCTGCATACAAAGCAGATGCTATTTCCCCTGCCTAGGCACCACTTTCAATGATTCCTGCATCCTCAAGGGCTTTCCTGCTAGGAAGTTTTTTGCCTCACAATTCCCCACCCACTCCCCCGACACACACATACACACACCCTTCAGGGGTTGGGAGAAGGTGATCTTCTGTACTCTCCTGCAGAACTGTGAACCCTGCGATAGAGTGATGGTAGGACACCAGCAGATCCCTGATCCTTCACAAAACACTCTCAGTTTCTAGCAGAAGCCCAGCACATGAGAGGGGTTTACTTTCGGCCACGTGTGTGAAATGTGCACCAACATCTCTAGCTGAAAATCTTAAGCTGAAAAAAACTGGTGTTTAGGTTTCTTTTCATCCTTCTGCAAATACGACAGCAAAATCCAGTTCAGTAACCTACAGGAAAGAGGACAGGTACCTCCAACGGGAGTGGGGGTGAGCATTAAATTGATGCTTCTCCTCTATTCTTACAGAACACTTTAACCTCGGGTTTTCCTCCCAAAGGCAAAGCTCTACCGAGTAATTTAAATTTCATTTTACATTACTGATTTATGAAACCCTTCAAAGGTGTGTGAAATGGTAAAAATAGCTCTGGTTAAATATAGTCTAGCTATTGATCACAGAAAACCTCAAGACAGCCACTAGGCAAATCCCCAAACTGGAGTCAACTAGCTTCCAGCACCCCAGCCCTGTGTGTGTACAGGAGCGGGGAGGTGGAGGATGGGGACTTTTCACTGCAAACTCTGAGTCCTGTTCAACTCCTATGTAGCACATAGGGTCCCGCAGGACAGAATCTTGCCTCACACTTGGAGCTATGTTATACCTCTGCTCTCATTAGCACTGTGCCTTATCTGGCGTTTGAGGGGAGTTCTCTGAATAAACTGAAAAGGGTATCATTCTAAGAACTATAAAAAAGAAAGTACTGTTACTGGGAAGGTCGCATCATTCCTAATTGCTCTAGGTATACTTGATCACAATTATAACCTAAGACCTTCAGTTCAGAGTGACAGAAAGAGGTAAAAGGCAGAAGTTACTGACACAAGAGCCAGGAGACAAGACACGCTCTAAATGTTCCAAAATGTTCCTGGGTCTCCTCATTTAACCAGTGTCATCTCTAAGAGGGCTTGTTTAAAATCCAGTATTGTGAATTTAGCTTTTAAAGCTGCAAGAAGCACAGCCCAGAAAGGTAATACCCTACTTACATAAATATATTAAAATGCATGGAGCACAGGAAAGAGAATATCCTATTTATAAAAATATATTAAAATGCAGAACAGACCCCCCACCCTGTCCCACTGAATTCTACGTATGACTTTTTTTTCTTGATGTTCTTTCTAGCTATGGGTTTATTCTGGAAACCAAGTTGTCTCTAGGGCTTTGGTAACTCAACCAGGGAAAGAGGGAAGGAACCAGCAAAAGGATTTAGCCATGCAAAGCATGTTATGAGGTAAAACTTGAATTTTAAAGACCAGATGACAACAATAGGAAGCCCACATGAACATTACCTGCTCTGGCAACAACCCCACATGTCTTTTATATCATGCACCTAGGGATCTGCTTAATGTCAGTTTTACCTTCTGATCAATTCTTGTCATGAAAGCAAGAACTGGGTTCATCAGGTTATCTACCAGAACCTAGAACAGAATCTGGAATTATTCACGAGGCACTTAATGAAGATTCGTCTTCTGGATGGCTCTGGATTAGATGCAGTGTAAATGATGAGGAAAGAAGGGGAAGATTTTATCTATCCTAGGCAGCAAAGGAGCAGGATGAAAACTACAGGTGGAATTATAAAGAGGCCCTCACCGCAGTCAGAGCTGGCAGCCACACCTGCTCCACCCTGACCAGGCATGGATGATCAGAGAGTAAACTTAAAAGTCTCTCTGGGGAGTTGAGAGCTCCAGGCTGGTGTTCCGGAAGCTGAAGATCACAGCCACACTTATGACACCTTCATATCCCCGTCTCCCAGCACCTTTGATGTCAGCTGACATTGTCTTTAGTCTCATCAGAAATAAAAATGATGTCACCATGGCAGCCCTCTCAAAATAGCAAAGCAGCAAAACGGGCCAGATTCAGTGTTACATAAGTCTTGGTGCTTTAGTCAAATATCACATTTTCAAAAGTCTGGTGAAGGCATAATAAAGTAATGGGAAACGTACTCCGCAGAGAAGACAGGGAAATTGGGTTCCAATCTCAGTGCTGTCAATAAATTTCATCTTTGGACAAGTCATCCCAGAGTTTTGCACCTTAAATTTCTCAGACTTAGGGGCTGGAGTGATAGCACAGCAGGTAGGGCGTTTACCTTGCACGCAGCCAACTTGGCTGACCCGGGTTCGAATACCAGCATCCCATATGGTCCCCCGAGCACCGCCAGGAGTAATTCCTGACTGCATGAGCCAGGAGTAACCCCTGAGCATCACCGGGTGTGACCCAAAAAGAAAAAAAAATTCTCAGACTTATAGAATAATGGTACTTTCTCACTTGGGTGGGGGGAGCACTAGTTTGTTTGCAGTGTTTTCTTTTGTGATTTTTGGGTTATACCCATTGGTGCTAGAGATTGAACCCAAGCCTTCCGCAGGCAAAACATGCATTCAGTCTGTTGAACTATCTTTCCAGTCCAAGATGAGATAGTTATACTGAAGGAGAGGTTACTTTCTCTAAAGTTTTAGAGGTTACCAGCTCTAAAATTACAAAGTCCCTTTAGGGGTTATTTTTTACAGTCTTTTCCCTACTGCCCATTAAGACCTCCCCATCTTACAAGCAACAGAATATGCAGTCAAATGTGGATTAGTGTTATTTATACTGTTGTTCTTCAAAGTCTAGGTGGCAAACTCAGCCAAATTCCAGCTACCACTACCACTACATTCATCATTCCTTGATACCTTACCCCAAGGTTTATAGGATTGATTTACATGATTACGGGTAGTGCTACCCTACAGCTCTGAGTATTCTTGAATGAGTAAATACCTATTTTAATAGGACTTTCAGAGTTGCACAGACTTCAGGCAGACAATAAATAACTTCGTTTTTTGGCTTTTCATGCCAGAAATATATGAATTCCTCACTACAGAGGTACAATGAGACTGCCAATTTAAACTATCTATTCTGTAATACAGTTTAAATATGACTTCAACAATTCAAGCTAGTTCCATGAATAGATGGCCTCAGGGCAGAATTGACTCTAGAATCTTTTATTTCCATTTGAAAGAAAGAATTTTTAAACTTGAGGAGGGAAAATCCATAAGCAAGAGAGCCTTGTTTGAATGTTAAATACCAATTGTTTTATTTTAAAAAATCAACTCTGCCATCTGTGTCCCCAGAGTTTAAGTCAATCTGAAATGGAACTGTAAGAACCTACTTTCTTTCACAAATAGGCCTTGAGAGCTCATCTGGATGGGTCTAGTAGTTCCTGGTGAATTCCTTAGCCATACAGGTTCTTCCCTCAAGACCCAACCAAAAGCCTGCCACTTGTTTTGATGGTGCATCTCTGTGGAAGTGTGGCAGGAGGGAAGGGCTTGGCCCTGGCAGTGAGATTTAGACCAATCAATCAGATATCAGTAGTTTGACAGATGGGTTGCCTGCCCTTTTCTATTCCCCATGGGGGAGGGAAGGTGACAAGACAACAGTATAGGACCCGAAGACTCTGGACACAACTGCTCTCTCAGACCAAGAACTCTAGTGTTTTTTGCTGTAAATAGGACTCTTTCAGTCCTGTTTTATATACAGAAAGAGGGATTATTTGAGGCTTGAATAGAAAAGCTGATGGAATGGGCCAAAAAGAAAGCTAAGTGATGACAGAAAAATAAAGACTCTGTTTTTTTTTATTTTTTTACATTAGAAAGTTTAAGACCATGCCACAG
Organism: Sorex fumeus; assembly: GCF_029834395.1. NCBI lineage: Eukaryota > Metazoa > Chordata > Mammalia > Eulipotyphla > Soricidae > Sorex > Sorex fumeus. The sequence continues at coordinate 5,376,600 of NW_026606240.1, forward strand.
TACTGTCTTTTTAATTGGTGTCATTTTTTAAAAAGTCATTTCTCTGTTTCTCTAGTACCAGAAAATGTCTTACCGAAAACCATCTCAAAATTTATGCTCAGATATTCTTTGAAAAATAATATGAACACAACTGTTTAAGGATACTAACTGAGGCACTATTACTAACACTAGAAAAATTAAACAAAGATATCTATTTATAAATAAACTGATTAAAACCAGTCATGACACATCATAGACTACCATGCAATGGCCAAAAGGAGTGACACAATTTTATACTAAAACAAATTAAAGAAGCCCTCAAGCTAGTGTATGAAAACAAAAGCAAATTCTACACACAAATGGCAGGGTATTATGTCATGGCTCCATTTGGGAAAACAGAATAACTCTACATGCAAACACAAAACACATATATTGAATGCATAGCATAAAAAGTTCAGGAAGGACATTCACTAATTTAAGTAAATGGTGGCTATCTCCGGAGGTTAGTGTGGTCTGGTGTGGGATATGGTGGATTGCGAACTGTGTATGTGAGCATGTGGTGTTGGGGATCAAACCCAGGGTCTCACAGATGGAAAATGTGGAAAATATGTGTTCTCAGTCATTTATGAAATAGGAGAAGTTTTAATTACTCTACACTCAACACAGGTAAGAAAAATACCAGAGGGCAAAGGAAGTATGAAATTAACTCAATCTCAGTAATCAAACTCAAATTATTTGGAAACTTTCCTCTGGGATGCATTAGTACATTTTTAAGTTTGTTGAGTCTATGAGTTCTAATTCTCATTTAAAATCAAACTAAACCCAACATTCTACATTTGGGAAATACCCTGTACACATATATTTCTAGTTTGTGTTGAATCCATGCGAATTGATAACAAAATGCTTTTCCAAATAGGATCATTTTTAAAGGGATGGTTTCTATGATCATCTCAAACTTGCAAAGACCAGTATCTATACTTTGCGAGCAGAAGAGATTTACTCTAGTGCCACACGGCATTTGACAAAAAGAAACTTCCACAACTTAAATTACAGGAGTATGGTAATATCAGAAAGCTCCCTTTGGGATTCCTCAGTCTGCTTCTTTCAAATAAAATCATAATTGAATGAACACTCAGTTATTGACATTTAATTAACATAAGAATATGAAATGAAATGGAAAAGAAGCTCAAATGGTTGCACAGACCCTAATTTGGTACTTGAATATAAGCATCTTGTGTTCTCATCCTTGTCCTCATGCTGTAACCTGACCCAACAGGTGCTTTCTGCATTGCCTTCCCAGTCAACTCAACCTTGCTTCTCATGGGGAATGGAACCCTCACAAAGAGTGCCACTCCTGTCTCCCAAAGTTGTATTTGGAGTTCCCAAGGTGATAAGAATCGGCTATTTTGACTTTCAGGTTGATGAGTTGCAGACCACAGAGAGAACACATTCTAAAAAACAAAAAAACAAAACAAAAAACCGTGCCTCCTCGGTTCAGTTGTACCAACCAGAAATACAGCCAAGGCACCTACAAGTAATAACAACCAAACCTTGCTTAACATTTGCTTGCAGCTTGGGGGCAGGGACTGCCTAAGATCATGGGGTTGGCATCCTGTTTGAGCACCACTTACTCCTCTTTCCTGAGAAGCTCCTCCTCAGACTCCGTCAGGCGTTGCTTGAGCACAGCAATCATCTCCACAGCCACATCCACCTGTCTGTTCAGGGCTCGCTCCCTTCTTTGAACTTCCTGCTTTTTCTGAGTCAGCTGTACAAAAGCCGCCCGGACTTCCAACAGCTCAGCAGTTTTCTGGGCTAACTCTTTGGTGAGCTTATCAATTCTCTTCTCAATGGTCCGATCCACAGCTTCCACCATTCGATTAAATTTTTCTCTGACGTGGGCCTCGAAAGAAGCTTTGGTGTCTGAGGTGGGAAGTCCAGGACTTGACCGCAGTCCATCCAGTGAGTCTGTGTGCAGGTCCACTGCAGTATAGGTCTGCACGTAGGACACAGGTCTCTCTGCCACCACCTCGAAAGGCTTCCTGTCCTGGGAGTGCTCGTGTGCAATACTATACAAGTTGACATAGCTGGGTTTCTGCTTCACCACATTGCCACTGCATTGCAATTTTCCTTGTTTCAGGGGTTCCGAACAAGTGACAAGGTCTGTGTCTTGGAGGGATGGAAAGAGGCTGCATTTTGTCAAGAGTGTCCTTTCCTGGTAGCTGTGACTGAACTCTAGGTGGGCTCTCAATGATGACAGGCTTCGAAATCTGGTATGGTCGCCACACCTTGGGCAGCGGAATGGCAGGCACACAGCAACATTCTCCAAGGATTCCTGCCAGGGGTATCTGCTTTCCTCAAAAGCCTTCTGTTGCATTACTCTGAAAGTCCTGTGCAGCGGAAATAAAACTGGTGATTTACATGTGTGCTTAAACAGTGCTACTAAAATGGCTCTGGTTGCTCATCTCCATGAATGCAAAGGCTCTTGTGCTATTTCAAATGACTTTTGCATATTACATAAAAATTAATTACCTGTAACTCCTGAGCAAAACCCAGGTTCACCTACTCATTTCTATATTGCCTACTGTTGCTTGTGCATTGAAGCCAAAGTAAGTAGTTAAGAGAGAGACTTTGATAGCTACACAACTTACCCTTTGGCCTTTATATAAAAGTCTGCCAATATCTGTCTAGGATTGAAAAAATGTGAGGGGGGGAATTAACACACTCTTTTTTTCACAGATGAGAAAATTGGAGCAAAAAAGATAAAGTAATTCATCTAAGGCCAAATGGAAGGAGGCAAACTCAGAAGTGCAGTTCAAGTTTCCTGCAGTCCTGAATTGTGTACACTAACTACACACAATTCCCTATTTCACTGACACAATCTTGTCAAGCATGAATACAAAAAATGAAGGTACTCACAGGAACTGTCAAATCAAGTCCTAAAAGGGCAGGTTCATGCATTTGGTCACACACACAGCAATATGTGCATATATGTGCATATCTTATATATAACATATAAGTTATGACCCAACTTGAGTTATAATGTATATGTATATAATATCATATACATATACTAATATACTTATATGTATTTAATATATACTTAAACATTACAACTCAAGTTGGGCACAGTTGGCACTAAGTGTCAAGTAGAAATTTTTCAACCTGAGATTTTGCCTTCAATTTTGTAAACTACTGCTGTGATCACAAAAATTGAAGCGTGATCATAACAATTATATCTCCCACCTCCGCTTGCTCCATATTTACTAAAATTTGGAAACCTGTATATCATCTGATAGCGGGGCCTTAGTCATGGCCAAGAGTATTCCGTGTGGGAGTACATTTTCTCTGATCCTGCTTTAATAAGATAACCTCTAGAGATGGACAACATTTGAACCAGGTAGGTATCAGCAGCATAACTCTCCATAACAGGAAGTTCTTGTTTCCTTGTAGGAATTTATTATCTTAATCCGGGCAACAGATGAATGCTAACAACTCAATTCTGCAAGCAGTACATATGTAGTCCCTCCAGAAATGCTTTCTTCTTCAATGTAAGGAGCACTGGGCCCCCCAAAGAGGGAGCTCGGTTAAGCTTACAGACAGAAAAAAAAAATCGTTGAGTGCACACCCTCTTCAAAAAGCAGAGAGGCAAATTGTCTCCAGACAACCAGGGAAAGCTTCCAGGTTAATCAGCCTCTGGCCCTTATTACCAGGAACCTCTTCCTTTGCGCCTCGGCCCAATATTTAGCCACCGTTTTCTGGGAATTGGAGGTAAACCCTCCTGCAGGAGCAGGTGAGCGGCGAAGGGAGGCGAGGTCACGGTGCACTAGCACGCCTGGCTGTAGAAATAGGCTCACGCATTCCCAGAGCAAGCAAGCCCCCCCCCGGCCCAGGGGAAACCCCCGCCGCTGGGTCCCGAAAGGACTCCGGCCCGGGGCTGGACGTCCAGGACCGTGCCTTGGTGGGGTCCTGACCCTCCCCGCCCCCACTTCACTGCGTGCTGGCGCGGGGCTGCCAGAGTGGGAACGCGAGTGCCTGCAGGTGGGGGGCGAGAAGCCCGAACCACGCCGCGCCGCAGGACAGGACCCCACGCGCGGCCCCAGTCGCAAGGGCCGGTGCCCCCCGCCGCGCCCCCGGGCCGCAGACCCCGAAGCCCGGGCGGCCACTCACCCGACTTGTTGCTGCAGCAGCTGCTGCTGCTGCTGCTGCTGCTGCTGCTGCTGCTGCTGCTGCTGCTGCTGCTGCTGCTGCTGCTGCCGCTGCGCCGGTTCCTGCGGGAGCGAAGCGGTTTCCAGCAGCGCCGCGAATCAGGCCGAACCGGGCCCGCCCGCCTCCCGCACCCCCGCCCAGACGAGCGGCCGCCGGGGCGGAGCGTGGCGCGGGCCGGCGGGCGGTGCTGCCAGCTGCGGGGCTCCGCGCCCCCGGGACGGACGCCCGGCGGGGGTCCTGCAGGGCCGCCCTGGCCCGGCCCCGCTGCCCGTGCGCCCCTCCCGGTCTGGGGCGGGCAGGGCTCAGGGGGCCACTGACACCGCGGGAGGCAGCCAGCGGGGAGGCTCCGCAGGAGGGAAGGGGGATGCGTGCCAGCCTGCATCCACTTGCACCGCATCCACTTGCACGTCGCTTTCTGCAGGCCCTGGCGCGCAACCCACCCCCGCCACACACACACACACACACACACACACACACACACACACACACACACACACACCCTTTCTGTTTATTTGAGTGTGGGAGAGTTTGGATGGGGAGATGAAGCATCGTGACTGGGCATCTTTGAAAAGCTTTCCCTAGGCGCTTCAGATTTTCCCCCTAAGAGATCCGCATCCCAAACATGCCTCCCACCCTCTCCTGGAAGCCAGGGGTCCTAGTTTCTGGCTTCCCTGCCCTGGAGCTAGTATGACTAAACCTATTCTGCGAGGAGGGAGTGAGGAAGCAATCCCTGGCCTTCCCCAGCCTTCCTCTCCTCTCTGGTGGGCACACCCCTTTCTCATTCCGTCCTTGCACCCCTTCAGCCAGAAGTCAAGGTTTATGACCCTCAAGAGATATTCGTTTCCTCTGAAAGACCTTGATGACTCAGCTGCTTTTTATTTTTGGAAAACCTGCCTTGGCATATTCCTCATCTAACTTGAAAGAGCAACTCGGGATAAAAGTTACTGTTGGGGGGATGGGGGAGGGGGGATATTATCCATGGTGGTGGAAAATGGGCACTGGTGGAGGGATGGGTATCTGATCATTGTATAATCGAAACCCAAGCACAAAAAATTGTAAATCTACAACTGTAAAAAAAAAAAAGAAACAAAATATATATATATATATTACTTGAATAAAAGTAATCACAAAAAAAAAGTTACTGTTGGGTGTTCTTGTCAAAGGAGGGGTTCCTTCATTTGCAGCGAGTTAGTAAGTGCATTGGGTAGTTTCCTGGGGCATCTCTGTTCTCAGAGTTTGCAAGTACTCATTTCAATAATGACTTTGTTTTTCTTGTAAATGTCTTAACAGTTACCTCAGATTTAGTTTGGAAGTGATTGAATTATTCATTGTTAATGTCATTGGGAGCCCAAGATCCTGGGGTCAGATTTGATTCAAATCCTTCTTCTAGGGTTCAAATCCTGGTGCTTTAATTAATTAATTTATTTTTTATTTTTTCTTTTTTTATTAGTGAAAAACCATGAGGTACAGTTATAGGCTTACAAATTTTGTGCTTGGGTTTCAGTTATACAATGATCAAGTGCCCATCCCTCCACCAGTGCCCGTCATCCATCCCCATGGGTCCCAGCATCCCCCCTCCCCCCCCCTCCCATCCTGCCTCTGTGGCAGAGTATTCCCCCTTGTTCTCTCTCTCTTCTTTTGGGTACTGTGTTTTGCAAGAGAGGCTTTGAGTGGCGATCATGTTTGGTCTATCGACTACTTTTAGCATGCTTCTCCCACCCTGGGAGGGCCCTCACAACACCCTTCATTTGGTACTCTCTTCTCTATCTGAGCTTCCTTTTCACCTAGAGCCTGTGACTGGCCTTCCATTCATGGAGCAAAATTCCTGGTACTAATCTCAGCCATTCCTGGGTGTTACTCTCCCTTTTTGTTGCTTTATGTGGTGCTTTAATTTAAATCAAATTATGAGACTTTTCTGTGCCTTAGATTCTTAATCTAGGAAATAAAATCGACTAGAACCTACTTCTTAATTAGATGGTAAGGATCCATTGAGGGGACGACCTTTTCTCTAACCTGAATATAAACTAATAAAACGAATTATTGCTTTGGTTATTTTTACTTGTATTTTAAATTTTGCCACAAGAGAATGGCTAAGAAGAGGTAAAGTTGTGCTAGTGTCTATTTCTTTGAAAAATATATTTTATTGAATTTATTTTCATTCTTGAAATATATATTTATTCCAACAATCCATTTAGTTTTTTTTTTTTAAGTTGAACAAAAAACAGACTTCCCTTGGCCATCTGCCTTATGTGAGAAGCAAACAGACAGTTGCCAGAAGCTGCCTTCGGCTGCATTTATACAGAAGACACCAAAAGCTAGCTCTGCACGGGCAAAGCTCTTAGTTTCCAAATCATTCATCCCATTTCTTAGCCAATTTTGTCACCTTTTCCAGTCTTTGTGCTTGTCTTCTGTGAACATGAAAAGTGGGGATTATTTGAGAGACTTTTCTCATTCTACAACTGTACCTCATGGTGTTTAGTAAAGTTTAGTAAAGTTACCAAGAATTTTATCAAATTATTAAGAAGAGGTTGTTCTTTGTAAACTCTAGACCTGAACATTATGAGAGGTTCGTTTTTGGTTGAGAGACATTTAGGACAGTTTACAATAATTGTAACCGACGTGGTTCCTTATCTCTTGGCCACATACCCATCCTCCTCCACCCCATCCCTACAGCAGCAGGAACTCCTGGCTGATTGGTAGATATACTAATTATCTGATCATCTGCTTCACACCACACTTTCTGAATGGGAACTGTGTAATCTATGAGTTACCAAGCCCTCCAGCTAATTTGGATGAAAGCTAATTTGAAAACCATTGGATTGCAGGGTGTGTCTTCATATGTTGTCTACCACCAACCGGAAGGTGTTTCTTCGCCATCTTTGTTTCTCTTTGCAGGGCACTGAGTAAACTGCTTTATGATCTCGTATAATTTTTCAGCACCAATGAGATAGGGACTCCATGTATACTCAGTTTCAGCCACATCGGCATCCCTTTTTATCTTCAGAGGAATAGATAGTGCTTACTCACTCATGCTTCAGACTCAGCATAAGTATGGCCCCTTTCTCAGGAAGTCTTCCCTGATACTGTCTAGGTAAAACCATCACAACACAGTTTATCACAATGGAATTGGTCACTTGTGCAGTTACCTATCTGCTATGTCCACTATTAAATTGTAAGCTCTTAGTGTCAGGGTTCTTGTTTTACAGTCCAATCTATTCCTGATACCCAGCACAATGTTGGCCATATAGAAAGTTTTCAATAACACTGAAGGAATGAAAGAATTTATTATGGAATTAATGTCAAACAAATGAATCTTCCTTCTACGTAGAAAAAAATCTCAGGCTCATACAAATTAACTTTCCTGAGATGGCACATCTAGAAAGCCTTGGCCAGGTTTCCCAGTTCTTTTAACCACTACACTCATTGACTTTCCAATGTAAATGAAGGAATTTTTTCTTAAGAAAATTAAATTGAGGACAAAATGTATAACCTATTGTCAAACAAAAAATGTATAACCTGTTATCATAGACACTTATTCTTAATAAGTAACAGAATCAGTATTTGAATTAGTCTTCTAACATTTGTGTTCTATAACATAAGGAGTTGAATTTTATGACTAGTGAGAAATTCATGTAGGGCAAAAAAAAATAAATAAATAAGCACAGACTTCCTAAATTTTGTCCTTTCTGAAAACTTAATCCTTACTTTGTTTAGGTTTGCAAATAAAATAGAATGTGCCTCAAAGAATCACCTCACCGGGAAATTTTATTCTTCAGTGTTCCTCCCAACTGTTTGCAACTTATTCTTTCTAAAACCTTTATTGTTTTCTCTTTAAAAAAATATATCAGTCAGCATTCCCACCAGCAGTAAAGGAGGGTCCCTTTCTCGCCACATCCGCACCAGCACCAGTTGCTTTTGTTCTTTTGGATGTGGGCCAGTCTCTGTGGTGTGAAATGATATCTCATTGTTGTTTTGATCTGCATCTCCCTGATGATTAGTGATGTAGAGCATTTTCTCATGTGCCTTTTTGCCATTCGGATTTCTTCTTTGCGAAAGTTTCTGTTCATTTCCTCGCCCCATTTTTTGATGGGGTTAGGTGTTTTCTTCTTGTGGAGTTCAACTAGTACCTTGTATAATATCCTTGTTATCAACCCCTTGTCGGATGTGTATTTGGTGAATATCCTTTCCCATTCTGTAGACTGTCTTTGTATTTTGGTCACTGTTTCTTTTGAGGTGCAGAAGCTTCTTAGTTTAAGATAGTCCCATTTGTCTATTTCTGTTTTCACTTGCTTGGCCAATGGTGTGACATCTTTGAAGATACCATTAGCTTCAATATGATGGAGGGTTTTGCCAACTTTGTCTTCAATGAACTTTATGGATTCTGATCTGATATTGAGGTCATTAATCCATTTTGATCTTACTTTTGTGCATGGCATTAGGCAGAGATCTGAGCCCACTTCTTTGCATGTAGCCATCCAGTTTTGCCAGCACAATTTATTAAAGAGGATTTCCCTGCTCCACTTCACTTTTCTTGCCCCCTTATCAAAGATTAGATGATCATATGCTTGGGAGGAGATGTCAGTATATTCAACTCTGTTCCATTGGTCTACAGTTCTGCCTTTGTTCCAGTACCATGCTGTTTTAATTATTACTGCTTTGTAGTAGAGCTTGAAGTTAGGGAGGTTGATTCCTCCCATTTTCTTTTTCCCAAGAATTGCTTTAGCTATTCGTGGGGGTTTATTGTTTCATATAAATTTCAGGAGTGTTTGCTCCATTTCTTTGAAGAATGTCATGGGTATCCTTATAGGGATCGCATTGAATTTGTACAGTGCTTTGGGAAGTACTACCATTTTGACAATGTTAATTCTCCCCATCCATGAGCAGGGGATATATTTCCTTTTCCTCGCATCCTCTTTCATTTCCTGAAGTAGCATTTTGTAGTTTTCTTTGTACAGGTCTCCCATTTGACCCAGCAATACCACTCCTGAGAATACATCCTAGAGAGGCAAAAAAGTATAGTCGAAGTGACATCTGCACTTGTTTGTTCATTGCAGCACTCTTTACAATAGCCAGAATCTGGAAAAAACCTGAGTGCCCAAGAACAGATGACTGGTTAAAGAAACCCTGGTATATTTACACAATGGAGTACTATGTAGCTGTTAGAAAAGATGACGTCATAAAATTTACATATAAGTGGTACTACATGGAAAGTATCATGTTAAGTGAAATGAGTCAGAAAGAATGGGATAGACACAGAAAGATTGCATTCATCTGGGGAACATAAAGTAACAAAATGGGAGACTAACACCCAAGATTGGCTGAGATTAGTACCAGGACGTTTGCTCCATGACTTGGAGGCCAGCCACACATGCTAGGGGAAAAGGAAGCTCAGATAGAGAAGGGAGCACCAAATAAAGGGTGTTGGGACGATCCTCCCAGGATAGAAGAAGCATGCTGAAAATAGACTATAGACCAAATATGATTGCTGCTCAATGCCTCTCTTGCAAACCACAGGACCCAAAAGGAGAGAGAGAGAATAAAAGGAAATGCCCTGCCACAGAGACAGGGTGGGATGGGTGGACGGGGGGTGGGAGGAATGCTGGAATCCGTGGTGGTGGAGGATGGGCACTGGTGGAGGGATGGGTACTTGATCATTGTATAACTGAAACCCAAGCACAAAAATTTGTAAGTCTATAACTGTACCTCATGGTATTTCACTAATAAAAAAATATTCAAAAAATCATGGACTTGGAGTTGGGACATTGAATGCCACAAACAATTATTGTAAATCATGATGTCTATAAAAAATAATTACAAAATTAAAACAAAACTCTGTATATAGGCAATGTGGTTGCTTCATGTGTCTGCCATGGCCAACCAGCAACCTTTCTGTCAATAAACTTCACGTCTCTCGAGCAGCCATGGAACCAGACCTTTGTGACTATGGGCTTAGTATCCTTTACCTTTAAAATATTTATAATGTTATTCACTCTATGAAGCATTTACTCACAGATCCATTATTTCCCAAACACTGCTTGAGAAGTATTTCTCTGACACCTGGGAAGCTTATTAAGATGCAGATGCCTGTACTTTGACTTATTGGAACCTATTGGGTGGGTCTTGCTTAATCTACATTTTCACCATTATTATCAGCTGACTGTCATTACTACTAAAGCATCAGGACACTCCAGTGTAGCAATTTGATGCAAGGCCGCTACCTGGAGCCTCTTGAGTAGAAGAAGAATTGCTTTTTCAATGTAATAAAAGGTCCTGTGGGCCACATCACAGCTAATAATATTATATTTTATCTAACATAGAAATAATTTTATAATATATAGTATGTAATATTATTTTTACTGCTACTGTGGAAAGGAATAGGGCAGTGAAAAGGAAATAGGTTGGATTGAAGAAAATAATGGGCAGGAAAGAGGAAGAGGAAGGGAAGGAGAAGGAGGATGAGATGAAGGAAAAGGAAGGGAATGAGGGTAAAAACACAAAGGGCTAAAGAATTAAGAAGGGAAGACTCCTTCTGGTAGGATTGTCAGAGATTTCTCTTTTTTTAATTTTTTTTATCTTAAAGAATCACCATGAGATACAGTTACAAAATTAAAAACTTGCATGATTATATTAAGGTCATACCATATTCGAGTATCCATCCCTCCACCTGTGCCCATTCTCCATCACCAAGGTTTCCAGTATCCCTCCTGACACCTTCCCACCCGCCACCATCACTAGCCCCTCCCCGCCCCCACCTCTGTGGCAGAAACATTCCCTCTTACTCTCTCTCCTTCTGGGTGTCAAACATGCTTCTTGAATCAGACCATTAGAATTAAAAGTATACTTTATTAAATATTGTGGTTGATCACTTGATCACTTGACATCGCATTACTCATCGATTTGCTCTAGTGGGCGCCAGTAACGTCTCCATTCATGCCTGTCCCATGCTAGTATAGCCCAATGACCTCTGCACGCTCCAGGAACATGAAGAGCCTCCAACCGATCATTCAGGGCCATGACAAAGAAGTCTGACCATCTCATAGGTGGGCAGCCACACTATCTTTTGATATCCTGTAGAATCCAGTTGGTAATGGCTCTATTCCAGAGGTCATCTCCAAATCGCATTACATGTCCAGCCCATCTGATTTTAGACTCCTTGGGAAATGAGACAGCGTCCCTGATTTTCCATATTCAACAGAGGTTGGAACTCCGGATTCTTTCTATCAATTGAGTGAAGCATGATACTCCAAGCATAGCTCTTTCGATTCCTCTTTGGGGAACCCAAATAGAGTTCTCATCCTGCTTTTGTAGGGCCCAGGTCTCTGAGGAGTATGTTAGTGCACGAAGAACAGTGGAATCGAAGAGAATACCTGGAGCCAGAGGTTCTTTGTCCTCTTAGCTATTTCTTCAATGCTCATGAAGGCGTTCTAAGCTGCTCTCTTCCTCCTGCGCAGCTCAGGTGCCACATCATTAGCCAGGTTGACTTCTCGACTTAGGTACACATAACTGTTGCATTCGGAGATGTTTGTTCCATTGAGAGTGAATGGAATGTCAGGAACGAGTTCGTTTCTCATAAACATTATCTTTGTGAGATTCAGCTATAGTCCAACCTTTCCACACTCATGATCGAAGTCGGCCAGCATTTGTGTCGCTTGGCTGATGTTTGGTGTTATTAGAATGATGTCATCAGAGAGTCGGAGGTGGTGTAGTTGCCAACCGTCTACCTTCATTCCCATTCCTTCCCATTCCAGTTGTCGCATAACGTTCTTAAGGGTGGCACTGAAGAGTTTCGGTGAAATGGTATCACCCTGCTGAACCTCTCTCTTGACGTAGATGATCACTTCCTTGTAGAATGGTGAGATCCTGCTAGTGAATTCGTAATACAGCTCACGGAGAATCCTGATGTATTGAGTTTAAATAGCCTGTTTTGCTAGGGTTTTGATGACCACTTCAGGCTCAACAGAATCAAAGCCCTTCTTTAAATCAATGAACATTAGATAGTGCGGCATCTTGAACTCCCGAGAAACCTCAATGAACTTGGTTATTGTGTGAATATGTTCTATCATGCTGAATCCTTTTTGGAAACCAGCTTGCTTGCATGGTTATCCTTTATCTAGTGTTCTGCCAGTCCTATTCAGGATGACTTGAGTGAGCAGTTTGTAGACGACAGACAACAGGCAGATTGGGCAGTAGTTGCCAATGTCGTGGATGTCTCCCTTCTTATACAGTAGAACAGTCCTGCTGGTTTTCCATTGGGATGGAACCTTGCATTCCGACAGGTAGCGTGTGAAGAGCCGAGCCAGTGTATTCATGAGTACTGACAGCAGGTTCTTGAGGTGTTCAGGTTTGACCTTGTCTGGGCCCGGTGCTGTTCTCTTATTTACTGATGAAGTGGCATGTCGGATTTCAGAAGGGAGAACATTGGGAATGACATATCCATCCTGTGGAATTTGGTATGTGTGCATGTGGACTTGGCTATTGAAGAGATCAGAGTAGAAGCCATGGATAATCTTCTCCATTGCCCTTCTGGAAGATGTGATATCAGGACGTCAGAGAGCAGTCATCTTGGTCTTGTAGTTGGCAAAGGACAGGCGGGTGTTATGAATGCTTTTCCCGACTTGTGTTGCATTGTCCAGCACTGCGGCTCTTCTCCTCTCTCTCTCTCTCTCTCTCTCTCTCTCTCTCTCGTGCATGCACACTCTTCTCTCTTTGAGGTCTTTCTTTATCGCTTCTCTGCACTGCTTTGAGAGCTCGGACGTTCGCTTGCTGTTGCCTAAGGCTCGCACCAAGCCACGTTGGCGAATGAGCTCAAGAGTTTTCAAAGACAGGCGTCTTTTTGTGGATATCTCTTTCTCGGCGTTCCTCGCACAATATTGGAGGTCTTGAACCAGTCGATCGTATTCTTTGTCAATGTTGTCAAAGATGGCATCTTCCCATGTTGCCACAATAGTGCCAAAGAGTTCCCAGTTGGTGGTCGTTCTGGGAGTTCTCTGGTTAAACTTTGCAGCCCTTTCTCTGGCTCTGTGAAGTAGAATTTTGCACGAAGCAGATGGTCGTCTGATCCCATTTGGAATTTTGGGACAACAGCGACATAGGTCAGGCAAAACCATTGATTGACTATGATGTGGTCAGTTTCGTTGTGGAACCGTCCACCAGGATACTCCCATGTCCAACGTTTAGATTCGGCCTTTTGGAACTGTGAGTTACCATGGATGGTCTTGGTCAACATGATGAACTCAGACAGTCTCTCACCCTGTTCTTTTCATTCTAGGCCATGGGTCCTGTTGTGGAGTTCTTCTGCTGATCTTCTTGGTCCTATCTTGGCATTAAAATCACCGACAATGATCTTGTAGAAGGTGTGGTCTTCTTTATAGAACTTCTCCAGCTCCATGTAGAATGTCTCAATTTCTTCTTCATTATAATTGGATGTTTGTACATAGACAATGAAGATAGAAACTGCCGGCGGCGAGCCACATCTATTCAAGTGTAATCATCTGATTCATGTTGTTAGACATTCGAATGAATCAATGCTCATGGCCAAGTTCGTGTTGACAAGGACACTAACACCACCAATGCCTCTTTTGTTGCATGTTCCAAGGAAGAGTTCTTCTCCAGTCTCGAAAATGGCCTGATTGGTTGATGCCTTCTCATCTCAGTCAGACCAATGATGTAGTACTTGGTCTTTTGTGCTTGCACCATCAGGTCCTTAATGGATGTATCCAATGCCAGCGTATGTGCATTGAAAGTACAGACAGTCATTTTTGTCCTTCTTTGTTTTAGCAGCCTTCTTTGGCCTTGAGATTTTATCAGCCTCTCTTTCCTCATCCTTCTTAATGCTGCTGTATTGGTAGCTCTTTCAGGGTCAGGGGAATGAGAACCATTGTATGTACTGGTTTTGGCATATCGAATATGCCACGGTTAGCTTGCCAGGCTCAGCTTTAAGGGCGGGATACTCTCCGTAGCTTTCCAGGTTCTCCGAGAGGGATAGAGGCTACTAGAGGGGCTCCTAATCGTCCTTGTAGGTGTTCCCATGGTTCAAACCATATTTTAACCCCATCAAATATGGTGGGGTAATCTTGGAAGATGAGTATTAAGTGTCTTATGGTGTGTCACTTTGCAGCAACGCTGTCCAGAAAGCAGCCTGGAGTGTGGCAGAGTCTGGGTAGTGGAGGTAGTGGAGGTCTGCCGATGAGGTATTTATCTGGTACCAGTAGAGTGGGGCTTCTGGGTCCCTGGGTTGCTGGAGATTGGTGGAAGTAGGCAGGGTAGGGTAGGGTGGGGCTTCTGGGTTTTATTCCTGGTATTGTGGTTACATTGGCAAAAGGTGACTTTATAAGTATTGAACACAATCCCTCTCACATGTGAAAAAGCTCCCCAGATAAAAGGCCTTTGCGGGGAACCCCACTCAGATTCCTTTTCCATGCTTGTATGAAGCATGTGTGTATAAAGTGGTGCCTCTTCATTCTCAGAGCTAGTAAACGATCTGAATATCAGAGGCAGCCCTTCAGAATCAGACAGATCATTTTACTCATAGGAGGTCAGATAATTATAAAAATCCAAGGAAGTTATGAATAAATATGTTCCAGACTAACTCTAAGATTTAGCAGCAGACTTGCTCTCTTTTACTACATTTTCATCTCACCAATACAATTACTTGCCTTCATAGATTCTCATTATGTTTTTCAACAAGTTTTACTACATGCCTTCTCTGTTCCAGTACTAATCACTTGCATCATTTAAGTTGTAAAATTGGAACTCTAATCTGACTTTAAAGTTTCCACCAGTATAATCTAGTCAAAAATCTCTATTTTTATTGAATGTTGTTGGCATGGCAACCATCAACCATCTTCATCCTGGAGAGTTCCTTCAGTCTCATAGCAGTCTGTTAACCAGAGTGAATCTGCAAAGAGTAAGTCAAATAAAGCATCAAAATGGAAATTTTTGAGCAAGATTTCCCACCACCACAACTGGAAAGAGTATGACTTACTTGCTTCCCTTGGTGGTGTTAAACACGAGCTGGAATGAGCTGGAAGAGAGTATAGGTTAACCAGTCACCTTGACGTCGCCTCCCTCCACTACCCCTTCCCCCAGCCCTCCAGCCCAATGTCTGGACTAAGAATAGAGACCAAAGTTTTGATATCATCCTCACTCCTTAATTAGCTGAATAAGACCTATTCAAGTTGAGCGATGTCTCTGAACTTCAGTGTCTTTTTAGTAGAAGGAGGGAACTGGAGTGGACCAAGAACTTTTCAGTGTTAGAATCTCAGCTACTTTTCAGTCACTGCATTTGTCATTCAATTTACCAGCATGAATGGTGTTGTTAGAGAGATATGGCAGATGATTATGATAGTGATGATTTCATAGACAATTGTTGATTTGATAAAAGTCATTAGGTATCATCTTCTATGATGATAAGAGCCAATATGTCTTGAATGCTTAGCATATGTGAAGATGGTTCTAGTGATTTTCATGCATATAACATTTAAACTTCCTTACAAGGTGAGATCAAAGAAATTACTGGCACCTTTTATTTAACTATGTAGTAAAGTGAGTAAACTCAGTTGTGGGGAGGTAAGTAAATAAATTTTGTCTGTTTGTTTTCAGGCACTAACTCATATTGCTAAGCTTTGAACCCCTACTTAGAACCTACATGTTTGATCACTATCCCATTGTATCTTGAAAGCCTGTTGTCATTTGTTGCCTGAGATCTCAAGGGCTCTCCGAAACTATTGAAAGAAAGTGCAACGAATCACTGTTATACTAGAAGATTCTCTATGCTTTTTATTCACAGAGCTTCAAGTCCTTTCCTTTCTTGGTAATTAGTAATATGAAGAGAAACCATTGAGACATCTTCCCTAAGAGAAATAGCTGTGGGAGAGTTAGAAAGCATGTTGCTATGGAATAAAATTTACAGAAAAAGATACAGTTAAAATAGGGGGATTGTTAGATAATGAGTTTGAATTATGTAATTATGTGGAAAATGAATCATGGAACTAATGTGCTGTCAAAATAGAGTCTATTTTCCAGGAGCTAGAATACATAGGCAATTTTATTCTACTATTTTAGGTGAAAATTATATTTGTTTTTAGCAGAGAGAAAAAAATCAGAGAGAAAAGAACACTTATAACAAGGTAGAAGAGAACTGAACTTGAAATAATATAGAATCTGTGAAAATAATTCTTATTGGGAAGAAAGAACTATCCATGCCATTTTCCTAGGCACACCCACCAGCAGTATGAATGATTTCCTAGGTTATTTTAGAGAATACATTTTTCTTATGTAGTATAAGACTGATATCTCAAAAGTGCTAATTTTCATTATTACAAAAACAGGTTTCACTTCAGACTCAAAACAGTTGTATACATAATCTAAACATGATTTTAGTGGGGGCAGTTCGCATTATACCTATTGGCATACAATTCAGTTTAGCAGTAAATGTGGAAAGCAGAGGTTCAAATCACCTGAAGATTCTGGATACTGGCTCACTAGAAGCTTCCCTGTAGTCAAGGGAAACCCAAGTTATTTCAGTCCATAAAGAAGAGGAGCTATTTCTTCAGGAGTGAAGGGGAGTCGTTGGTGTTTTCACAGAAGGAGGCCTTGGACAAACTTGGTGTGGTGTTTAGGAAGCATTCCAAATATAACATTATTTAGGGACTATTATTTATATCATGTTTCAGAGGCATGTTAAGGGAACTACCTTTTTACTTAATTTAGGTAGTATTTCACACATACATAACCAGTTTTCATCTTATTACTGCCTTCCTGCCTCTTCTCCTCCTGTCCCTCTTTCTCTCTGTCCCTCCCTCCCTCCCTTCATTTTTGTTTTGAGAGCACAATTTGTGATGCTCAGGGTTTACTCCTGACTCTGATATCAGCAATGACCTCTGATGGGGTTCAGATGACCATAAGGAGTGATGGTACCCAAACTTAGGTTGACACCCTATCTGGTGGACATCTCTTTGACCCCTATTTTCATGTTTGCTCAAATGATTATGAGTTTCTTGTAAACAAGTGACTGCTTTGACAATTCTCTCTGTATCTCTGTCTCTTTCTGTCTCCTTCTCTCTCTTTCTGTCTCTTTCTCTCTCTCTTTCCCCCATCTTTGCATCAACGTAGTGCCACTCCATCTCACTAACTTGTACCTTTTCATTAGCTAGCGTCATGACGTCAATGCATATAGCATTGCAATTTATCAAGATCCCTATATTAACACTGTACCTAACAACTAGTCTACTCATAGTTAAGATCGTAGGATTAAATTTTTTATTATTTTTTAAAAATTTTTATTAGTGAGACACCATGAAGTACAGTTGTAGACTTACAGATTTTCGTGCTTGGGTTTCAATTATAAAATGATCAAATACCCATCCCTCCACCAGTGCCCATTTCCCACCACCACGGATCCCAGTATCCATCCCACAACCCCATCCCCCCCCCATTCCCCCCTGCCTCTGTGGCAGGGCATTCCCTTTTGTTCTCTTTCTCCTTTTGGGTGTTGTGGTTTGCAAAAGAGGCAATGAGTAGCAATCATGTTTGGTCTATAGTCTACTTTCAGCATGCTTCTCCCATCCTGGGAGGATCCTCCCAACACCCTTTACTTGGTGCTCCCTTCTCTATCTGAGCTGCCTTTTCCCCTGGCATGTGTGACTGGCCTCCAAGCCATGGAGTAAAATTTCTGGTACTAATCTTGGTCATTCTTGGGTGTTAGTCTCCTATTTTGTTACTTTATGTTCCCCAGATGAATGCAATCTTTCTGTGTCTATCCCTTTCTTTCTGGGTCGTTTTGCTTAACATGATACTTTCCATGTAATACCACTTGTATGTAAATTTCATGACTTGTCTTTTCTAACAGCTACATAGTACTCCATTGTGTAAATGTACCAAAGTTTCTTTAACCAGTCATCTGTTCTCAGGCACTCAGTTTTTTTCCAGATTCTAGCTATTGTAAAGAGTGCTGCAATGAACAAACAAGTGCAGATGTCACTTCGACTATACTTTTTTGCCTCTCCGGGATATATTCCCAGGAGTGGTATTGCTGGGTCAAATGGGAGCTCAATTTCTAATTTTTTGAGAATCATCCATACTGTTTTCCAAAAGGGCTAAACCAGTTGGCATTCCCACCAGCAATGAAGGAGGGTCCCTTTCTCGCCACATCCACGTCAGCACCGGTTGCTTTTGTTCTTGTGGATGTGGGCCAGTCTCTGTGGTGTGAAATGATATCTCATTGTTGTTTTGATCTGCCTATCTCTGATGATTAATGATGTGGAGCATTTTCTCACGTGCCTTTTAGCCATTCGGATTTCTTCTTTGAGAAAGTTTCTATTCATTTCATCACCCCATTTTTTTGATGGGGTTGGATGTTTTCTTCTTGTGGAGTTCGACCAGTACTTTGTATATCAATAGGATTAATTTTAAAAAAGGAGATAATATGCTACTAATTATTATAAATAAAATCATTATAACCTAAAAATAAGTAGTTTTCTTTAGTGTCATTTTAGCTTATCTCTGTAAATGAGTTGTAAGGTAATTTTAAACTTCCTATTTAAAATGACTATATAAAAATTTGTATATCATAATTTCAATTTATAATATAAAATATCTTGTTTTTAGAGCTTCTTGGTAGAGGCTTTAGGGTTCTCTAAATATAGCATCATGTCATCTGGAAATAGTGAGAACTTGATTTCTTCCTTTCCTGTTTGGATGTCCTTAATGCCTTTTTTTTTTTGCCTAACTACTATGGCAAGTACTTCCAGTACTATATTGAATAGTAGTGGTGAGAGTGGACATTCTTGTTTTGTCCCTGATCTTAGAGGGAAGGCTCTTAGTTTTTCCCCATTGAGGATGCTTGCCATAGGTTTGTGGTAGATGGCTTTGACTATATTGAAGAAAGTTCCTTCAATTCCCATTTTGCTGAAAGTTTTCATCATAAACGGGTGCTGAATCTTGTCAAATGCTTTCTCTGAATCTATTGATATGATCTTTTTATCTTTTCTTTTATAGATATGATGGATTATATTGATTGACTTGTGAATGTTGAAACATCGTTGCTTGCCTGGGATGAATCCCACTAGGTCATGGTGTATGATCTTTTTTACAAGTAGTTGGATTCTATTTGCTAGTATTTTGTTGAGGATCTTCATATCTATGTTCATCAGGGATATAGACCTTTAATGTTCTTTTTTGTGGTATATCTGTTTATTGTTAGTATTAGGGTGATATGTGCCACATAGAAACTCACAGGCTATAAAATCAAAACCAAACTCACAGGATATAAAATTCAAACCCCCAAATCCATGGATTTCCTATACGCAAATAATCAGAGAGAAGAAAGTGATATGAAAAAGGCAATCCCATTCACAACCATGCCTCAGAAAATCTAGTACAACGGATTCAACTTAACTAAGGAGGTAAAGGACCTACACAAAAAGAAAACTTCAAAATGCTAATTCAAGAAATAAAAGAGCACACGAGGAAATGGAAACACATCCTGCTCATGGATTGGGAGAATTAATATTGTAAAAATGGCAACACTCCCCCAAAGTATTATACAGATTCAATTCAATCTCTATAAGGGTACCCTTATATTCTTCTTCAAAGAAATTAATCAAACACTCCTGCAATTCATATGGAACAATAAGCCCCCACAAATAGCTAAACCAATTCTTGGCAAAAACAAGATGGAGGGGCATCATCTTCCCTAATTTCAAACTGTAATACAAAGTGGTTGTAATTAAAATGGCATGGTATTGGAACAAAAGCAGATCCAGAGACTATTGGAACAGGGTTGAATATCCTTACATACACCTTCAAATATATGGTCATATAATCTTTGTTAAGAGAGCCACAAATGAGAAGTAGAGCAATGAAAGCCGCTTTAACAAATAGTGATGACAAAACTGGATAGCTACATGCCAAAAAAAAAAAAAAAAAAGGGCTCAGATCTCTACCTAATACCATGTACAAAAGTCAGATAAAAGTGGATTAAAGGCCTCAACATTGGACGAGAATCCATAAGGTATATTGAAGAAAAGATCAGCAAACTCTCTATGACATTGGAGTTAAAGGTATCTTCAAGGATGAAATACCATTGACCAAGCAAGTGGAAAGAGCAATAAACAAATGGGACTATCTTAAACTGAGAATCTTCTGCACCTCAAGAGAAACAGTGACCAAAATACAAAGAGAGTCTACAGAATGATAAAGGATACTCACCCAATACCCCTCCGAAAAGGGGTTAATATCAAGGATATACAAGGCACTGTTGAATGCTACAAGAAGAAAACATCCAATCCCATCAGAAAATGGGGTGGTGAAATAAACAGAAACTTTCTCAAAGAAGAAATACAAATTGCCAAAAGGCACATGTGAAAATGCTCTTCATCACTAGTCATCAGGAAGATGCAGATCAAAACAACAATGAGATATTATCTCACACCACAGAGACTGGCACACATCCAAAAAAACAAAGGCAACTGATTTAGGCATGGAAGTGGAGAAAAAGGGACTCTCCTTCACTGCTGATGGGAATGGTAACTGATCCAGCCTTTTGGGAAAACAATATGGACATTTCTTAAAAAATTAGAAATTGAGCTCCCATTTGACCCAGCAATACCACTTCTGGGAATATATCCTGGAGATGCAAAAAAGTACAGTGGAAATGACATCTGCACTTGTATTTTTATTGCAACTCTATTTACAATAGTTAGAATCTGGAAAAAATCCAAATGCCCAAGAATAGATGACTGGTTAAAGAAACTTTGGTACATGTACACAATGGAATACTATGCAGCTGTTAGAAAAGATAAAGCCATGAAATTTGCATATCAGTGGATTAACATGGAGAGTATCATGCTAAGCAAAATGAGTGGAGTATAAAATATCATAATAGGAGAATAATACCTAAGGATAGTAGAGATAAGGGTCAGGAGGATCACCCCACAGCTTGGAAGCTAATCTCACGTGCTGGGGAAAAGGCAGGTGGGATGGAGAAGAAACCCCTAAGTAAATGATGGTTGTAGGGATCGCTTGGGATGTAGATGCATGCTGAAAGTAAACTATGGACCAAACATGATGGCTGCTTTGTGCTTATAGTGCAAACCATAACACCCAAAAGGAGAGAGAAAGAGGGAATGTTCCTGCCACAGAGGTAGGGGGTGGGAAGGAGTAGGAGTGGCGGGAGGAACACTAGGAACATTGGTGTTGGAGAATGGGCACTGGTGGAGGGATGGGTAACCAAACATTGGTTGAAAATCATGAAAATTTGTAAATCTGTAACTATCTCATGGTGATTCATTAAAATAAAAAACAATAATAATATAAAATTTCTCCTATTAGTGAATTTTTAAAATGGGATACACCTATATGATAAGCATCCAGATCAATCAATAACAATTCCATGCCTCTAAAACATTATTGTGCATTCCCACTAATTATTTATGTCTACTCCCCTAGGATGACCATCATCTCAACTTCTACTAGCAGGCATAAGGCTAACCTCTGCATTATGCATATTTTCTTAGTCTTGGTAGGCACTGTACAAGTAGTATTTTTAAAATGTTATTTCAACTAACAAATGTGCCTTCTTATTCAATATATAAGAATTCCAGACCACAGATCTTCTCCAAGCCTTGTGATTTACTGAGTCTGATTTAAACGCACTGGTTTAATTTACAAATTTTTGGTAACAAATGAGATTAAAGCATCTTTTTAACTTTAAAAAAATTAATATATGCTGCTGAAGTGCACAAGTCTTTTGTTAATTTTTTAAGTTATTTGTCTTATTCTTACTGATTAGTAAAAGATTGTACCTTCTAAGGGCTGGAGCGATAGCACAGCGGGTAGGGTGTTTGCCTTGCATGCGGCCGACCTGGTCGCCGAGGTTAAATTCCTCCGCCCCTCTCGGAGAGCCCAGCAAGCTACCGAGAGTATCTTGTCCGCACGGCAAAGCCTGGCAAGCTACCCATGACGTATTGGATATGCCAAACATAGTAACAACAAGTCTCATAATGGACACATTACTAGGCCCACTCGAACAAACTGATGAACAACAGGAGGACAGTGCTTAGTACCTTCTAAATATGAGTACTTTGTAAGATGTGCATATAGAATTTTTTATATAGATTACTGCTCTTTATTTGTTCACTTGATCACTTGACATCCTGTTATTCATTGACTTGCTCGAGTGGGCATCAGCAACATCTCCATTCATCCCTGTCGTGTGCTAGTGTAACCCAATGGCATCTGCTCGTTCTAGGAATATGAATAGCCTCAAACCAATTGTTTAGGGTCTTGATGAGAAGTCTGACCATCACATAGGTGGGCAGCCACACCATCTTTTGAAGTCCCGTGGAATCTAATGAGTAATGGCTCTAGTCCAGAGGTCGTCTCCAAATCTGATTTTCGATGCCTTGGCAAATGAGACAGCGTCCCAGATTCTTGATCATCGACAGAGGTTAGAACTCCAAATTCTTTCTCTCATTTGAGTGAAGCATGATGCTTCAAGCATAGCTCTTTCGATTCCTCTTTGGGAGACCTGAATAGCGTCCTCATCCATTTTCATAGGGTCCAGGTCTCTGAGGAGTAAGTTAATGCAGGAAAAACAGTAGAATCGAAGAGATGTGCATGGAGCCGGAGTCTTTTTGGCTATTTCTTCGATGCTCTTGAAAGTGATCCAAGCCGCTCTCTTCCTCCTGTGTAACTCAGGTGCCAGGTCATTCATCATGTTGGCTTCTTGACCTAGGTACACATAACTGTTGCATTCGGAAATGTTTGTTCTGTTGAGAGGGAATGGAATGTCAGGAACAAGACTGTTTCTGATAAACATCGTCTTTGTGAGATTCAGCTGCAGTTTGACCTTTCCACACTCATGATCAAAGTCCACCAGTATTTGTGCCGCTTGGCTGATATTTGGTGTTATTTGAACGATGTCATCAGCAAAGCGGAGGTGGTGTAGTTGCCGATCATCTATCTTCGCTCCCATTCCTTCCCATTCCAGTCGTCACATGATGTTCTTGAGGTTGGCACTGAAGAGTTTTGGTGAAATGGTATCACCCTGCTAAACCCCTCTCTTGACATAGATGATCACTTCCTTGTAGTGATGGTCGGATTTCTTTATCAAGACTCACCATGTCAGATCCTGGTAGTGAATGCGTAATACAGCTCATGAAGGATCTTGATATACTGAGTTTGAATGCCCTGTTTGGCTAGGGCTTCGATCACTGCTTCCACCTCAACAGAATCAAAGGCCTTCTTTAAATCAATGAATGTTATACAGAGCAGCATCTTGAACTCCCAAGAAACCTCAATGAGCTGGGTGGATATGGTAAATTGAGCTGAATCCTTTTTGGAACCCGGCTTGCTCACATGGTTATCCTTTATCTAGTGTTCTGCAAATCCTATTCAGGATGACTCAAGTGAACAACTTGTAAATGACAGACAATAAGCAGATTTGGCAATAGTTGCCAATGTCGTGGATGTCTCCCTTCTTGTCCAGCAGTACAGCCTGCTGTTTTTTCCATTGGAATGAACCTTGCATTCACAAAGGTAGTGTGTGAAGAGCCGAGCCAGTGTATTCATGAGTACTGATGGCAGGTTCTTGAGGTGTTCAGGTTTGACATTGTCTGGGCCTGGTGCTGTTCTCTTATTTACTGACAAAATGGCATGTCGAATTTCAGAAGGGAGAACATTGGGAATGACATATCAATCCTGTGGAATTTGGTATATGGGCATGTGGACGTGGCTATCAAAGAGATTCGAGTAGAAGTCATGGATAATTTTCTCCATTGCCCTTCTGGAGAATGTGATAGTTCCATCAGGATGTCAGAGGGCAGTCTTCTTGGTCTTGTAGTTGGGAAAGGAAGGCAGGCATTGCGAATGCTTTTTCTGGATTCTGCCACATCTGCCAGCACTGCTGCTCTTCTCTCTTTGAGGTCTTCCTTTATCACTTCTCTGCACAGCTTTTGAGCTCGGACATTTGCTTGAGGTTGCCTGAGGCTTGCGCCAAGCCACTTTGGCAAATAAGCTCAAGAGGTTTTGAAGACAGGTAATTTTTTTTTTTTGGCTATCTCTCTCTTGGTGTTCCTCGCACAATCATGGAGGTGCTGAACCAGTCGATCATATCCTTTGTCAGTGTGGTCAAAGACGGCACCTTCCCATGTTGCCACAATAGTGCCAAAGAGTTCCCAGTTGGTGGTCATTCTGGGAGTTCTCTGCTTAAACTTTGCAGCCCTTTCTTCCCGCTTAGTGAAGTAGAATTTTCATGAAGGAGATGGTGGTCTGATCCCATTTGGAACTTTGGGACAACAGCAACATCGGCCAGGCAAAACCGTTGATTGAATATGATGAGGTCAATTTTGTTGTGGAACCGCCCACCGGGAGACTCCCAAGTCCAACATTGAGATTCAGCCTTCTGGAATTGTGAGTTACCATGGATGGTCTTGGTTGACATGATTAATTCAGACAGTCTCTCACCCTGTTCGTTCCATTCTAGGCCTAGGTTCTGATGTGGAGTTCTTCGGCTGATCTTCTCGGTCCTATCTTGGCATTAACATCACCGACAATGATCTTGTAGAAGGTGTGGTCTTCTTTATAGAAATTTTACAGCTCCGTGTAGAACTTCTCAATTTCTCCTTCATCATAATTGGATGTTGGTGCTCTGACAACGAAGATAGAAACTGCCATCAGTGAGCCACATCTATTCAAGTGTAATCGTGTGATTCAGGTTGTTAGGTATTTGAATGAATCAATGTTTATGGCCAAGTTCATGTTGACAAGGGCATCAACACCATTGACGCCTCTTTTGTCACATGTTCCGAGGAACAGTTCTTCTCCAGTGTTGAAAACAGCATGATGTGATTGATGCCTTCTTGTCTTGTTTAGACCAATGATGTCATACTTGATCTTTTATGCTTGTACCATCGTGTCCTTGATGGATGCATCTGATGCCATCATATGTGCATTGAAAGTACAGACAGTCATTTTTGTCTTTCTTCGTTTTGGCAGCCTAGTTCGGCCCTGAGGTTGTATCAGCCTCTCCTTTCCCATCCTTCTCAACGCTGCCATATTGGTGGCTCTTTCAGGGTCTGTGGAATCAGACTATATGATACGATACTGTATCTATAGAATCCTAAAGCTTCTACCAAGAAAGTCCTTGGTTTCTATTGAAAACAATAGACTTGTACAGTAAAGTTGCAGGCTATAAAATCAATACCCAAAAGTCCATGGCCTTCCTATAGACAAATAATGAGACAGAGGAAAGTGACATGAAAAAAGCAATGCCATTCACAGTTGTGCCCCAGACAACCAAGTAGCTCAGAATCAGCTTAACTAAGGAGGTGAAGAACCTCTACAAAGAAAACTATAAAATGCTACTCCACGAAATAAAGAGGACACGAGGAAATGGAAACATATCCCCTGATCATGGGTAGGGAGAATCAATATTGTTAAAATGGCAATAGTCCCCAAAGCATTATACAGATTCAATGCGATCCCTGTAAGGATACCCAAGAAGTTCTTCAAAGAAATGGATCAAGCACTCCTGAAATTTATATGGAACAACAAATGCCAATGAATAGCTAAAGCAATTCTTGGGAAAAAGAAAATGGGAGGCATCACCCTCCCCAATCTCAAACTCTACTATAAATCAGTAACAATTAAAACAGCATGGTACTGAAACAAAGGCAGAGCTGCAAATCAATGGAATAGGGTGCAATATCCCTACACACACCTCCAAATGTATAATCATCTAATCTTTCACAAGGGAGCAAGAAATGTGAAGTGGAGCAAGGAACTCCTCTTTAACAAATGGTGTTGGCAAAACTGGATGGTCCCATGCAAAAAAATGGGCTCAGACCTCTACCTATCACCATGCACAAAAGTCAGATCCAAATGGATTAAAGACCTCAACATCAGACCAGAATCCATAAGGTACATTGAAGACAAGGTCGGCAAAACCCTCCATGATATTGAAGCTAAAGGTATCTTCAAAGATGACATGCCACTGACCAACCAAGTGGATACAGAGATAAATAAATGGGACTATATATGGGACTTAGCTTAATAAAACTAAGAAGCTTCTGCACCACAAAAGATACAGTGACCAGAATACAAAGACAGTCTACAGAATGAGAAAGGATATTCAACCAATACCCCTCCAATAAAGGGCTAATATAAAGGATATACAAGACACTGGTTGAATGCTACAAAAAGAAAACATCCAACCCCATTCAAAAATGGGGCGATGAAATGAAAAGAAACTTTCTCAAAGAAATTCAAATGGCCAAAAGGCACATGAGAAAATGCTCTTATCACTAATCGTCAGGGAGATGCAGATCAAAACAACAATGAGATATCATCTCACACCACAGAGACTGACACACATCCAAAAGAATAAAAGCAACCAGTGTTGGCATGGGTGTGGGGAGAAAGGGACTCTCCTATACTGCTGGCGGGAATGCTGACTGGTTCAGCCCTTTTGGAAAATAGTGTGGATGATTCTCAAAAAATTAGAAATTGGGCTCCCATTTGACCCAGCAATACCACTCCTGGGAATATGTTGCGGAGAGGCAAAAAAGTACAGTCGAAGTGACATCTGCACTTGTTTGTTCATTGCAGCACATTTTACAATAGCCAGAATTTGGAAAAATTCTGGGTGACCAAGAGCAGATGAATGGTTAAAGAAACTTTGGTACACTTACACAATGGAGTACTATGTAGCTGTTAGAAAAGACAAAGTCATAAAATTTACATACAAGTGGTACATTTACATACTACATGGAAAGTATCATGCTAAGTGAAATGACTCAGAAAGAGAGACAGACATGGAAAGATTACACTCATCTGTTGCGGGGGGCACCGCCAGACCACTCCTCTGGCCTGGGGAGGTGGCCCTAGGGTCCGTAGGTGCAAGGACAGACTGACCGAATGTACACAAGACACAAGAGACACAGTGCGGTTTAGAAACAGAGAGAAAAAGGGACAAGACAGAGCAGACAGGACAGCAGACAGGACAGGACAGGATAGGATAGGCTTTATTCAGGGCAGTAGGGGTATTATATACCTTGCGATGCAGGAAACTATGCATATATCACAGAAGGTAATTACATCACTAGGCCATGTCCATATCACTTAATCACTTAACTTCCCGTTAGTCGTCGATTTGCTCGAGAGGGCGCCAGTAACGTCTCCATTTGTCCCTGTCGCGTGCTAGTGTAGCCCAATGGCATCTGTTTGCTCCGGGAACATGAAGGGCCTCAAACCGATCGTTCATGATCTTGACAAAGAAGTCTGACCATCTGGTAGGTGGGCGGCCATGTGGTCTTTTGACATCCCGTGGAATCCAGTCGGTAACAGCTCTAGTCCAGCGGTCATCTTTAAATCTCATTACGTGACCAGGCCATATGATTTTCAACACCTTGGCAAATGAGACAGTGTCCCTGATTCTTGATCGTCGACGGATGTCAGAACTCCGGATTCTTTCTCTCATTTGAGTGAAACGTGATATTCCAAGCATAGCTCTTTCTATTCTTCTTTGGGAGACCTGAATAGTGTTCTCATCTTGTTTGCGTAGGGCCCAGGTCTCTGAGGCATATGTTAATGCAGGAAGAACAGTGGAGTCAAAGAGATGTGCCCGAAGTCAGAGGTTCTTCGTCCTCTTAGCTATTTCTTCAACGTTCTTGAAGGCGTTCCAAGCCGCTCTCTTCCTCCTGTGCAGCTCGGGTGCCAGGTCATTTGTCATGTTGACTTCTCGACCTAGGTACACATAGCTGTTGCATTCGGAGATGGGAGATGGTCGTTCCGTTGAGAGTGAATGGAGCATCAGGAACGAGGCTGTTTCTCATAAACATTGTCTTCGTAAGATTCAGCTGTAGTCCGACCTTTCCACACTCATGGTCGAAGTCGGCCAGCGTTTGTTCCGCTTGACTAATGTTTGGTGATATTAGAACAATGTCATCAGCAAAGCAGAGGTGGTGTAGTTGCCAACAATCTATCTTCACTCCCATTCCTTCTTATTCCAGTCATCGTCTGATGTTCTCGAGGGTGGCACTGAAGAGTTTTGGTGAAACGGTATCACCCTGCCAAACCCCTCTCTTGACATCGATGATTACTTCTTTGTAGAATTCCTGGTAGTGAATCCGTAATACAGCTCATGGAGGATCCTGATGTATTGAGTTTGAATGCCCTGATTGGCTTCAATGACCGCTTCCGTCTCAACAGAATCAAAGGCCTTCTTTAAATCAATGAACGTTAAACAGAGTGGCATCTTGAACTCCCGAGAAACCTCAATGAGCTTGGTTATCGTGTGGATATGGTCGATGGTGCTGAATCCTTTGCGGAAGCCTGCTTGCTCGCATGGTTGTCCTTCATCTAATGTTCTGCCAATCCTATTTAGGACGACTCGAGTGAACAACTTATAGATGACAGACAATAGGCAGATCGGGCGATAGTTGCCAATGTCATGGATGTCTCCCTTCTTGAACAGTAGTACGGTCCTGCTGGTATTCCATTGGGACGGAACATTGCATTCAGACAGGTAGCGAGTGAAGAGCCGAGCCAGTGTACTGATGAGTACTGATGGCAGGTTCTTCAGGTGTTCAGGTCTGACCTTGTCTGGGCTGGGTGCTGTTTATTTCTTTACCAACAAAATGGCGTGTCGGATTTCGGAAGGGAGAACATTGGGAACGACATATCCATCCTGTGGAATTTGGTATGTCGGCAAGTGGACATGGCTCTCGAAGAAATTTGAGTAGAAGTCATGGATAATCTTCTCCTTTGCCGTTCTGGAGGATGTGATGGATCCATCAGGACGTCGGAGGGCAGTCATCTTGGTCTTGTAGTTGGCGAAGGACAGGCAGGCGTTAGGAATACTTTTCCCGGCTTCTGCTGCATCTACCAGTACTTCTACTCTTCTCTCTTTGAGGTCTTCCTTGATCGCATCTCTGCACTGCTTTGCGAGCTCGGAGGTTAGCTTGCGGTTGCCTGAGGCATGTGCCACACCACGCTGGCGAATTAGCTCAAGAGTTTTCGAAGATAGGCGATTTTTTGTGGCTATCTCTCTCTTGGCATTCCTCGCACATTCATGGAGGTGCTGAACCAGTGGATCGTATTCCTCGTCAATGTTGTCAACAATGGCATCTTCCCATGTTGCCGCAATAGTACCAAAGAGTTCCCAGTTGGTGGTCATTCTGGGAGTTCTCTTTTTGAACTTTGCAGCCCTTTCTCCCTGCTCTGTGAAGTAGAATTTTGCACGAATGAGATGGTGGTCTGATCCCGTTCGAAATTTTGGGACAACAGCGACATCAGTCAGACAAAACCGTCGATTGAATATGATGTGGTCTATTTCGTTGTGGAATCGTCCACCGGGAGACTCCCATGTCCATCGTTTAGATTCTGCCTTCTGGAACTGTGAGTTACCATGAATGGTCTTGGTCGACATGATGAACTCAGACAGTCTCTCACCCTGTTCGTTTCATTCTAGGCCATGGGTCCTGTCGTGGAGTTCTTCAGCTGATCTTCTCGGTCCTATCTTGGCATTAATATCACCCACAATGATCTTGTAGAAGGTGTGGTCTTCTTTATAGAACTTCTCTAGCTCCATGTAGAACTTCTCGATTTCTCTTTCATCATAATGAGATGTTGGTGCGTAGACAACGAAGATAGAAACTGCAGGCAGTGAGCCACATCTATTCAAATGTAAACGTCCGATTCGGGTTGTTAGGCATTTGAATGAATCAATGCTCTTGGCCAAGTTTGTGTTGATATGGACACTGAGGCCTCCGACACCTCTTTTATTGCATGTTCCGAGGAACAATTCTTCTCCAGTTTCGAAAACAGCATGGTGAGATCCGTGCCTTCTTGTCTCAGTCAGACCAATGATGTCGTACTTGATCGTTCGCGCTTGTACCATCAGGTCCTCGATGGATGCATCTGATGCTAGCGTACGTGCATTGAAAGTACAGACAATCATTTTTGTCTTCCTTCATTGTGGCAGCCTAGTTCGGCCTTGAGATTTTGTCGGCCTCTCCTTTCTCATCCTTCTCAGTGCTGCCATGTCGGTGAAGCCTTCAAGGTCAGGTGAATGAGACCAGTTGTAGTTACTGATTTTGGCATATTGAATACACAACGGATAGCTTGCCAGGCTCTTCCATGCGGGCGGAATACTCTCAGTAGCTTGCCAGTCTTTCCGAGAGGGATAGAGGCTTTTGGGGTGACCTCTAATCACCCTTGTAGATTTTACCATATTTGAAACCTATCAAATATGGTACGACAGTTCCGGAAGATGGGTATTTAGTGTCTTATGATGTGTCGTGTGGCCGCTTTGCGGCCGCACGGGTCCAGAAAGCATCCTGGAGTGTTGCGACAGCTGGGTAGTGGAAGTAGTGTCGAGAGTGGAAGTCTGCCAGTGGGGTATTTATCTGGGTAGGGTGGGTCTCCTGTGCGCAATTCGATCCCTGGGTGGTTGATGGAAGCAGACAAGGCAGGGTAGGGTGGGGCTCCTGATTAGAATCCCTTTGTCAGCTGTGGTGGTGGAAGCAAGCAGGAAAGTTACAAAGTCTATACGTTTCATATGCCAGGTATGAGGTAGTTACACAAAAGGGTCATGTCCATGTATGGTTAAAGATGTCACAGGAGCCTTACGTTGTTGAATACCTTCAATCATAAGGAGAAGCAGTAGCAGATGTTTCCCGGAGATATCTTTAAGTAGCTCCGGATTTGCATAACAGGGGCCAAGATGGCTACAGTTCCGGACATGCATTGGCCAGGGTTGGAGGGTCATGGAGGTCAGCTTCCCATAATCTGTGGAATATAATGTTACAGAATAGGAGACTAACACCCAAGAATAGTACCGATAAGTACCAAGAGGTTTGCTCTATGGCTTGGAAGCTGGCCTCACATGCTAGGGGAAAAGGCAGCTCAGATAGAGAAGGGAGCACCAAGTAAAATGTGGTTGGAGGACCTGCTCTGAGGGGAGATGAGTGCTGAAAGAAGACTATAGATCAAACAAGATGGCCACCCAATACCTCCGTTGCAAACTACAAGAATCCAAAGGAAAGAGAGAACGAAAAATAATTCCCTGCCACAGAGGCGGGGTGGGGTGGGGGAGGATGGGGGGTGGGGTGGGAGGGATACTGGGATCATCGGTGGTGGAGAATGGGCACTGGTGGAGGGATGGGAACTTGAGCATTGTATGACTGAAACACAAGCACAAAAGTTTGTGCATCTGTAACTGTACCTCACGGAGATTCACTAATAAGAATTTAAAAAACAAAAGATTATTTCTAATTTATTTAGATATATATTTTCTCTCAGTGACTATTTTTAATGTTGAGGCATTCTAAATCTTTTTTTAAATTGCTCCTAGGAGCCCGGCAAACAACCGAGAGTATCTTGCCTGCATGGCAAAGCCTGGCAAACTACCCATGACATATTCAATATGCCAAACACAGTAACAACAAGTCTCAAAATGGAGACGTTACTGGGCTCGCTAGAGCAAATTGATGAACAATGGGAAGGTAGTGACAGTGACAAATTTACCTACTCTTATAAATATATTATATATAATTTTCTATTTCTTTATGAATGACAAATACAAACGATAATTTTAGGATCTATGCAGCATCATTACACACTCATTAGTTCTAATAGTTTTCAAATTATTTTAGATTTTAACATACACACTCAATGTATCTACAAATAAAAATGATAACTTTATTTCTCCTTTTCAAATTCTATTATGATTTTTTTTCAGAGTTTGTTACATCAGTACCTCCAGTGTAGTATCAGATAAAGTGACAAGTGGTAATTATCTTATTCCCAATCTTAAGTAGAAGGAATATTTTCATTATTTTGCTGTTGACTATGATGTCTACTGCTATTTTGGTAATACTCTTTGTTCACAATAATTTGGAGAAGGATAAATTTTGTCAACTAATTTATTTCTGCATCACAAAGATATTATATAAACCTTCTCTTTTTATTATTATTACTATGGTTGGGTTGATTTTTAAAATTTTGTTTATGTACTTTGGGTCATATCCAGTGGTGCGCTGGGGCTATTGCCATTGTGATAATCCAGAATGCTTCTGGAGGTGCTCAGGGAACCATGCAGTGACAGAAATAGAACCTGGGTATTTTCCTCCTCTTTGCTGGAGGTCAAATCCAGGACTCATGAATGCAAGGTATACTTTTGTAGGATAATAATTGATCTGTCTTTTCTCCCTTGCCACACGGAGCTTAGGTTTATCAGGTTGCACCCACCACAGTGCTCCCGAGTCACTCCCATTTCTTTGTCTGTAACCACTTCTTTCTTTTCCCCAACCAATTAATCAACTTTCCCCCCTAATCAGAATCTGTTCATTTGTAAGGTCAGATCCTTCTTGACACTGAACTTATATTGTAAGTTAATATAGCCTTTCTCCTCACCTTATGTCTTTTGAATACTTTACTTTGATGCTTAATTTTTTATTATTATTATGACACTTCATTATTTACTGATGTCTTCCAATACTTTTTACTCTAGAGTAGAATCCTTAAGGAATTTGTTTTTCTTTCTTTCTTTTTTTCTTTTGAAAGGGATGATTTTGGGCCACACTTAGTGGTGCTCAGGGCTTACTCCTCGCTCTGTGTGCTCTGTGTTCAGGGATCACTTCTGGCAGATTCTGGGAATCCTATGGGGTTCCAGGGATCAAACTCGGGAGTGCCCTACCAGGACTTTTTTTTTTTTTAACCAGGGTCAGCCTTCCTCCTGTCATGATACTCAGCCCAGCTGTGGGGCCGATGTTTTGAGGGGCCAGGGCTAGGGATGCAGGGCATGTTATGCAGGGATCAAACCCACGGCTATGCATATTCTTTGACCACTTGAGCTATCTCTCCAGCCCTTTGCTTTTTTTATTTTTAGAAACTGTGTATGTGTAAGCATCTATACCATTAGATATTTATGGTAGCCTTAATGTGTTTGATAATATTTCCTAGTTTAAATGCGATAGCACAGCAAGTAGGGCATTTGCCGACCCAGGTTCAATTCTTCTGCCCCTCTCAGAGAGTTAAGCAAGCTACTGAGAGTATCTCGCCCACACAGCAAATCCTGGCATGCTTCCCATGACGTATTAGATATGCCAAGCACAGTAACAACAAGTCTCACAATGGAGATGTTACTGGGCCTACTCCAGCAAATCGATGAACAATGGAGGACAGTGCTACAGTGTTACTTTGATGCAATGTCCTTTTTGTATAGATACAGGAAGACAGTTAATATTACGCTCTGTAATTTAGGATTTAATTGGCTTTGAATATAATTCATTCCCAGGCAACTGCTTTCTCAACTTAAGCCTCAGCTGTCCTCACTTCCTAGTGCCCCCAATAGCAGGGTCCCGAGGAGGAACTGGATGGAACCAGGGCAAGCGGTAAGCTATGTGCTACCCTGGCATCGAGATGGGCCAGGCCAAAGTGCCACAATTCTTAACTATAAGTTAGGAATTTGATCATAGACAAATGCTGTCATGATCCAAAAGTAAAGATGAGATCAGGACCCTGCTAGGTATAGGAAAGACTATCTGGCCTGAGCACTGTAGTCTGAGATTGAGATGGCCCTAGGGGAGCAATTCTATAAGCTTAAAGTATTTCTTACTGTGTCCATACAAAATTATTCATATTTTGTATGCTTATATGTTTGTTGGACAAGGAGAGGAGAAACACACCCAGGGTATTCTGTTCTAGGATGTGTTGATCTGCTAAATGAGAATCTGTCCTTGAGAACTTGTTTGGAGGTTCTAGCAGGGGAGGGCAGTGACTTGTATAACCTCGACCCAAGACCGTGTCTATTCGGGAAAGGCCGTCCTCTTCGCCGAGCTCGCAGATTCAGGAGGTACGCACAAGGAGCGGTGAGGGAGGAATGGGACAAAAAAAAAAAATGAGAATCTGTCCTAGAAGCGGCTTTCCTGTGTGTCCTGACTAGTTTGGATGAGGCTGAACATTTTTCCCTTTCAAATTGCTTTCAGTAAATAATTTCAGCATATTGTAAGAGGTAGTTTCCCTTTTCTCACAGAAACCTGGCTGGTTTTTCACATGCAGAACTCTGGTGCTAGCCAGGTCTGATCTTTGGGATGTAGATTCCAGGCTTTAGCAGACTAGTCTTTGAGATGCAAATCCAAGTGCTTATAGCCCAAAGAAAGGTTTCAGTCTTGGTTTTGTATCTTTTTCCGAGGCCAAAATTACTGGCCTGCAGATGTAAAGAAACAAAGTATGTTTTGCTGCCTCAATGTTCTTTCTGTAACTCCTTTTGATGACATTACTGCATTGCACCCTTTAGAGGTACCATGATCTATATAAGGAGATTTCGGAGCTCTCTAGGGGGGAGACAAGTCTGAGAGGTCTGGGGCTGGTCTGAGAGAACCAAGGTGACAGTGATGTAGGCAGGTAGATAGGGAAAGGCCCTTGGCAATGAAATTTGATTAACAAAGTTTCATGGAAGAAGAATTCTAGGACTGACCCACCTTGTGGATACGGAAAACAAAGACCTGATAAGACCATCGGAGACCCTAGGATATAGGCCTCCTCCCCATGAAGTTCATCTTTTTGGATCTCCCTTTTAATTCGATTAAATTCAGTGATTCAGCCCAAAGAAGACCATCACTGCTCCCAACCTCCCTGGTAACCTCCTTAGCAACGGACTTTTACCTAGGAAGAAGCCCCAGGGCGGCGGCAGGTTGGAGAAATCCTATAAAGGGCACCTTGAACAAAGGAAAGGCACGGATATGCTGCCTGAGCTCATGTGCTGCTTGTGCCCACGTGGGCTGAGCACATGTGTCACCCGCATCTCCTCTCTTGAAATATGTACTTTCATGCTTTTTTGTCTAATGCTAGGATGTGTGTAGGGGCTCTCTCCGCCCTTGGAGGAGCTCATGTTCTCTCTTGAGTACATTACTTTTGTGAGGGACAGGCCCAAAATGGACCACCACCAGAATTAATTTAGTTTAGCTTAACAGGAACGTGCATTGCAAAATAACTGGTTTTTCCAGGAACAGGTATAGGTAAGCTTTTTCAGATTCTCTTTACAGGAGCCCACATTGCAAAGTAACTGGTTTTTCTGCCCCTGAGCAAGGAATTCAGATACAGGTACTCGAAGGGTGGGGGTCAGACCAGATGTCTCTCACAAGACCCATGTTGCAAGACCCAGGACTGCCCTAAAACCCAGGACGTTCCTGAGCACTGATGCAAATGCTGATCGTTAAACTATAAGCTAAGAAGTGATGTACCCTTAATTGGATTGGTTAGGAAAGTATCTGTTATAAATCTATTGGCTATGAAATGTGCGGGCTCTGCTGTAACGGTAGGCGAAGGCCTATATAAGATCTCCCTTAAAGAAGTTCGGGGTCTTTACCCAACCTGCATGTCTGTGTAGGCGGTTGGACCCTGGCTAGCCAGTCTTGCAATAAACCCTGCTTGCTGTTTGCAGTCTCTGGAGTCTCTTTGTCATTAAAGGGAATTTTGATCTGCGTCCTAACACTCTCTCCCCCTCTCTCCCTCCACACCCTAAAAATCCTCCAAATAAAATCTATTTATTTCACTGCTTGTCTACTCCTGAAATTCCTTTCTGTGAGCGAGACAAGAACCCAGTAACCCTGGGTCCCAGGTGGCAAGGGTGGTTGGGGAGAAAGTCACCGTCTTTCTCCTCCCTGCTTCACATAAGTCACCCATGGGGCCCACCGACATCAATAGGCCTGAGAGAACTGGGGGAACAGAAGCTGAGAGAATCTGGGGAACACATGCTTGAGAGAAACTGGAGTGTGGGGGAACGGTCTGAGACTACCAAAGGCGGGCAGCAGGAGAGATAGACCGCTGCCATCTTTTTTGTGCTTACACATACTTTTTTTGTCATTGAGCCACATCCCTAGCCCTTTGTTAAGCTTGTGTTCTTAGAATACGTTCAATTTATATATCACTAGAATCGGTTATCTAAATTTTGTTAGATATTTTGTATATATATCCATAAAAGATTGGTGGATAATTCTATTTTTGGCATTGTCTTGGTCAGAATTTGGGACTACAATCATACAGTTTTCAAAAGAGTTGTGTGGGGAAACCAGAGATCTCTTCATTTTTTTCTTTCTTTAAAAGTCTATGCAAGATTCCTGTTTTTATTAGTTGGATCTTCGCTTTGTTTTGTTTTGTTGTATTGAGGCCACATTGACTGTGTTCAAAGCTTAGTCCCAACTCTGTGCTCAGGGATCACTCTTGGCATTTGTTTGTGGGACCATACATGGTGCCAGGGATCAAAATGAGGCTGGTTTGAACAAGGAAATTTCCTGACCCTCAGAGTTGACTCTCCAGCGTAGAGAGCCAATTCTGTGGCTTTGTTTCCATTTAAATTTATGCAGAAATTTACCAATGAAGCCGTGTGACCCTATAATTTACTTTGGGAGGAGTATGTAAGTAATTGATTAAATATTTGTAAATACTAATTTCCTAAAATTTATTCACTTTACTCAAATCATCAAACTGATTGGAGTTAGAATGTTTAATTATGAAGTAGTTGATGTTATTCTATATATTTTTGTTGTTGTTGAGTTCCACAATAATTCTGTTGTGGATAAAAACAGCAAACAGTGATTTTATTTTTCTAATTTGTTGAAGCTTTGTCATTTTGTAAAAGATTCATTTGCATTTCAAAAGAACATGAATTCTATCAATGTTTGGCGCATTATTTTATAAAAGCCAATTACAAGGCAGTTGATCAATTGAGTTATATTTTTACAGAAATTTTGCTAGAATATATTGATTCAATAAGTGAACTATACTGTGAGTTCACAAAATAAATGGGGGATGACGTGCCGACTCCTTCTGTGTTTGGTGGCTTAGAGCTTCCTCTTCATCCCAACCAGGCCTCCCTGGCAGAGCAATAGAGAGACAAGGAGATGGGAGACCCACAGACTGATAGTAAAAATGGCCCATTTAATGCAGAGCTGCTAGCATGCTTATAGAACATTTGAGGTGGGTTGAGGTAAGGACATAAATGTAGCTGATCCTTTACATGGTAAAACATCTGGAAATTTACATAGATAAGACAGGAAATTCTCTTTGGGGGAGATAAGGGCAAGGAGACACTGCCTCCCAGGGACATCTTCATTGCTTTTTATCTTTCCCTCTAGTTGTTTGTGTTATCAATACTTGCAGTTGTTTGGATAAATACAGTGAGAGACAAAGATCCCAACACTTAGTTTTCTGGGCTCTGAGAGCCAGCAAAGGCTTACAATTTTACTGTAAATCCTAGACTAAGTCCTAAGACCAGTTCAGCTTGTCCTTCCCTGGGGTGTCCTGTCTCTAAAGTCATCACAGCTTGCATCAAGATCATGCATTTATGCTTTCTAGACTGTCTCCTTTTAATGCGGGGGGGTAGCTTTGACACTCACCCCAGGTCCATCCCAGTCCCATGGTAGAACCTCCCTTTTGGGGTGTTAGGAGCAACTGAAGCCTGAGTCAAATAATTGTGATAAAGGAATTATACCCTGGAGTAGGTATATTTCAGAATCAATCAACTCCCAAATATTAGGAGCATAGCATTAATGGTCTTTCTGTGTTTAACCCAAGAACATTGCTCTGTAGTAAAATATAAAAAGGCTATAGGGAAAATAGAAAAGCAGGAACCAATACACAGCACTTCAAACACAAAGCACAGAATTACTAGAAAGTTTTGGCTTATAAGTAATCAAGACTGACTTGGAGAACTGTGGCAATTAGAGGTGAAATACAAAGGGAAGGTTAAAGATAAACTTTAACTAAATTAGGGATACTAGCAAGAGCATGATAAGCTTCTCTAAGAGATGGGAAGGGGGCAATTCACTGATGAAGCCTAAAACAATAAGGGTTAATTTCCAACACGATACTTGAATATTTCACTACCAATAAGGATTTATCTATTGCTTATATTAATTTTATTCTTTTAGTTTCTATTCATTCACTTCAATATTTAAAGTTCTGTTATAAAGTACATATAAATTTAGTATTATGATAAATTTTTCTTGTATTGACCCTCTTATAATTATGAAATCTCCAACTCACCTGTGGCAATTTCTTTAGTATTGATCTACATTTTCTGATCTTAGCATAATTAAAACATCTTTTTTGTGTGGTGTTTACATGATTTAAAAAAAAAGTCTTTATTATGTTCTTGAAGGTTGGTACGACATCATTTGGTGCTCAGAGACTATTTCTAACTCTGTGCTCAGGAGTAACCCCTGGTGATGCTCAGAGGATGCTGATGATGCTCAGGTGATGTACAGGGATTTAAACTGTGTTAGCAGGATGCAAGGCAAGCCTCTTACACCTGTACCATCTCTCCTGCCCTGTTTGTTTTCCTTACTGAAAATCTTTATGTTTTTATTTGTTTTCTTCTATGTATGTGTTGCCGAAAGTCAAACCCAGGAATTCACACATGCAAGGGCTATTTTTGTTTTCATTTTTAAAATGTGACTGTTGAAGCAGGACGTAATTTTTGATGTTGTTGTTTAACTCAATCTGACAACCATAAACCTTTTCTTCCTGTAGTGACTTCATTTAAAGTTAATATGATTACTGACTGAGATTTATATATACCATGTTATCATCGTTTTCTTTTTTTTAAATTAGATGGTTTTTTTCAAGAGGGTTACACAATCTGTGATCAGGGTTCTCTTTTGGCTATATTCAGTGATTACTGCTGGTGGTGCTTGCTTGGGGGGACCATATGTGGTGCTGGGAACTGATCTAAAGCTATTACATGCAAGGAAACATCTTACCTGTGTATCTCTCTAGCCCACATTGTCATCATTTAATATTAAGGCTTTATTTTGTTACTTTTTCTTTTTTTCCTTAATATTATCAAAGTATTTATTATTCTGTCTCTTTTATTATTGTCTATTATATATCATTGCAATTTGCCTAGATATAAATATAATTAATATATACCATACTAATTAAAACTGTACCTTTTCTCATGTGTTATTGCTCTATATATCACTAAACTTCATGTGACATTATGATTATTGTTTTGCACACATAATAGTTCTTTCATTTAGCAATTTAGTTTCCCCATGTGGTTTTCTTTTATTCCCACCTGCATTTTTATCTTTCTGTTTCGATGATTTTCTATCTTACTGAAGATATTTGTTTCATTTTCTTTTATGAAGATGTTATCTAAACAAATTTTCTCTACTTTGTCAGATACGATATTTTCACTGTTGTTACTAAAATATACTTTCTCAGAATATAGAAATATAGGTTTAAATGATTTTACTTTGGCTTCATAAATATTTTATCAATTAGTTGTTAACATTCATAGGATAAAGATTACTTTTTGTTTTGTTTTGGGGTCACATGCAGCAACGCTCAGGGGTTACTGCTGGCTCTGCACTTAGGACTCACTCCTGGGAGTGCTGGGGGACCATATGGCATGCTGGAACCTAACCCAGGTAGGCTGCATGCAACACCCTACCCACTGTACTCTGGCTCCTTGGTAAAGATTAATTTGAATATGCAGTACTTTCTCCTCCTGTCTGGAAATACTGAATGTGATGGAACATAGCCTATTTCCTTTTCCAGGGTATTCCTTGTCTGAAGAGGATGCCTTACACCCAGATATAGTGTTTCTCCAAAGAGAATTTACAATTGTTAAAATGCTCACATAACTTTTCTCCTTTTTAAATATCACTATAGGGAGCTGGAGCAATAGCACAGTGGGTAGAGCGTTTGCCTTGCACGTAGCAGACCTGGGTTCGATTCTAAGCATCCCATATGGTGCCCTGAGCACTGCCAGGAGTAACTTCTGAGCTCAGAGCCAGTAGTAACCCCTGTGCATTGCAAGGCATCACCCAAAAGGCAAAATTAAATAAATAAATATCACTATGCACTGTAGCACTGTAGCACTGTCCTCCCATTGATTTGTTTGAGTGGACACTAGTAATGTCTCCATTGTGAGACTTGTTGTTATTGTTTTTGGCATATCGAATATGCCACGGGGAGCTTGCCAGGCTCTGCTGTGCAGGCGGGATACTCTTGTAGCTTGCCAGGCTCTTCTAGAGGAACAGAGGAATCTAACCCGGGTCAGCTGTGTGCAAGGCAAACACCCTACCTGCTGTGCTATTGCTCCAGCCTGAAATATCACTATAGATATATTTATTTTAAAATATAAACCAAATTTTAATTCCTGGAAAAGATCAACTTGTATGTCACAGGAGTTTCCTGCTCCCACGCCTGGCTGTCCTCACCAGGGCCCCTTGGAGGAGGGTGGGTTGAGTTTCCCTCTCTGCCCCGAGCAGAGCCCCCCTGACGGCTGAAGACCAAGCCAAAGCCATGCTGAGACCACTCTCTGCATGCTTGGACGAGGAACCGGGAGAGGAACCCAGGTGTGCGGGACTTGGGGCTGAGATCTCCACGCCTGCTCGGTTCGGGACTGGGCCTCCTCCACCCAGCTCCCCCACCTTCCAGTAAGTAGACAGTTACACCCACCAACTGCCGTGTAACCCCATCAACAGCCATCCAGAGACTCTAATACCAAGACCTCTTATTCTCTAGTTCTCACTCTCAGAGAACCCGGCAGGCTACTGAGAATATCATACCCACCTATATGCCTGACTAGGAACACCTGTAAAAGTGATTAGAGGCTTCCCCAAAAGCTTCCATCCATCTCTGAGAGCCAGGCAAGCTACCGAGAGTATTCCGCCTGCACGGCAGAGCCTGACAAGCTACCTGCAGCGTACTCAATATGTCAAATACAGTAACAATGAATGGTCCTCATTCCCCTGACCCTGAAGGAGCCCCCAATATGTCATCAGGCTACACTTGCACTTGACAGGGATGAGTGGAGACGTCCAATATGTCATCAGGCTACACTTGCACTTGACAGGGATGAATGGAGACGTTACTGGGCCCGCTCGAGCGAATTGAAGAACAGGGTGATAGTGATATGTCACTGGATATATCTATTGATTTATTTTCAGATAATGAAAATGATTCAAATACATTGATTTCTTTGAAGTTTGTGTGTACTCTTTCTTCAATTCAAGATATATCTGAAGTGATTTTGCAGCTCCAACATTCTCTTGCTTTCAGAGCAGGCATTTGTTGAAATTATATCACACTTAACTTATTCCTTAATCCAAAAATGGTTTCTTTATTCCTTTACAGATATTGTCACTGATAGCAAGTCCAGATGTACTCTCTACATAAATATCTCCCACAGTAGCTCCCTGCTCCCAAGATTGTCCCCAGAAATCCTCATTCCTTGATAGTCTCTTCCACAGTGAATCAGGAAATTCTTAAATTCTGAAATTCTAAGATTGTAAATGGCTAGGTTCCAGAGACATCTCTGTAGAGAAACAATCCATTTTGGGATTCAATTGGGAGTTTCTGGACCAGGGTTCTTGGTGCACCAAGATGGTGCCCAGAGGCGGTTTGTGGGCATGACATCCAACATCAAGAGCAGACAGGAAGCCGGGGTGGGGCTGCCTGGCTCCACAGCCACCATGCGGTTTGGGGACTTAGTTCTAGAACCCACATACCTAGGCCTTGCTTGTATGAGCTTATGGTCGCTGGGATTCCATATGGAGAAGGCGGGGAGACTGCACCTGCTCCATCTGGGGTGCCCCCATGAAGTTGGCTTGGTATCAGGCCTGGAGAGATCTCCGGCACTGTGGTGACCTCTGGGACTTACTGCTGCTGTGTCTCTGGGCCCAGACTGTTGGTCTCTAAGTGAATTCTTAACCCATAAAATACACTAGAACAAATTGCTTTTGTTTTAACCATTTTAATCCAATGGGCTTTTGGGGTTTGTTTTTTTAACACATAAGTAGATGACATATACAGATTTCGGCAACTGGAAGTGATATGTTTCTTTAGTAAAATAAATATGATTATGTTTTGGACATATTTAAAATAGTAATTTTAAACACTTATTTAGTAAGTTCATCATCTGGTTCTTTACAAATAGTTTTTCTAGGATGCCCTTTTTGAAAATCCCATATAGAAACTAACTCCATGTTTGTTGCGTGTCATAACACTTTTTTGTGAAAGCTGACCATTTTCCAAGATCCGGAGACCATGAAATAAAGCTCCTGGAAGAGAGCAACACAGAAGGTCCTGACCCTGCACCAGGCTTTCTTCACC
Organism: Sorex fumeus; assembly: GCF_029834395.1. Classification (NCBI taxonomy): domain Eukaryota; kingdom Metazoa; phylum Chordata; class Mammalia; order Eulipotyphla; family Soricidae; genus Sorex; species Sorex fumeus. The sequence continues at coordinate 5,418,915 of NW_026606240.1, forward strand.
AGGGCAACTTTGAGGGGGATGTGTTGAGTTTCCCTCTCCCTCCCACACAGAACCCCACAGCTGAAAACCTCCAGAACTCAACTGCAGGCATGTTCAAGGCCACTTTCCACAAGCTCGGATGAGCCTCACTTATTAGGGTACCTGCAGAAAAATTCAAGTATGCGGGACCCGTGACTGAGATCTCCAGGCTCAGAATGGAACTGGGTCTCCTTTCCCCACCTCCCAGTTTTCCAGTAGCTTGGCAGTCAAACCCACAAATTGCCCCAGTACCATATAATTTCATCAACAGCCAAGATCTAGAGACCATGAAATAAAGCTCCTGGAAGAGAGCAAAACAGAATGTCCTGGAGCACGCGGCTGCATTTGCAGCAGCACAACATCTTACTCTAGCCCACTAAAGTAACATTTGTTTGATTTTAACATACATGCTTGTAATCTCTTATATAAGGGTTTAAACGGCTCCAGGATGAAATACAACAATCTTCACACACTTTCATCTTATGGTGGTGGGAAGGTGTATGGTGGTGGGATTAGTGTTTGAATATTATCGGCAATGAACTATTGTGAACAACTTTATAAAAATAAAATATATAAAAAATAAAACAAAAACCAAAAGGCACTAAAGTTAAAGAAAAAAAAATTGACTATTTTAAGTAGTATGTATCAGTTCTATAAATTATATTTTCCTTCCCATAAACAGTTATTGCTGTATTTTTCTGTTGTTATTGTTTTATTTTTATTGAATTAACAAGATCAATTCTGTGAAGTTTGTAGAATTTATTATGTAGAGATACGTCTCTGTTCAATTAACTTAGTGGTCAGCTACTGGTCAGACAGAAAATCCTTAAATGCCTTGAACCAATAAGCTTTTTTGAGGACACAGAGTGTATTCTGATGTGAGAACTCTGGCAGAATTTATCATTTTCCTATTGTCTTTACTTCTTACTTACACATAGCCTAAAGATCAACCAGAAATAAAATCTTCTGGTGGTAGATTCTGGGGGTAGAAACCAAGAAGTGGAATTGCTGAGACACATGGCAACTCTAGTTTTACTCTTTTGAGAAATCTTTATACTGTTTTCTATAAGGGTTGAACCAGACAACATCCTTATCAGTAGTAGATAGGGTTATTTTTAATCACATCCTTGCCAACACAGATTATTCCTCATTTTTTATATGTGCCACAAAAACACTATACAAAAAGAACATATATATACACCATTATTCATTGCAACACTTCACACAATAGGTAGAATATGGAATTAACCAAGTATAGATGAGTGACTAACGAAGGTGTGATATATATACACAATGGAATACTATGCAGCTGCTAGAAAGATAAAATCGTGAAATTCGTTGCAACTTGGATGCAACGGGAGGATAATATGCTAAAGTGAAGTCAGAATAAAGACAAATACTGGACAATCAGATGTCTGCTATACATAGAAAAACCAGGAAAGGGAATCCAAAGTATCGATAGGAGGATGATGGAGATTATCCTGATTCCCAGATTATAGAACTCAGAAGAGTAAGGAAGGAAAGAAATTCAGGACAGAAATAAGAAGAGGACAGGAGGTACTGGGAGCAAGGGTCAAGAGCCTCAGACACAATAGTTGTGTAGAGGTATATCAGTATATTTGAACCTCAGAACAAACAAAGCTGAAAGCATGAGGTATAAATTACAACAACCAAATTTAAAGATGTGCCTGTCATGGAGGCAGGCTGGTGGGTAGGAGAGAACCTGGGGACACTGGTAGAAGGAAGTTGATGATGGGATTAGTGTTGGAACTTTGTATGCCTGAAACTCAACCATGAATAACTTTGTAAATTATAGTGCCTTAATAAAAGTTAAGTCTCCTGCCCCTGAGCCTGGCTGTCCTTACTGGGGCCCTTTGGAGGGGGGCGGGTTGAGTTTCCCTCCCCCACCCCCCCAGCAGAGCCCCAGCAGCTGAGGACCTCCAGAGCCAGTCTCAGCCATGCTGGGACCACTCTTCATAGGTCTGGACGGGCCTCGTGCATGAAAGAACTGGCAGAGGAACCCAGGCATGCGGGTCCCAGAGCTGAGATCTCCAAGCCTGCTCGGAATGGGACTGGGCCTTCTCCACCCAGACCCTCCATCTTCTAGTAGGTAGGCGTCACACCCACCAGCTGCCGCCAGCGCCAGGTTGGTCCCATCAATGGCAAAGATGCAGAGACTATAAAACCCAGCTCCCAAAAGTGTGTGGCCGCATTCGCGACTGCATGACATCTTATTATCTCTTTTTTCCTTTGGAGAACCTGGCAGGCTACTGAAAGTATCCTGCCCGCATGGCAGAGTCTGGTAAGCTTCCTGTGTTGTACTCAATATGCCAAACAACAGTAACAATGATGGGTCTCATTCTCCTAACCCTGAAAGAGCATTGAAATGGCTCTTTTAAAATCTCAGGGCTAGAGGCTGGAGCAATAGCACAGCAAGTAGGGCATTTTCCTTGCATGCGGCCGACCTGGGTTCAATTCCCAGCATCCCATATGGTCCCCTGAGCACCGTCAGGGGTAATTTCTGAGTACAGAGCAAGGAGTAACTCCTGTGTATCACCGGGTGTGACCCAAAAAGCAAAAAAAAAAAAAAAATCTCAGGGCTAGGAAGAAGGAGACGTTACTGGTGCCTGCTCAAGGCAATCAAGGCAATCGACGAAAAACAGGATGATCGTGATTGTGATCATGAATCAAAATTATTTTAAAAGACTCAGACTCTTTTAGCTATAAACAGGGCAGACATATGTCCCTATATTTGTACAGGGCCTAGATTCTTAGGTGCTTTTCTTAAGTCCCTATGGATATCTAACTCCTTAATGATGTTACCTTTTAAGCTTCTGTTTTGGTTGTCGGCCTTACTTGGTAATGTTCCCTCTGGCACCTGTGATGATCACTTGATCACTTGACTTCCCGTTAATCCTCGATTTGTTTGAGCGGGTGCCAGTAATGTCCCCATTTGTCCCTGTCGCATGCTAGTGTAGCCCAATGGCATCTGTTCGTTCTAGGAACACAAAGAGCCTCAAACCGATCATTCATGATCTTCATGAAGAAGTCTGACCATCTGGTAGGTGGGCGGCCACGTGGTCTTTTGATGTCCCATGGAATCCAGTCGGTAACAGCTCTAGTCCAGTGGTCATCTCTAAATCACATTATGTGTCCAGCCCATCTGATTTTTGAGGCTTTGACAAATGAAACAGCGTCCCTGATTCTTGATCGTCGAAGGAGGTCCGAACTCCAGATGCTTTCTCTCATTTGAGTGAAACGTGATACTCCAAGCATAGCTCTTTCAATTCCTCTTTGGGAGATCCAAATAGTGTTCTCATCCTGTTTGCGTAAGGCCCAGGTCTCTGAGGCGTATGTTAATGCAGGAAGAACAGTGGAATCAAAGAGATGTTCCTGGAGCCAGAGGTTCTTCGTCCTCTTGGCTATTTCTTCAACGCTCTTGAAGGTGGTCCAAGTGGCTCTCTTCCTCCTGCGCAACTCAGGTGCCAGGTCATTCATCATGTTGACTTCTTGATCTACGTACACATAACTGTTGCATTCGGATATGGTCATTCTGTTGAGAGCGAATGGAGCATCAGGAATGAGGCTGTTTCTCATAAACATTGTCTTCGTAAGATTCAGCTGTAGTCCGACCTTTCCACACTCATGGTCGAAGTCGGCCAGCGTTTGTTCCGCTTGACTAATGTTTGGTGATATTAGAACAATGTCATCAGCAAAGCGGAGGTGGTGTAGTTGCCAATAATCTATCTTCACTCCCATTCCTTCTTATTCCAGTCATCGCATGATGTTCTCGTGGGTAGCACTGAAGAGTTTTGGTGAAATGGTATCACCCTGCCAAACCCCTCTCTTGACATCGATGATTACTTCTTTGTAGAATTCCTGGTAGTGAATCCGTAATACAGCTCATGGAGGATCCTGATGTATTGAGTTTGAATGCCCTGATTGGCTTCAATGACCGCTTCCTTCTCAACAAACCAAGAAGACCTGGAATACCTGAACAGACCTATCACCATCAAGGAAATTGAAATGGTAATAAAAAGTCTCCCCAAGCACAAAAGTCCTGGCCCGGATGGATTCACTAGTGAATTCTTCCAAATCTTTAAAGAGGACTTACTCCCAATGCTCTTTAAGCTTTTCCACGAAATTGAAATATCAAAAACACTTCCGAACAGTTTCTATGAAGCAAATATCACACTGATACCAAAAGCAGACAGAGATACCACAAAGAAAGAGAATTACAGGCCGATATCCCTGATGAACACAGATGCAAAGATCCTCAACAAACTACTAGCAAATAGAATCCAACTACTCATCAAAAAGATCATACACCATGACCAAGTAGGATTCATCCCAGGGATGCAAGGATGGTTTAACATTCGAAAATCAATCAACATAATACATCATATCAACAAAAGAAAAGATAAAAAGCATATGATTATATCAATAGATGCAGAGAAAGCATTTGACAAGATCCAGCACCCCTTTATGATGAAAACCCTAGCCAAAATGGGTATAGAGGGGACCTTCCTCAACATAATTAAAGACATCTACCACAAGCCTACAGCAAGCATCATCCTCAATGGGGAAAAACTGAGAGCCTTCCCTCTAAGATCAGGGACGAGACAGGGATGCCCACTCTCTCCACTTCTGTTCAATATAGTACTGAAAGTACTTGCAATAGCGATTAGGCAAGAAAAAGATATTAAGGGCATTCAGGTAGGAAAGGAAGAAACCAAGCTCTCACTATTCGCAGATGATATGATACTCTACTTAGAGAACCCAATAACCTCCACCAAAAAACTCCTAGAAACAATAGACTCGTATAGTAAAGTTGCAGGTTATAAAATCAATACCCAAAAGTCCATGGCTTTCCTATACGCAAACAGTGAGAGAGAAGAAAGCAACATGAAAAAACAATCCCGTTCACAATTGTGCCCCAGAAAATCAAGTACCTAGGAATCAGCTTAACTAAGGAAGTAAAGGACCTGTACAAAGAAAACTACAAAACGCTACTTCAGGAAATAAAAGCGGACATGAGGAAATGGAAAGATATCCCCTGCTCATGGGTCGGGAGACTTAACATTGTCAAAATGGCAATACTACCGAAAGCATTGTATAAATTCAATGCAATCCCTATAAGGATACCCATGACATTCTTCAAAGAAATGGAGCAAACACTCCTGAAATTTATATGGAACAATAAGCCCCCACGAATAGCTAAAGCAATTCTTGGGAAAAAGAAAATGGAAGGAATCAACCTCCCTAACTTCAAACTGTACTACAAAGCAGTAATAATTAAAACAGCATGGTACTGGAACAAAGGCAGAACTGCAGGTCAACAAAATCAAAGGCCTTCTTTAAATCAATGAACGTTAGACAGAGCGTCATCTTGAACTTCCGAGAGGACCTCGATGAGCTTGGTTATTGTTTGGATATGGTCAATGGTGCTGAATCCTTTGCAGAACCCAGCTTGCTCGCATGGTTGTCCTTCATCTAGTGTTCTGCTAATCCTATTCAGGATGACTCGAGTGAACAGTTTGTAGATGACAGACAATAGGCAGATCGGGCGATAGTTGCCAATGTTTTGGATGTCTCCCTTCTTGTACAGTAGTACAGTCCTGCTGGTTTTCCACTGGGATGGAACCTTGCATTCAGACAAGTAGCATGTGAAGAGCCGAGCCAGCGTATTGTTGAGTACTGATGGCAGGTTCTTCAGGTGTTCAGGTCTGACCTTGTCTGGCCCGGGTGTTGTTTGTTTCTTTACCGACGGAATGGCGTGTCAGATTTCGGAAGGGAGAACAGTGGGAACGACATATCCACCCTGTCGAATTTGGTATGTGGGCAGGTGGACGTGGCTATTGAAGAGATCTGAGTAGAAGTCATGAATAATCTTCTCCATTGCCCCTCTGGAAGATGTGATAGATCCATCAGGATGTCGGAGTGCAGTCGTCTTGGTCTTGTAGTTGGTGAATTACGAATGCTTTTCCCGGCTTCTGCTGCATCTACCAGCACTTCTGCTCTTTTCTCTTTGAGGTCTTCGTTGTGTATTCGTTATGCCAAAACCAGTAATTACCTGTGATAATAAAAAAAAAAGAGAGAGAGAAAGAAATCCGCCCCCCCCCCAAATACACTCTTATTTCCCAAAAACTCTTTATCACAACCATGGCAACCATGCCCTCTCTGACTGCAATCTCCGTCATTTCCTTCTCCTCCTCCCCACCCTTCCTCCCCAACCCCGGAGATTTTACTCCTTAAATCTTGAAGGGATATATTGGTCAAGGTCCATCTTCTGTAATTTATTCATGCTAACAAAGGACCTCAGCTCTTCGGAGAAGGAGAAGCTAAGGCAGCACCCAAATGCAGAAATTAAGGCACCACCCAGAGAAGGGTGGGCCCACTCCAAAGGGAGAAGCTACTGGAGCATCTGCAGGTCCTCATTAAAATATCAAAGAAGCATCAAGAGTTCAAAGGTGTTTCTTGTGATAAAGCAAAGATTACATTTAATGTATACGGAGGAGAACTGCAGGCTAAGCAATTTGGAGAAATTGTATTAAAAACAAATTCTCAAAAGCTTGTCCTTTGTTTCTTCCATTCTAGATTGCTCTCTGGAGCATATACATTTATCTAACGCTCTCCTTCTTTCCTTTTTTTCCAAGTGAATTTGTTTAACTTTAAAAATGCCACTCTTTAAAACAAATATCATTTATTTGTTCATGAATGCCTCACTCATCTGTAGATTATAAGGACACAAAACAAAGGAATAGAGGAATGTATAGTATTATAAAGCTAATTTGAAAGCAGTGGGGGAAAGATAAGGTACTGAGAATTAAAGTAGGTGAAACATAGGGAAGGTCTTGGACACTTTGGTGGTAACTGGGTACAGTAGCTTTATACAATTAGTACGATAAACTTCAACACCAGTGTAAACATGTTTCTGAAATTATGACAATTTCTTTAAAAATAAAACAAAACCCTGTAGTAGGGCTATCTGCAAAGTAAGCTGTGAATCAGATGAAATGAAGTCATGAAAATAGAACTTTTCAGCTACTTATACAGGTCAAATGGTGAAAATTCTCTGAAGATGAGGTTCTGGCATATTAAAAATATATCATTTAACCCCTGTTTTCTGTCATGCAAAAACTTAACTCATAATGGATTATAAGTATAATAGGTGAAAGTAAAAATTATCTAGAAGAAAGCAGAATAAAATATTTACAACCTCATGATATATAAAGATTCCATAGAATACTGTCGCTGCACTGTAATGCACTGTCCTCCCGTTGTTCATTGATTTGCTCAAGTGGGTACAGTAACGTACCCACTGTGAGACAACCCATTGTGAGACTTGTTGTTACTGTGTTTGGTATATCGAATACACCACAGGGAGCTTGCCAGGCTCTGCTGTGCAGGCGGAATACTCTCAGTTGCTTGCCGGGCTCTCCAAGACTGATGGAGGAATCAAACCCAGATAGGCCTCGTGCAAGGCAAACACCTTACTACTGTGCTATTGCTCCAGCCCATTTAAAAAATTAGTTAAAAAAAATCAAAGGATATGGGCCAGGGAGATAGTGCCATTTTGGTGCATGCAAGGGGGTGCCCAATCCCAGTTCAATTTCTAGTCCATGGTACCACATGCTCCCCTGAACATTGTTAGGTATAGCTCTGGAGGTTTTAGAGCACTGCCAGGTTGGCTCGAGCACTGAACCACTGGCTCAGCCAGGCAAGAATTGCTGGAAACAGCCAAAAGGGGCCTGAGTATGCTTTACGTGTACCCAAACCCCACCAAAATGCAAAGATAAAGAAAAATAAATTTTGCGTTACTCAACTCTTCCCGAAGTCCTAGCTAACTTGGGTTACCATTTTATAATCAATTTTTTAAATTTTCTCACTAAGATTTTAAGTAAATATAGGTTTATTTTCAAACAGCGGGTAGGGCGTTTGCCTTGCACGCAGCCAACATGGCCGACCTGAGTTCGATTCCTCCGCCCCTCTCGGAGAGCCCGGCAAGCTACCGAGAGTATTGGATATGCCAGACACAGTAACAACAAAGTCTCCAATGGAGACGTTACTGGGCCCGCTCGAGCAAATCGATGATGAACGGGAGGGCCTTTACTTTACTTATATTAACTTACCCTGGCATATATTCCATAAATATGGAAAGAGTTTTTTACTGGGGATCCCTCAACCAGACATAATACTGAACAATTTGTTCATGTAGCAAGTCTTCTAGCAACTGAATTTCACACTCAAGTGCATAGACTTCCTAAAAGATATAACTCACTATTAATATACTACTATTTATTAACTGTTAACATAACTACTATAGATCCTCTACTTTCAGGGACCATTAAGATGATTTCATGCTGAAAAATGAATGGAATGAAATGAATTTTCTTCTCAAAAAAGATGGAAATGTTATTTCTAGGGGCTGGAGAGATAGTAAAGTGGTTAAGATGTTTGTCTTACACACAGTCAACCAGGTTCCATCCCCAGGACCCCATATTGTCACCCAAGCCCACAGAAATGATCACTGAATGCAGAGTCAGGAGTAAGCCTGAATGTGGCCAAAACCCCCAAAAAACATTCTTTCTAAAGGTCATTGGAATGTCAGATCTAAAGGATAAGAGTAGTTATTACTGCTAACTAGATAATATGGTTCTTGTCTTGCATTAGAAAAATTGTTGCCAGTTATTATATTCTTTATATTCTAGTTGGGTGCCTAGCACTGGAATCTCAAGTATGATCTCTTAAGATGTTGTCTATTAGAGAGAATGAATTAAAGTATACATGAATACAGTAAATTAAGTATTCTAGATATGAATGTAAGAAGGAATTCACCAGTCAAGGAGGTGATGTGTGTTAGAATCCCTGGCATGTTCTAAAAATGGACAATTGTTCATAGGTTTTACTTTGTAAGGGGGAGGTTTAGGCAAACTAGCAGTATGAAGGGTCAATCCTAGCTCTGTGGTCAGAAGTGAGCCCTACTGGTGCTTAAAGTACCATATCTGGTTCCAGGGATCAAATCAGGCTAAGTTGTATGCAAGTATGTACCCTATACTCTCTCACAGTTCAGAAAGTTATTTTATGGCCGAAGTAGGACTATCTTACTTAAAACAGTGTGAATAGGACTAGAGGAGTAACTTAAGCAAGAATGTGAAGTATTTGGACTTGATCAACTAAGTGAAGAATTCATGCTCAAAGATGTTTTTAGTAGCAATATATGCATATTTATCATTTTTCAACTTTATGTGTCATAACTTACGTCTATGACCTTATAGCATAGTGCTGTTTTTACTTTAGACAACTCTCTCTTTTTTTTAAGTTTAATTAAGGAATGGTTTTTACACATACTTTTTCTGTTCTTCTGTTTCTGTAGACTTTTTATAGAGTTGTCAGATTTTTTTTCTTTTTGGGTCACACCCAGCAATGCTCAGGGGTTACTCCTGGCTCTGCAGTCAGGAATTACTCCTGGTGGTGCTTGGGGGACCATATGGGATGCCGGGGATCAAACCCGGGTTGGCCGTGTGCAAGGCAAACGCCCTACCCGCTGTGCTATCGCTCCAGCCCCATGTCCGATTTTTTTTTTTAAATTTTTTTTTATTTATTTATTGAATCACTGTGGGAAAGGTTACAAAGCTTTCAGGTTTATGTCTCAGTCATGCAAATATCAAACACATTTCCCTTTACCAATACTTATTTTTTACCATGAAGAACCCCAATAAAACCCCACCCCCCACCCCTCCCCGTCCCTGTGAGGCAGATGAATTCTAGTTAACACTCTATCTGCTTTGATTAGATTCATTGTTTCAATAAAAGATTCACCACTATTATTTAGAGTTTACCCCCCCCCCAAATCAGACATGCTGAAAAAGCATTGTGAAGTGATTTGCTTTCTACGGCTGGGTTCAAGAATTAAATGTTGGTTTTGGGTTTCTGCTCTTTTACCTATTGACCCTGGAAGTATTTCTACTGAAAGTCAGATAGTTAAGAAATTGGTTTCTGTGTTCTGGAGTCGTGGCCGTGCTGGAGAGCAGCTCGCGGGGGGCAACCGGTGGCCTCGGTAGGGCGTGAAGGGCGGAGCGAAACGCCCCCCTTCCCATGAGGTTCTAGTCGCCCCCACACTCGCGGCTCATACCTGCTGTCCACAAGGCTCCCATGTGGCCGCCATCTTTCTTTCCAGAGAGGAGAGGGCGAATGGGGCAACACCCTTTCCCCTCCGGCAGACTTGATGGGCTGGATCAATGCATAGTCCGTTCACTTTTCTGCTCCAAGCTGCTGGGTTCTGCATTAAGTCCTTGTGCTTCTGGGGCCGTGGCCGTGCTGGAGAACCGCTCGCGGGGGGCAACTGGTGACCTCGGTAGGGCATGAAGGACGGACCAGAACGCCCCCCTTCCCATGAGGTTTTAGTCGCCCCCACACCCCCGGCTCATACCTGCTGTCCACAAGGCTCCCATGTGGCCTCCATCTTTCTTTCCAGAGGGAGGAGGGCGGAAGGGAGCCACACCCTTTCCCCTCTGGGCAGAAATGATTGCCTGGATTAACGCATAGTCCTTTCACTTTTCTGCTCCAAGCTGCTGGGTTCTGCATTAGGTCATTGTGCTTCTGGGGCTGTGGCCGTGCTGGAGAGCCGCTCGTGGGGGCAACTGGTGGCCTCGGTAGGGCGTGAAGGGCAGCATGTCCGATTTCTTTTGCTTGAAAATTTTTATTTTACACAAATCTTTTGGTAATACATTGCTTTCAGCTTCTGCTTATCTGATTGGAGAAGGATTTTTTTCTTTATTTTTGAAAGATAAACGTTTTTTCTGGGTAGATAATTCTAGGAAATTTTTTTTCTTTCAGCATTTTAAAGTGATATCCGATTGTTTCTCTATTTTATAATTTGAGACGTTTCCTATCAATTAATCACTTAATCACTTAACTTCCCGTTAGTCGTCAATTTGCTAGAGCGGGTGCCAGTAACGTCTCCATTTGTACCTGTCGCGTGCTAGTGTAGCCCATGGCATCTCTTCGCTCTGGGAACATGAAGAGGCTCAAACCGATCGTTCATGATCTTAACGAAAAAGTCTGACCATCTGATCTGGTAGGTGGGCGGCCATGCGGTCTTTTGACATCCCGTGGAATCCAGTTGGTAACAGCTCTAGTCCAGCAGTCATCTTTATATCTCATTACGTGACCAGCCCATCTGATTTTTGACACCTTGGCAAATGAGACAGCGTCCCTGCTTCTTGATCGTCGACGGATGTCAGAACTCCGGATTGTTTCTCTCATTTGAGTGAAACGTGATATTCCAAGCATAGCTCTTTCTATTCTTCTTTGGGAGACCTGAATAGCATTCTCATCCTGTTTGCATAGGGCCCAGGTCTCTGAGGCATATGTTAATGTAGGAAGAACAGTGGAATCAAAGAGATGTGCCTGGAGCCGGAGGTTCTTCGTCCTCATAGCTATTTCTTTGACGTTCTTGAAGGCGTTCCAAGCCACTCTCTTCCTCCTGCGCAGCTTGGGTGCCAGGTCATTTGTCATGTTGACTTCTCGACCTAGGTACACATAGCTGTTGCATTCGCAGATGGTCATTCCGTTGAGAGCGAACGGGGCATCAGGAACGAGGCTGTTTCTCATAAACATTGTCTTCATAAGATTCAGCTGTAGTCCTACCTTTCCACACTCACGGTCAAAGTCGGCCAGCATTTGTGCCGCTTGGCTGATGTTTGATGTTATTAAAACAATGTCATCAGCAAAGCGGAGGTGGTGTAGTTGCCAACCATCTATTCGATATGCCAAACCCAGTAAATACAACTGGTCTCATTCGACCATCTATTCGATATACCAAAACCAGTAACTACAACTGGTCTCATTCACCTGACCCTGAAGACTTCACCAACATGGCAGCACTGAGAAGGATGAGAAAGTAGAGGCCGACAAAATCTCAAGGCCGAACTAGGCTGCCACAATGAAGGAAGACAAAAATGATCATCTGTACTTTAAATGCACGTACGCTAGCATCAGATGCATCCATCGAGGACCTGATGGTACAAGTGCGCATGATCAAGTACGACATCATTGGTCTGACCGAGACAAGAAGGCACGAATCTCACCATGCCGTTTTCGACACTGGAGAAGAATTGTTCCTCGGAACATGCAATAAAAGAGGTGTTGGAGGCGTCGGTGTCCTTGTCAACACAAACTTGGCCATGAGCATTGATTCATTTGAATGCCTAACAACCCGAATCGGATGTTTACATTTGAATAGATGTGGCTCACTGCCTGCAGTTTCTATCTTCGTTGTCTACACACCAACATCTCATTATGATGAAAGAGAAATCGAGAAGTTCTACATGGAGCTAGAGAAGTTCTATAAAGAAGACCACACCTTCTACAAGATCATTGTGGGTGATTTTAATGCCAAGATAGGACCGAGAAGATCTGCTGAAGAACTTCAAATCGGGACCCATGGCCTAGAATGGAACGAACAGGGTGAGAGACTGTCTGAGTTCATCATGTTGACCAAGACCATTCATGGTAACTCACAGTTCCAGAAGGCAGAATCTAAATGATGGACATGGGAGTCTCCCGGTGGACGATTCCACAACGAAATAGACCACATCATATTCAATCGACGGTTTTGCTTGACTGATGTCGCTGTTGTCCCAAAATTTCGAGCGGGATCGGACCACCGTCTCCTTCTTGCAAAATTCTACTTCACAGAACAGGGAGAAAGGGCTGCAAAGTTCAAAAAGAGAACTCCCAGAATGACCACCAACTGGGAGCTCTTTGGCACTATTGCAGCAACATGGGAAGATGCCATTGTTGACAACATTGACGAGGAATATGATCGACTGGTTCAGCACCTCCATGAATGCGTGAGGAATGCCAAGAGAGAGATAGCCACAAAAAATCGCCTATCTTTGAAAACTCTTGAGCTAATTCGTCAGCGTGGTTTGGCGCATGCCTCAGGCAACCGCAAGCTAACCTCCGAGCTCGAAAAGCAGTGCAGAGATGCGATCAAGGAAGACCTCAAAGAGAGAAGAGCAGAAGTACTGGTAGATGCGGCAGAAGCCGGGAAAAGTATTCGTAATGCCCACCTGTCCTTCGCCAACTACAAGACCAAGATGACTGCCCTCCGACGTCCTGATGGATCCATCACATCCTCCAGAACGGCAATGGAGAAGATTATCCATGACTTCTACTCAAATCTCTTCGATAGCCATGTCCACTTGCCGACATACCAAATTCCACAGGATGGATATGTCGTTCCCAATGTTCTCCCTTCCAAAATCCGACACGCCATTTAGTCGGTAAAGAAACAAACAGCACCTGGCCCAGACAAGGTCAGACCTGAACACCTGAAGAACCTGCCGTCAGTACTCATCAATACACTGGCTCGGCTCTTCACTCGCTACCTGTCTGAATGCAATGTTCCGTCCCAGTGGAAAACCAGCAGGACCGTACTACTGTTCAAGAAGGGAGACATCCATGACATTGGCAACTATCGCCCGATCTGCCTATTGTCTGTCATCTACAAGTTGTTCACTCGAGTCATTCTAAATAGGATTGGCAGAACATTAGATGAAGGACAACCATGCGAGCAAGCCGGGTTCCACAAAGGATTCAGCACCATCTACCATATCCACACGATAACCAAGCTCATTGAGGTTTCTCGGGAGTTGAAGATGCCGCTCTGTTTAACGTTCATTGATTTAAAGAAGGCCTTTGATTCTGTTGAGACGGAAGAGGTCATTGAAGCCCTAGCCAAACAGGGCATTCAAACCCAATACATCAGGATCCTCCGTGAGCTGTATTGCGGATTCACTACCAGGATCTCACCATTCTACAAAGAAGTGATCGTTGATGTCAAGAGAGGGGTTCGGCAGGGTGATACCATTTCACCGAAACTCTTCAGTGCCACCCTCGAGAACATCATGCGATGACTGGAATGGGAAGAAATGGGAGTGAAGATAGATGGTTGGCAACTACACGTTTCCTATATTTTTTCTTTATTTCTCTGTCTATAAAATGTATTTTTCCTCATAGCTTCCAAGTTTTTTTCATGTTAGAATGAGAGTAATGTTCTAGTTTTCAACATCATAGAAGATGGAAAACCTGGGGCTGGAGCAATAATAGCGCAGCACATACGGTGTTTGCCTTGCATGCGGCCGATCCCGGTTCGAATCCCAGCAACCCATATGGTCCCCTGAGTACCGCCAGGAGTAATTCCTGAGTGCAGAGCCAGGAGTAACCCCTGAGCATCACCGGATGTGACCCAAAAAGCAAAAAAAAAAGGAAGATGGAAAACCTAAGTGCAAATATTGCTTTGGTAAGGATTAGAAATAATGCATCATACTATCATTGTCCTCTTAAGTTGAATAAAAGATGCTATAGTAATTGTAATTAGAAAAATTAATATTTAAAAATTAATATTAAAAGTTACTCGAGCGGGCCCAGTAACATCTCCATTGGAGACTTTGTTGTTACTGTGTTTGGCATATCGAATACATCACGGGTAACTTGCCAGGCTCTGCCATGCAGGCGAGATACTCTTGGTAGCTTGCTGGGCTCTCCGAGAGGGGCGGAGGAATCGAACTCGGGTCGGCCATGTTGGCTGCGTGCAAGGCAAACGCCCTACCACTATATAGCACAGTGGTAAGGCGTTTGCCTTGCACGCAGTCAACATTAAAAGTTAATATTTAAAAATATTTAAAAATATTTTCTAGTAACCCTAAACCCAAGAAAGGTTCTAGAAAATTTACTCTAGAAATTTTTTTGAAAATTGTGAACTTGAATAGTCATTATTTTTTCCCTTTTACTCAAGTATATTCTATTAGGGATATCACTAATGCAGTGTACCTATTTAGTCTTTAAATGTTTGTGTGTCATCTGACCAGTCCATTTTTAAAAAACATTTCTTTGTAACACCTCGTGCTCCAACCAACTGGAAATTAGGCAAACTCCTTGACCAGGGAGCCTTTGGTAGGGTCTACCTCTTTAGGATGTTGATACAGGAAGAGAATTGTCTGTTAAGCAAGTTCAGTTTGACCCTGATAGCCCTGAGATCAGCAAGGTAAGAAACACTGCATGAGCTACTTTATCACATTTTAAGAAACATTTTTATTACAGTAACTATAACACATGATAGAATATTTTGTTTTTCCTTAATACAAATCATTCGCAAAATAAGTAATTAGATGCATTTTTCTTTCTACTGTATATTTTCTCTTTCAGTACTGCTATTGAAGTGGTACGTTAAAATTTTTATTACTTGGGAAGTACAAATTTCATAGAATACATAAAGTCATAACCATAAGAATGGATTAAAAAAGAAAAAAGTGTAAGGGCAAGATATATATGAAGAGAAAATATTGCTGTACACAACTCAATTTTTTTCCAGGGCAATATGTATAAAACGTGTATGTATTTGTACCCATACATTTTATATATTACATATAAAAATTATAGATGAATAAAAGTTGATATAAATGTAAAAGTATATATGCATATATATAGTTAGTAAATAAGCATATAAAACATAGTCTATTGTCATCAGGTAAATACAAATTAAAACTTTAGGGAGACATAGACACTATGGTGGCTAAAATGAAAATGTATAGCTAGTGATTGACAGCTCAGTCTTCCAAAGTTCTTCATCCTCTGAATGAATACCACTCATCCTTTCTTTTCCTTGTTATGGACTGAGTGTCTTCCCTTTTCCCTAAATGAAATATCAGAATGGGACTGTTGCAGAATATTTAAGATTAGAGGGTATCATGAAGTTGAGGAACTCATAATGAAGTAAGCACCCTAATTAGAAACACCATAAACCTCCTCTATTACAATCATAATATATAGTAGTCATTATATGGTAGTAGTTAAAATGTTGGTCTTTAAAATTTTCCTTAACAAGATATTTTCTGTATCAAGTACTGGTTATACAAATTCTGCAAAGCTTTTTGAGAAGCTAAATTTGAACATGAACTATGAGTTATTTGGCCCAATTTTTGAGCTATGATATATGTATATCTTTATATATGTATATATGCATATAAATGTGTGTACAAGTATACACAGGACACACTTCTTATTTTAAATATGCTTATATTCTCCCAATGAGCGACAAACAGGTATAATAGTTACTAAATTCTAGCATGGATTGTCAAACTATAGTCAATGGGCCAAATGTGTCCATAATCTGTTTTTGTAATACAAGCCCTTATTGGAACATGCCCATGCCCCTTTGAGTAGATGTCGTCTCTGTCAAATCATGTAGAAGAAAACAGTATAAAACAGTCATCACACCTCTGGGCAAACTCGATTAGTTACATCTGAGACTATATGTTTCCCTGAATAATTTTCAGTAAAAACTTAAAAACTAGGTGTCTTAAGTAACAGAAATTGATTCTGTCAAAATTGTGGAGGTCAGAAATTCAAAGTATACATCAACAGGGTCAGATTTCCATAGGGTGTAAGCTCTGTCACTGTTACTGTCCTCCCATTGTTCATCCATTTTCTCGAGCGGGCCCAGTAAGGTCTCCATTGTGAGACTGTTGTTACTGTGTTCGGCATATTGAATACATCATGGGGAGCTTGCCAGGCTTTGTTGTGCCAGCGAGATAGGGCTGGAGCAATAGGGTGTAAGCTCTAGAAGAAAAAAAAAACTGTTTCATTTGCTTCTGGTAACTTAGCAATTCCTTAATAAATTACATTCATTTTAATTACTGTCTGTTAGTTATATTGCTTTTTCCTCTTCTATCTTTAGTTTCTGTGTCTGCAGAGCACATGGCATTGAACTTAGGTTCTACCTACATAGTTCAGGATGATTTTATCATATTGAGATTTTGTGAACAATTAATATTCTGAAACCCTACTCAAATGAGGTTGGAAGGCTGTGTGCATCAGTAAACTAGAGACTCCAATGTGCCTTCAGCGCCACAAGAAGTGCATGCTGGGGTTTCCAGGGGTTATGTAATGACTCGTTAGTCTTGGATTTGGGGAAATGCACATAGATCTTATGCCTTCTTTTGTGCTGTTCTTTCTGAATAAACTAATTTTGGTTTTGTAGGTAACTGCATCTGTTTGAGATCAAAATCCCTGATTACACCTTCAGGGGTTCTTTAAAAAATTAAGACATGAAGAAAGGGGGCTGCTGTAGAGATAACACTTGCTTTGCTTGCGAATGATTCTGCTTTGAATCCCTGATACAGAATTTGGTCACCAGAGCACTACATAGAGTGATCCCTAAGCATAGTGCCAGAATGTGGTAGTGCCCTAGGCATTACCAGGAGCAGTCTGATATAAACAAAACCAAGTTTTAAATAAGGCATGTTTCTGTGAGACAATATAGGGGTTAAGACAATTGGCTTGTATCCTACTCCCCAACACTGCCTATAGTTCCCTTGTACTTTGCACATTTGTATTACTCTCAGCCAGTATTTCCCGAAGTGGGGATTCAGCCTCCATCCTGAAGGATATTAAGAGAGACAGACAGCTTTAGTAGTTTCAGGTATAATGAAGGGATGGCATTTTCTGCTTGTTCTCAGGAGAGTAAACGTCAAGAAGGGAACTGAGGGTCCACAGAGATAGTACAGCAGGTAGAGTGCAGGTAGGGTTTGAATCCCTGATTCTCACCAGAAATCATCCCTGAACATAGAGTCAGAAGTTAGCCCTGAGCAGCACTTGTCTACCCTCAACCCAAAATAAATAAACAAATAAATAAATAAAGTAACATTCATATATTTCCGTATTTAAGGCAAGAACATATAATTTTAGGGGGGGTCACTCATTTAAGTCACTACATTTATAAAAATTAGAATACTCATTACTTGGCCCTTCACAGAAAATTGATAGCTAATCCACTCTGCAGTATATTGAAAAGAAGGTCACTTAATTTTGACCAATGGAGCTGGGAGATGAACACACATTCTGAAAAAGGCTACTTTTGAGCTAAATCCTAATGTAGTATACAATTTAGCCAGGTTTCAATCATGTTGGGTTCAAAGAAGAGTAGAATAGGGGAGGGAGGCTAAATACTTCAAATAAAGAGAATAGCAACATGTACAAAGGCCTTGGCAGAGGTTCCCAAATTTGTTTGGCCTATTGTTCCATATTTGGGGCGGGGATTCAGTTCCCTTCTTTTTCTTTAAGTTTTGGTTTGGTTTGGTTTTGAAGCCACACTGGGGATGCTTAGGATTTGCTACTGACTCTGCACTCAGGAATTATTCCTGATGGTGCTTGGAGGACCATGTGGAATGCTGAGGATGGAACCTGGTTGGCCATGTGCAAGGCAAGCACCCTACCTGCTGTACTATCTCTGTGGACCCTCAGTTCCCTTCTTGACCTTTAGTCTCTTGAGAACAAAAAGAAAATGCCACCCCCTCATTATACCTGAAACTACTAAAGCTGTCTGGATCTCTCTTAATATCCTTCAGGATGGAGGCTGAATCCCCACTTCGGGAAATACTGGCTGAGAGTAATACAAATGTGCTAAGTACAAGTAGCTCAGCATGACTATTTTCTGAAGTACATATGAAAGAGTGGCAAAGTACAAAGGAAAAAGTATTTTACAGATTAAACTATACATTGCATTGAATCCAAATCCCGATGAGAATAATGGATTTTAAATTGAGGAGGAAGGGCATGGGATTTGCATTTTATAAGGATCAATCAGGAATACTTCATGCCAATCCCCTTGGGAATAAGAAAGAGTTGAGTCTAGAAACAACTAATAGTTTATTACTGGGATCAAAATGATATTCTGAAAGAACCAGAAGATGGCTCAGAAATTAAAGAGCCTGGGTTGCGCGTTTGAGGCCACATGTTTGATCTCACGGCTACTATGGTCCCAAGTGTGATCCTGGCAGCTCTGTTGAGATTTATGATCACATTAGAAGTGATTTATGACCACATTATAATCTGGTGCATGTACCATAGCCAATTGGTACACCCCCTGGTGAGAATATAAATAAACAGATGCATAAACAGATAAGTATGATACTCAGAAGCATGATCCCTCATGAACATGTATGTGAGCACTACAATCCGAGTGCACATGAGTACAACTAAAAAATGTAACCCCTGGTGAACACTGACTAAGCATGGAAGTCTTAAAACTGGATTGAGATACTGAGTGAGCACCACAAGATAGAGTGTGTGGTCCTCCCAATACTGCAATAGCATCAACAGAGTGAAGAGAAGGGAGAGCACATTTTACAAAAATGGTTTTTAAAGTGTAATGATAAAGTGGCAGTGGAGATGGAAAAGATATCAGATAGGACAGGGTAAAAACGTGTGTTTTATGAGTGTGAAAAAAATTGAGTCATAATGACTACTGGAATATTGAATTGGGAGAATGAAGAGATGAAGTTTCTTTTAAAGACAGAAAAATGCAGAAAAGTATATTTTGAGGGAAAGAGGGAATTTCATTATAGGCCTTTTGGGTGGAAGTAGATGATATATAACATTTTAAACATGCTTGAGTAAGTCCTAGAATATAATGATCTGACAATAAGAAAAGACTTTAGGTATAAAAGTTTGGGGTTTGTTAAGATTTTATCCCTTTAGAAGACTTGATTTTAATAATTTCCTTATTTATTATAAATATTTCCACAAAGTGAGGTAAAGATTCATTTCCTTTAAATTGGCATTGTGAAAAGACAGTAAGGATGTCATTATTTACGATAATATTGTGATATGTTCACTACTATTAGATGATGAAAATCAAAGACCACTGCACTATTTTTCTTCCTACTTTGCAAATACTAATTAGTATTCAAATTACTAATGCATGGTGAGTAAGAGCTTCCCAGAGATTATTCATCTACTTCCTGGTTGCTGAGGATACAGTTTATCCCCATAGTAGATTGAACGCCCAGGAAGTGACTAACACATGTGTTAAATTGCATAATGAAATAAGCAAAGCAAGTAGAATTCCCTTATTTGAAGTATGAGAGAGAGAGAAAGAGAGAGAGCGAGGGAGAGAATCTCTTTTTGACATGTGTGTTCAGATATTATTCAGGGCTTTGTATATATATATTTTGTATATATATGGTGCAAATTTGTGTCTACATATGATAATTTAATAATACATATTTGAACTGTAAGATACATTTTCCTCTTGTTGCCACCTTTCTGTTGTCTGCAAAGAAAGACAGATTCTGTGACTTCATTCATTTCTCCAGCCATGATTCCTGTTTACAATATTATCCTTTGTTACTGAGACCTAGGCATGGAAACTGAGTTTGGTTTTTAAACCAATTTACTCTTTGTAACTTCAGGAATATCCAAGGAGAATAACTTTTGGGGGATCTTTTCTATTTATCTCTTGAAAACACTTTAATATTGGATGTAACAATTTTTGTTTCTATCTAAAATCCATCTTTCCATTTCTTCTCTTTTTATGTATTTATGGTCAATAATAATCCACTACATTTTTGGTGATTTCTTCATTATGTAATATATAATCCATTTAAAAGGCAAAATGTAGTAACTGTCATCCTCAAAGTAAAATCTGAAGTATTACTGTTATCATTGAAACCCACCTATATGCTTTTCTTTTCTATTGATCAGTTTAACTAACCATGAAACAAACCTACAATTTCTCATTAGTTTGATTTTATAATAACTAGAACTATTATGGCATGACAAGCCTCCAAGTTAATCTATTTCTTTAAAAAACAATGTTTCTGAGAGATACCGGGAAAATGTAAGATTCTCCAAGGATACTTCCTTCCAAGGAGGAAGAAAAACAGATCCAAACTATAGACTGCTTCAGTGGAACTCTGGAAAGCAGCTGATGGCTTATAGCAACCATACAAACATTTAACCAGGAAAAAGACCACTGAAAACCTGATAAGAAGTCTCTGTGGCATTTTTTTCTTCCTTTTCCCTGTCCTCTCCTTCCCAGTTCAGTGGTATCGTCTGGAAAACAGCAGCGTACGGAGCGAGCAGAAAGGAATTGTTCTAAAAAAAATGCATTGTGTTTTGACTAGGACTAGAGCAAAAGTCAAGCTTTTTTAAATGAGCTTGGAACTCTCTCCAGACAACAAAATTGCAATACAGGATATTCAAATCTTTTACAGACTAATTATTTTATGACACCTAGGACTAAAACTATCAGTTGAGACAAACAACGAACACCCCCAAAAGCTCCGGAGAAAGGCTGGAAAGTGAAATATTTGGTGGGAATAAAGATTTTTAAATCTGCAAATACCTGGGAATCATGGCCAAGGTCTCATACAACAGTACCATGATGAGAAGTATGGAGAAAGTATCATGGTGAAGCCTATAAGAAAACAGTTTGGCAGTTAATATACTGAATAAGAATTACTATATGACTCAGCAATTACTATATCTCTTCCTTCTTAGGTTTATGCCCCAAGAATTGCAAACAAATGTTTAAAAAATGGTACAAAAATGTTCACAGCATCAGTTTCACAGTTGAGATACGTGGCAACAACCTAAAACCTGTGACTGGGCAATCAAAAAGTCCTGACAAGCTGGGTCGTGGGGCTAGCACAGTGATAGCACAGTGGGTAGGATAGGAGTGGTAGGATAGGAGTGATAGCACAGTGGGTAGAGCAATTGCCTCGCACGCGGCTGACCATGGTTCCATTCCCAGCATCCCGTATTGTCCTCCGAGCACCGCCAGGAGTAATTCCTGAGTGCATGAGCCAGGAGTAACCCCTGTGCATCGCCAGGTGTGACCCCAAACCAAAAACAAAACTAACAAACAAAAAAACATACAAGCTAGGTCGTATCCAGGATACAAAAACTCCTGGTAACTTAAGTCAAAGTACCGGTTGCCAAGAACTGAGGGAAAAGGAGAACAAGAGATTAACTGATGAGTTTAGACTTTCTTGGGGGGTGGTGGTTAATGAAAATGTTCTGGAACAGATCGTGGTAATTAATGGTTGTTCAAGGCTGTTAGCATAACAAATGCCACTGAACTGTAATGCTTTAAATAGTTAAAAATAGAACCTAGAGATAGTATAAAGGGTAGAGCGCTTTCTGGAAGAGGTAGGTTTGATTCCAGGCACCTTCAAGGCTGTGCCCAACAGGGGTTCTTGTACATTTCACTTCCCATCCTACCTCTGGTCTTTCCAGGGGCTGCGGTGCTTCAGGCATTGTGGTGATGGTGACGGGGAGACTGCCTGCTGCAGCCTGGCCTTGAGCAACAGCGCTAACTTCTTTTCTTTATCATGGAATACATTTTAATTAAAATTATTCCTAAGTACCTCATATTTTATGTTAATCTTTTAAGCTAATAAATGTGCACATATATGTCCCTCTATATTTTAATATACAGAAAAATTTTCAAGTTAGACGTGTATGGTTTAACAAGACAATGGAAAGTGAATGTTCTCAAGTACCAAGGGTGTCAGAGTAAAAAGCAGTTATCAGCACCTACACCTGAAGCATCCCTTGAATTTCTTCTAAGCCCTACTAAATCCTCCGGCCCCACAAAGGAACTCTTTCAAATTCTAATTTAAATATAATTTAAGAGGCCAGAGAGATTTACAGTAAGTTGAGCTCTTGGCTTACACAGAGCCACCCGGGATTCCATCCTCAACACCCTGTGTGGTCTCTCGGGCACCACTGGTGCTGATACCTGAGAGTTGGGAGTGGCCTCAAACCAAAATAGATAAATAAAAAAAAATATTTATTTTGAATATTTCCATTGTAATGCTTTTAGTTTTCAGTTTATTAAATCTGATCCAGAGAGAGAGAGAGAGAAAGAGGGAGAGAGAGAAAGAGAGAGAAAGGTAAGATGGTTTTAGAATTTCTTTGGTGAATAATTAAAACGTTTTAGTATAGGTATATGTTCCATCATCTTTATCTATTCCTCTGTTTTTAGATTTCAGGTAGTTTCCATATTATGGCTATGGTGAGTAAAGCTACAATTAAACTTAGAATGCAGATATCTCTTTGAGTGAGATGCTGATTTTATTTTCTCTGCATATATACCCAAGAGTGGGATTGCTAGATCATATGGTAACTCTATTTTTAATTTTTTGAGGAACTGTTTTACATAATACTGTGCTAATTTACATTCTCACTAACATTTTACAAAGATGACTTTTTGACTAGTTATTTTACATTTGATTAAAAAGTTATGTAAATTTTCTCACTATCCTTGTGGATAGATTCGGCTACTTCTCTTTTTAGGCATGTTTGCTTTGCCTTATATATTTAAAAGACGCATAACCAAATGCAGTACATAGATCTTGTTTGGACTTAAAAATAATATTTTAAGACAACAAGGATATTTGAACATGTGCAGTGCAAATGATATTAAAGAATCAAAGTTAAATTTCTTGGAGTTGGTACTATCTATTACAGATACAGACTAGAAGATTTATGAGTTAAATTTACAACATTTTATTGAATTTTCTCAGAGAAATTGAGAATGCTGAGAAATATATTTTCCTTAAGATATTTTATATGAAATATATGTTCCAACTTTCAAAGATATACATGATAAATCAAGCTACTTGGATTCATGTAGGGAGCTGGCCTGGCATTTTGTCAAGAGGTCTTAGAAAAACATAGACAACGACTCCATTTTTTAAAAAAAGCTCTAACAGATGATTTCTTACTTTTTATTCCTATACGTGAGCCAACACATATTTTGGGAAAAAGAGTATACACAATTTTACTTGGGTAAGGAAATTTTCAGAGAGAAAGCAAAGACCCATTTGGTGATTAATTTTATTTGTCAATTTGATTGAGGTAAAGGACATCCAGAAAACTTGTAGAACATTATTTCTGAGTGTGTTTCCAGGGGTGCTTCTGAAAGAGATTAGCACTTGATTCAGTAGACTAAGTAAAGCATAACCACTCTCAGATATCAGTGATATTGGTGTGCATCAGTTCATCTTTTGAGTACCAAAGTAGAACAAAAAGGCAGAGAAGGGTAAACATATTCTCTTGTATGTCGAAGCGATATCTGCAGTTGTCTGTTCATTGCAGCATTGTTTACAATAGCTAGAATCTGGAAAAAACCTGAGTGCCCAAGATCAGATGACTGGTTAAAAAAGCTTTGGTACATCTACACAATGGAATACTGTGTACCTGTCAGAAAGTATGAAGTCATGAAATTTACATACAAGTGGTACTACATGGAAAGTATCATGCTAAGTAAAATGAGTCAGAAAGAGAGGGACAGACATAGAAAGATTGCATTCATCTGGGGAACATAAAGTAACAAAATATGAGACTAACACCCAAGAATAACCGAGATAAATACCCGGAGGATTACTCCATGGCTTTGAGGACAGCTACACACGCTAGGGGAAAAGGCAGCTCAGATAGAGAAGGGAGCACCAAATAAAGGGTGTTGGGAGGTTCCTCTCAGAATGGGAAATGTGTGATGAGAGTAGACTATAGTCTGAACAAGATTGCCACTCAATATCTCTTTTGGAAACCACAGCACTCAAAAGGAGAGAGATAACAAAAGGGAATGCCCTGCCACAGTGGTAGGGTGGGATGGGGGGAAGAGGTGTGGGAGGGATACTGGGACTGGTGGTGGTAGAGAATGGGCACTGGTGGAGGGATGGGTATTGGATCATTGTATATCTGAAACCCAAGCAGAAAAATTTGTAAGTCTACAACTGTACCTCATGGTGTTTCACTAATTAAAATTTAAGGGGAAAAAAAAAAAGAATCCGGAGTTCTGATCTCCGTCAACGCTCAAGAATCAGGGACACTCTCTCATTTGCCAAGGCATCAAAAATCAGATGGGCTGGACAAGGAATGAGGTTTAGAGATGACCGCTAGACTAGAGCCATTACTGACTGAATTCCACGGGATGTCAAAAGATCGCGTGGATGCCCACCTACAAGATGGTCAGAAACACAATAGTAGTGGAGAACTTCAAAACCCACTGATATCAATGGATAGGGCAAACAACCAGAAATTCAACAAGAAAACAATAGCTCAGGAGAAAGAATTTGACTAGATGGGACTAACAGACACTTTAAAAGCACTCTACCTTCCATCCAAAGTAGAGTCTGTATTCTTTTTTATTGAACATGGAACATTATTGATTTTAAACAGAATGTTGGTATACAAAAATGTATAAGTTCACGAAATCATATCAAGTATATTTTCTGATCACAGGGGTATAAACTAGCTATAAGTAATAAAATGAAAGCTGAGAAATCTTCAACTATTTGAACATAGAAGTGGAGGGTTCTATGCTAAGAGAAAACAAAGGTAAAGATCGTAATACCACACTCCTATGTAGAATCTAAAAAGAAAAAAAATGCAAGAGAACACACCAAACCAAACCAAATCCTCATATTCTCACTATAAATCTGAGATTACTAGATTTGAGCACAGAATCAGAGAGAGGAGGTTTCCAGTGGACTGTGGTAAAGTATTGATAATTTGCTGCTAACATATATTTGAATAGGTGAATCTCTTCTAAAATGGAAAGTACTATAAACCAGTATCCTAAATTAAAACATATGTTTTTGTTTTATTTTATTTTGGGGCCACAACCAGTGGTGCTCAGGCATTACTACTGGCTCTGCCATAAAATTACTCCTGATAGGCTCAGGGAACTCTATGGGGTAACAGGGATCAAACCCAGATTGGTGCATGCAAGGCCGACATCCTACCTGCTGTATGAGTTATCCTAAAAAATAATGTCTAACTATAACATAAGATCTGATTGAGGGAATATTTTTTTACCAAATGAATCTGCTAAGCTGCAAGATTTTATGAATGCTCTTGAATACAGTCAGTAAAGGTTTAACAAAGAACTCGGTAAGATTGCTAGCAAAAAAGATAAAAAGAAAATGTCACTAAAGGACATTCAATTGATGCAAAATACTATTTCCCCTGTATTCTATAAATATGAAACTTTTTCTAAATATAATTTTGGAAATTTGTGTAAAAATTTAAAAATGATATGATGTGGCATGTCTGATATGATAATGGCATGAGCTCAACTGTCTAATAACTTTTCCCATTTTTGTTTTAAAAACTACAGTTGATTGATGCTCAAAGTTTTTCAAATCCATAGAACTTATTTATACAAACTTGTGTGTAATATAATGACAACAACTCTTTTTCACTCATCTACTATGTCCAGGTGATAGAAAAAGTCCTTTATCAGCATATCATCATCATAATGAATTGCTAAGAAAGATTTGGACTTTTATTCAACTAACATATGCGAAATACTGATTTTCTAAAATAATACATGACCAGTTCAAAGTCCCATTCTAAATGCTCTGTAAATTGAATCTATTCTTGGATCTGTCTTATTTTAAAACCTTTCTTCTTTGTTGTGCACCATAAAGCCATGAAATAAAGGTGTTTCCATTGCAAATGCCCCTTTAATTACATTCATGTATGTTTCTTAAAACCTTTTTTTAAAATTTTATATTTTCATTTTCTTTGTCAATATTTCTTTAGTAGTCAATTAGTTTAATTATAAAGAAATGCATGTCTATGATTTTAAAAAGAAAGATATAAGTAAAGGTTATCTGAAATCCAGTCACAACCATGTTTAAGACCACTCTCCACATGCTCAGACGAGCCTCACGGGTGAAGGAACCGGCAGAGAAACCCAGGTGTGCAGGACCCGGGGCTGAGATCTCCAAGCCTGCTCAGATCAGGACTGAGCCTCCTTTCCCCAGATCCCCCAGCTTCCAGTAGCTAGGCGTTACACCCACCAACTGTGCCTGGTGCCGTGTAATCCCATCAACGGCCAAGACCCACGAC
This sequence comes from Sorex fumeus, assembly GCF_029834395.1. NCBI lineage: Eukaryota > Metazoa > Chordata > Mammalia > Eulipotyphla > Soricidae > Sorex > Sorex fumeus. The sequence continues at coordinate 5,445,651 of NW_026606240.1, forward strand.
CATGACCACGACCATCCTGTTATTTGTCGATTGCCTCGAGCAGGCCCCAGTAACGTCTCCTTCATCCTAGCCCTGAGATTATATTCAAGGCTCTTTAGGAGAATGAGACCCATCATTGTTACTGGTATTTGGCATATTGGGTACGCCACAAGGAGTTTGCCAGACTCTGCCGTGTGGGCAGGCTACATTCGGTAGCCTGCCAGTTTGTCCAAAGTAGGAATGAGATAATAAGATGTCATAATAAGATGTCACGCGGCCACGAATGCGGCCACGCGGTTCTGGGAGCTGGTTTTTTGTGGCCAAGACCCAGAGACTATAAAACTATACAATAAAACTTATTGTCAAGTTCTTGCTCTCAGAGAAACTGCCAGGCTACCAAGAGAATCCTGCCCACAGGGCAGAGTCTGGCAAGCTCCCCGTGGCATATTCTGTATGCCAAAATCCAGTAACAATGATGGTTCTCTTTCCCCTGACCCTGAAAGAGTCTCCAATGTGGCACTTGCTAAAGTCTCAGGGCTAGGACGTTCCTGGTGCCTGCTTGAGGAAATCGATGAACAATGGGCTGACAGTGATACAGTGATACAGTGATAGAGTGAATTAAAGATTAATTAAAAAATTACTGACATCTTTGTCTGATATCATCCCTAAAGATGACCTCTGCTAAATTTATCATATAGTCCTTTTGAGAAATTTGGTCTATATTCAAATATATACAGTATAAATTTTTTAGATTAATGTTTTACATGCTAATTTATACATTTTCTTACCTAATAGTATTTGCACATTTTTAAACAAACGTGAAGTTCTGAATATTCATTTCAATGGCTGTATATGTTTACATACATGTATATACATCCATATATATTCCATTTTATGCTTATACATAGTTTAGGTACTAATTCCTTCTAGATGGATCCCCTGGTTTACTTGTCGATAATATTGCAACCATTAGTCTTACTATCTTTGTGTAATTGTGTGAGTTTTTGCTCTCAAATTAAATCAGATGCTTGAAGAATCAAGAATTGCCTACATATAAAGTCCCAAATTTTTGCTTTGATTTTGGCCCACACCTAGGTGTGCTCAGGACTAAATTCTAGCTTTGTGCTAACTCCAGGGATCACTCTTTATTTTTTAATTTTTAAAAATTTATTTCTTTATTTCTTTATTTTAAATTAGTGACACACCATGAGATACAGTTGTAGACTTACAAACTTTCATCCTTGGGTTTCAGTTATACAATGCTTGAGTACCCATCTCTCCACCAGTGCCCATTCTCCATCACCAATGATCCCAGTAGCCCTCTGACCCCCACCCCATCCTCCCCACACCGCCCCACTCCTTTTGCTCACTCTTTCCTTCAGGATCTTGTAGTTTGCAATAGAGGTATTGAGTGGTCATCTTGTTTGGTCTATAGTCTACTTTCAGCATGCATCTCGCATCCCGAGCGAATCCTCCAAACACCCTTTACTTGGTGTTCCCTTCTCTATCTTAGCTGCTTTTCCCCCCAGCATGTGCTGCAGGCTTCAAAGCTGTGGAGCAGACCTCCTGGTACTTATCTCAACTATTCTTGGATGTTCATCTCCCATTCTGTTGCTTTATATTCCCCAGTTAAATGCAGTCTTTCAATTTTTTTAATTTATTTTTTAAAATAATTTATTTATTTATTGAATCACTGTGGGAAAAGTTACAAAGCTTTCAGGTTTAGGTCTCAGTCATGCAAATATCAAACACATTTCCCTTTACCAATGCTTATTTTTTACCACGAAGAACCCCAATTAAACCCCACCCCCCACCCCTCCCAATGCCTGCGAGGCAGATTAATTCTAGTTAACACTCTATCTGCTTTGATTAGATTCATTGTTTTAATAAAAGATGCACCATTTCAATAAAAGATGCACCAAGAATGCAGTCTTTCTATGTCTGACCGTCTCTTTCTGGCTCATTTTACTTAGCATGATACTTTCCATGTAGAACCACTTCTATGTAAATTTCATGGCTTCATCTTTTCTAACAGCTGCAGAGTATTCCATTGTGTAGATGTACCAAAGTTTCTCTAGCCCAGTCATCTGTTCTCGGGCACTCAGATTTTTTCCAAATTTTGGCTATTGTGAACAGTGCAGCAATGAACATAGAAGTGCAGATGTCATTTCAACTATACTTTTTTGCCTCTCTAGAATATATTCCAGGTGTGGTATTGCTGGGTCAAATGGGAGCTCAATTTCTAATTTTTTTTGAGAATCGTCCATACTGTTTTCCAAAAGGGATGAACCAGTCGGCATTCCCACCAGCAGTGAAGGAAAGTCCCTTTCTCACCACATCTGCACCAACACCAGTTGCGTTTGTTCTTTTGGATGTGGGCCAGCTCTACATCACTGATCATCAGGGAGATGCCGATCAAAACAACAATGAGATATCATCTCACACCACAGAGACTGGTCCAGGGATCACTCTTGGCCCTGCTCAGGGAAACATATGTGGTTCTTGGGAAGAGACTCATGTTGACAGCATACGAGGCTTACCTGCTGTCCATCACTGTGGCTCTGAAAGTTCCAATTTCTGTCATGATAATTAATGGAGCAAGCATTTTAGGGTTCCAGAAGCTACCTAAAATATTATAAGAATAAGCTATTTTTATTCTATATTCAAGGCAACAATACTCATTGCTTGCAATAGCACAGCAGGTAGGGCATTTACCTTGCATGTGTCCAACCCAGGTACGATTCCTCCATCCCTCTCTGAGAGCCTGGCAAGCTACAGAGAGTGTCCGGCACCCATGGCAGAGCCTGGCAAACTACTGTGGTGTATTCAATATGCCAAAAACAGTAACAACAAGTCTCACAATGGAGATGTTACTGGTGCCCACTTGAGCAAATCGATGAACAAAGGGAGGACAGTTCTACGGTGCTACTGTGCTACAGTCTATTGCTAGTAATAAAACTTTCCAATATCTGAATTATCTGGATATGCCATTATTATTTTACCAAGAGGATTGTGGAGGGTTTTTTCTACAGGTGAGTGTCATTTTCAAAGAAGCAGTAGATTCTGGTTCTTCTAATTACCTTCCTAAAGGTAAAAATCACCGGGTGTCCCACGTTCCTCATACTTATCATTAAAGTTATATCAAATGGTAGCCTGGAATGTTTTTAGTAAACATTTTCTCCATAAACTCTGAAATCATTCACTTGATTAATTGACATCCCATGACTCATCGATCCGCTGGAGCGGGCAACAGCAGTATCGCCATTCGTCCCTGTCATGTGCTAGTGTGAGATAATGGTGTCTACTTGTCCCAGGAACATGAACAGCCTCAAAACAATCTTTAAGGGTCTTGATGAAGAAGTGTGACCATCTCATAGGTGGGCGGCCATGTGCTCTTTTGACATCTTGTGGAATCCAATCAGTAACAGCTCTAGTCCAGTGGTCCTCTCCAAATCTCATTACGTGTCCAGCCCATCTGATTTTTGATGCATTGGCAAATGAGACAGCATCCCTGATTCTTGACTGTCGAAAGAGGTCAGAACTCCGGATTCTTTCTCTCATTTGAGTGAAGCGTGATACTCCAAGAACAGCTCTTTCGATTCCTCTTTGGGAGACCCAAATAGCATTCTCATACTGTTTTCGTAGGGCCCAGGTCTTTGAAGCATATGTTAATGCAGAGGAACAGCTGAATCAAGAGATGTGCCCAGAGCCTGAGATTCTTCATCCTCTTAGCTATTTTTTATGCTCTTGAAGGCATTCCAAGCTGCTCTCTTCCTCCTGAGCAACTCAGGTGCCAGATCATTTTTCATGTTGACTTCTCGACCTAGGTACACATAACTGTTGCATTCAGAGATGATCGTCCCGTTGACAGCTAATGGAACATTAGGGATGAGACTGTTTCTCATAAACATTGTCTTCATGAGATTCAACTGTAGCCCAACCTTTCCACACTCACGGTTGAAGTCGGCCAGCATTTGAACCACTTGGCTGATTTTGATGTTATTAGAACTATGTCATTAACGAAATGGAGGTGGTATAGTTGCCAACAGTCTATTTTCACTCCCATTCCTTCCCATTCCAGTCATCGCATGATGTTCTCGAGGGTGGCACTGAAGAATTTTGGTGAAATGGTATCACCCTGCTGAACCCCTCTCTGACATGGATGATCACTTCCTTGTAGAATGGTGAGATCCTGATAGGGAATCCGCAATATAGCTCAGGGAGGATCCTGACATATTGAGTTTGAATGCCCTGTTTGGCTAGGGCTTCGATGACTGCTTAGTCTCTGCAGAATCAAAGGCCTTCACCAAATCAATGAACATTAGACAGAGCGGCATCTTGAACTCCCGAGAAACCTCAGTGAGCTTGGTTATAGTGTGGATATGGTCAATCGTGCTGAATCCTTTTTGAAAACCGGCTTGCTTGCATGGTTGTCCTTCATCTGGTGTTCTGCCAATCCTATTCAGGATGACTCGAATGAATAGCTTGTAGACAACAGACAACAGGCAGATCAAGCGATAGTTGCCAATGTCGTGGATGTCTCCCTTCTTGTACAGCAGTAGAGTTGCTGGTTTTCCATTGGGACAGAATGATGCATTCAGACAGGTAGCATGTAAAGAGCTGAGCCAGTGTATTGATGAGTACTGACAGCAGGTTCTTCAGGTGTTCAGGTCTGACCTTGTCTGGGCCGGGTGCTGTTCGCTTCTTTACCAACAAAATGACATATGGGATTTCGAAAGGGAGAACATTGTGAACGACATATTCATCCTGCAGAAATTGGTATGTAGGAAGGTGGACATGGCTATCGAAGAGATCTGAGTAGAAGTCATGGATAATCTTCTCCATTGCCCTTCTGGAAGATGTGATAGATCCATCAGGATGACAGAGGGCTGTCATCTTGGTCTTGTAGTTGGCGAAGGACAGGCAGACATTGCAAATGCTTTTCCCAACTTCTGCCACATCTGTCAGCACTGCTTTTCTTCTCTTGTTGAGGTCTTCCTTTATTGCTTCTTTGCACTGGTCTGCGAGCTTGGACGTTTGCTTGCAGTTGCCTGAGGCTTGTGCCAAACTACATTGGTGAATGAGCTCGAGTTTTCGAAGACAGGTGTCTTTTTTGTGGCTATCTCTCTCTCAGCATTCTTTGCACAATCATGGAGGTGGTGAACCAGTCGATCATATTCCTTATCAATGTTGTCAATGATGGCATCTTCCCATGTTGCCACAATTGTGCCAAAGAGCTACCAGTTGGTGGTCGTCCTGGGAGCTCTCCTCTTAAACTTTTCAGCCCTTTCTCCCCGTTCTGTGAAGCAGAATTTTTCACAAAGGAAATAGTGGTCTGATCCCATTTCGAAGTTTGGGACAACAGCCACATCAGTCAGGCAAGACCGTCGATTGAATATGATGTGGTCAGTTTCATTGTGGAATCATTCACCGGGAAACTCCTATGTCCAATGTTTAGATACGGCCTTCTGGAATTGCGAGTTACCACGGATGGACTTGGTCGACATGATGAACTCAGACAGTCTCTCACCCTGTTTGTTCCATTCTAGGCCATGGGTCCCGATGTTTATTTCTTCTATTGGTCTTCTCGGTCCTATCTTGGCATTAAAATCACCGACAATGATCTTGTAGAAGGTGTGGTCTCCCTTATAGAACTTCTACAGCTCCATGTAGAACTTCTCAATTTCTCCTTCATCATAATTGGATGTCGGTGCGTAAACAACAAAGACAGAAACTGCAGGCAGTGAGCCACATCTATTCAAGTGTAATTGTCCAATTTGGGTGTAGGCATTCAAATGAATCAATGTTTATGGCCAAGTTCTTGTTGACAAGGACACTGACACCACCGACGCCTCTTGTCCACGTTCTGAAGAACAGTTCTTCCCCAGTGGCAAAAACGGTGCGATGTGATCGATGCCTTCTTGTCTCGGTCAGACCAATGATGTTGTACTTGATCTTTCGTGCTTGCACCATCAGGTCCTCGATGGATGCATCCAATGTCAGTGTACGTGAATTGAAAATACAGACAGTCATTTTTGTCTTTCTTCGTTTTTGCAGCCTAGATTGGTCCTGAGGTTTTATCAGCCTCTCCTTCCTCATCCTTCTTAACGCTGCTGTATTGGTGGCTCTTTCAGGGTCAGGGGAATAAGACCCATTGTATTTACTGGTTTGGGCATATCGAATACACCACAGATAGCTTGACAGGTTCTGCTGTTTTAGCAGGACGCTCTCAGTAGCTTGTCAGGTTCTCCGAGAAGGGATAGAGGCTTTGGGGGCGGCCTCTAATCGTCCTTGCAGGTGTTCCCATGGTTCAAACCATATTTGAACCCCATCAAATATGGTGTGGTAATCTTGTTTTAAGTGTTTTATGATGTCTTGCGCTACTGCGTGATCTGGAAAGCATCCTGGAGCATGGCATCAGCTGGATAGTGGAGAAAGTGAAGGTAATGGAGGTTTGTCGGGCTTCTGGGAGCAGGTAGGTAGAGGATATCTGTTTCCTGGTCCGTTGAGCCTGGAGTTCAAGGTCACAGAGTTCCACTTCCCTGGATCTCTGGGGCTTCACTTGTGCATGAGTCTTGGCCCGAGTGTCCAGAAAGGGTCCTGGAGCATGGCGGCAGCTGGGTAGTGGAGGTAGTGCCTGCAATCATTATGTCCTCAATTTTGTAGTAATAATATGGAGATGTTCTTTCTGAGAAGAGTGTGATATGACTTACTTGAGAAAATTGTTCATGATTTAATGTATTTTATTTTTAGGGAAAAATTAATCATAAAATAACTGGAGTGTGTTAAAAGGGGATTTGACTAAGAATTTTGTAGCAAGAATAAAGTCTTGAATTAAAAGGCTGATTTAGCTAATATGCCATTTTTTAAATTTATTTATTTATTTATTGAATCACTGTGGGAAAAGTTACAAAGCTTTCAGGTTTAAGTCTTGGTCATGCAAATATCAAACACATTTTCCTTTACCAATACTTATTTTTCACCACGAAGAACCCCAATAAACCTCCCCTCTCAAGCCTCCCAATGCCTGTGAGGCAGATGAATTCTAGTTAAAACTCTATCTACTTTGACTAGAGTCATTGTTTTGACAAAAGATGCACCATTATTATTTAGAGTTTACACCCCCAAATCAGATGAAAAGACATGTGAAATAATTTGTTTTCTACAGCTGGTCACAAGAATCAAACGATGTTGCGCGATTTCTAGTATTTTACTTATTAACCCTAAAAGTATTTCTGCCGAGAGTCAGGTAATTATGAGATTGGTTTTTGTGCTCTGGAGCCATGGCCGTGCCGGAGAGCCACTCGTGGGGGGCAACTCGTGACCTCGGTAGGGCATGAAGGACGAGCAGGGAACTCCTCTCTTCCCATGAGATTTCAGTCGCCCTATGACGACTGGCTCATACCTGGCTTTCCACAAAGCTCCAAAGCGGCTGCCATCTTTCTTTCCAGAGGGAAAAAGGCTGAAGGGAGCAATACCCTTTCCCCTCCGGGCAGGCATGGTAGCGTGGATTAATGCGTAGTCTATTCACTTTTCTGCTGCAAGCTGCTGGGCTCTGCCTTAAGTTCTTGTGCTTCTGGAGTCATGGCCGTGCCGGAAAGCCACTTGTGGGGGGGCAACTCGTGACCTCGGTAGGGCTTGAAGGACGAGCCGGGAATGCTCCCCCTTCCCATGAGGTTTCAGTCGCCCCCAGATTTAGCTACTATGCCTTTAAAAGTGCTGAAGTGATAGTACAGCAGGTAGGGTGTTTGCCTTGTACATGGCCATGGCAGACCTGGGTTCTATTCCTCTGTCCCTCTCGGATTGCCTGGCAAGCTCTTGAGAGTATCTTGCTCGCATGACAATTCCTGGCAAGCTCCCCGTGAAGTATTTGATATGCCAAAAAGAGTAACAACAAGTCTCACAATGGAGATGTTACTCGTGCCCACTGTAACAAATCAATGAACAGTGCTACAGTGCTACAGTGCCTTTAAATATTCATTAAATATTGTTAAAATACCTTTTAAAACTGTTTAGGTTTACATAATAAAAAGATTTTATTACTCTTATTCCTACTGCATTCACATATTCATTGACATCTCATACTTTATAAATGTTATAATTATGGAATATAATCTGTACATATGATTATCTGCTTTTTCAATTGCATCCTTTAATTACAATGATTTTTGGTATTGCAGTTTTTTTCTTTTTGGATTTGTGGCTATACCTGGTGTTGCTCAGGGCTTATTATTGATTCTGTGCTCATGAATAACTCTTGATGTGCTTGGTGGACTATATGGTATGCCAGGGATTTAACTTGTATATGCTGAATGAGACATCTTATTATCTTATTCTTACTTTGGACAAACTGGCAGGCTACTGAATGTAACTTGCCCACACGGAAGAATATGGCAAACTCCCCGTGGCATACCCAATATGCCAAATACCAGTAACAATGATGGGTCTCATTCCCCTAACCCTGAAAGAGCCTTGAATATGGCACTTTTTAAAAAATCTCAGGGCTAGGAAGAAGGAGACATTACTGGGGCCTGCTCAAGGCAATCGACGAACAACAGGATGGTCGTGATCGTGATTGTGATGCTGAAAGTAAGGCAAGTGCCTTACCCCCTGTACTATCTCTTTGGCCCCGCATATATTTTTAAGTTTATGTATTACCATCTAATAATTTATTTTGAGCACCTCAAAGAAAAGTGGAGGAAATAATCTTCTGATGATCAAATATGAAAAGACACCACCCAAATTCCCTACAGAAAAGGAAGAAATTCTTTTAGTCTTCAGGTGGGTTGAGTGAAAGTTTCCTTCCCTTACCCTAGCTTAAACCTTTGTGTCACAATAATGACTTGACTTCTGGTTCTAAGATACTCTGGAAATATATTCATTAATTTATTTACTATTTATAAGTTAAAAGCAAAGTTGAACTATATTATAGGAAAAAGAAAGACCCAAGCAGTTCCTTGTCATTTCAGTTGCCCTAGGTATCCAGTACACAGGTGAATGCTGCCTAGTATCACCTGCCTGGTGTGCATATGAATCTAACTGGTAGATTACAATATGCTTCCATCAACTCAGTTACACAAAGGATCTTAATTAATAGCAACTTATGAAGAAAAACTATCAGTTTAGCACAGTTAATTCTCAGTGTTGTGAAAATAAAATTTCTGCAATCATAAGGTAGAGAATAAAATACTACCCAGAGGGAAATTACATGAAATAGGAAATAAAAATCAATAGCCAAGACAAGGCAATTCCATGAAGATGAATGTGGGAAGTCCCAGACTACTGAAAGACTATAGAACTTTCTTCTGGACTTAGGGTTCAGTGACTAGGACCAATGTTCAAATCTCAATTTCCGAGTTAATTTCATGACTATTGCGCAAGTTAAAATATGACTAATACATTTGTGAAGCTACATTTAAAATTTAAGTTTCCCACTTTACATTCAAATCAACACATTTTATTAATTTACATTTAGATTCCCACATTTACCATCCTATTGGGCTGTGAAGCTGCTACATCATTTGTCAGACTCTATCCTATAAAATGATAATGATAAAAATAAACAATTCAGTTGCCAGGGACTCAACTAAGTGGTTATGAATGCCTGGAACCTTGAGTTGGAACTCCAATCACCACGTAGCAGGTATGATCCTGGAGTCCCGAGCAATTCTACTAAAACCTGGTGGAAATCAGAGAAACCTATCTTAGATCGTGGCAAACATCTTGAGTTTGATTTTGCTTTTTGGGTCACGCCCGGCAATGCACAGGGGTTCCTCCTGGCTCTGTACTCAAGAATTACTCCTGGCGGTGCTCGGGGGACCATATAGAAATTGAACCTGGGTTGGCCACGTGCAAGGAAAACGCCCTAACTGCTGTACTATCGCTCCAGCCCCCAGCCTGGTGGTTTCTGGTGCTGCAAGACCAGAGAAGCACCACATCACGGGCGGGGCCCTAACACTTTACCACACTGATTGGTTGGTTACCAAGTATGGCCTGGGCACCCCGCCCCCCACATCCCACACTCCCAGCACTGCTTGTAAAATCCTCCATGGTAATAAACAATTCACCGTAAAATGTTTCTTTTCATTTGTAACCTCCAGAATTTTGAAGGAGGATTCATTACTTAGAACTTGATCTTAAAACTTCTCCAGAGTTACTTAGAATGATATTATAATCTGTCAACATCTTGACACAGAGAACCAAAAATCAGAAACAGCAACCGGTTAGAGGTCTCAGTAAACGAGAGGAGGCTGTGAATAATAACTAAAAACGTCTGCCTTTGCATTTTATCCTGTCTATAATTTTCAGGTAGAGAAACTTGGTATAAGGAAAGTTCTAAGGTTCTCAGGATATTTGAAATTCAAATCCAAATATATCTGTATGCTAGTGTCCTAAATTTCTTTCACAGTAGAAATGTTTCTTTTGTGTGTGACCTCTATTAACCTCTTGTAGTGATGAAAGAAAACATTTGGGGAATGCTCTTTTTGAAAACTGCAAACTTTTTATTAAAATGAGCTAAATGTCACAATGAAATATTGAACACTTCAACCATGTATACTACATTATCACATTCCGAAATCAATTCCATTTCCTTAATTAGAAAATTAATCATTTGAAATTATTAAACAAATATGAGGCAAGATTAAAATGATGATTTTCATTTCCTTATGTGCTAATTTTTAATATTTAACAAACTAGAATAATATTCCTCTCAAAGAAAGCAAAATTGTAGCTGATATTTAATTTTATTGTTTGGTATTTTGGCTTCAAAATTTTCAAACAGTTCTTAACATCCCTACCTCTTGAAAGTAATATTGACACTACTGTGAAAAAGAGTTAGAATACTTCTACACTCACCTGGCAATAGGCCATGATTTCTCCATGAAATCAAAGACAAATAATTACTTCGAGGACTCTTCATTGCTAGAGGAAAAGTTCTGCTTTCTTTGGAGAATAGAATTTGTTCTGCCTCACTGTCTGACTTAATATCACTGAAATTGAAAATATATTATTTCTACTCCCTCTGAGTCTTCAAAAGTCTCTCCTGACCTCCAGAATTTGTTCCAATTGGATAAGCAAATTAAAATAAACCAGAAAATCATTGTAATTATTTAAATTTGTGGGTAAATTGTGAAATGTCTCTCCTCCCCAAATTCCTATTCATGAGATTGTGTTTTTTAATTAAATAATATTAGCCTATATGATATAACATTATCTATATATTTATTTCAGGTACCTAGAATTATAAATTAAAATCTTTATTTGCTACATTACGTTCACCATCAAATGTCCAGTTTCGATTGAGGAAATTGTATTTTAATACAAGTTTTCAAAGATCATCTTCCTTTAGAGGTCTCATGTTGGCTATATTTTAATATAAGAAGGGGGCCTTGTAAAAATACAGATTCTTGGGCTACAAGATAGTATATACAAGATCCTGGTTCAATATTTGGCATCACATGATCCCCCAGGCATCACCGAGTGCAGCCTGTAGGACTCTGAGCATTGTCAAGTAAGACTCTGGAGGTCACTGAGTTCTGTTGAGGTAGCCTCGGTATTTCCTTGCACCTCAGAACTCAAGCAGTAAAACAAGCAGATGAAAAACTATCACTTCTTTCAAGATATCTATTTCCCTTACATTGAACCACCAGAATGGTGGTGGAGAATTACCAGTGGTGTCCTGAGTCTAAGCACCACTGGGGAGGGAAAAATGAAAAGATTTAAGACTAAAATAGAGATTCCTGAGCTCTACTCAAACTAATATCTGTAAATGCCATAGAGTAAGCAAGTACAGGATCCTTAATGCCATTTAGAGTTTCTAATGACGGATGCAATGCTGAGCTAATCAATTAACTCATTTTGCAGACCTGAGGACTGAGGATTAGTTCATCTAAACTTTTTTTCCTGCTTTCAGGACTAGAACAGAGGTGATTTTCCAATTTCTATGTGAATCCCTAGAGTTAGAAGCATGTCACTCCCGGGTCATCTGAAGGTATGAAAGGTGGCAGTGAGGGACGGGGATTCAAGTCTTCCACCCAAACAGTTCTAAATATTTTTAACTTCTTTTGTCATAGGGTTTCATAGGTAAAGTATGTCAAGTTTAAAAAGTCACACCCTTGGAAATGAACATCGTGTGTCTATTTCTTAGATGTTTGTCCAAATACCTTAGTAACCAAGTACCGATTCAATGGTTGATGAAATAAACACTTAATATAAGAAGAACACTTAGAAGAAGAGAGTATTTATTGTTAAGTCACAAATACCTTTCTACTAGGTATTTGTTGAACTTTGTGCTGCTATATAAGCCCAAATATTTGAACCTGAGAGAAATATGTGTATAAGGTAGGAATTTCAAGACACAAGTGCAAGCTTTTAAGCTTTTAAAATGTATTTCATAATATTGCAAGCAGTGTAATTTTCTTTTAAATGATTTATTTATTTTTATTTTGGCCAATGCAAGCATATTTTATTTTATTTTATTTTTTTTAAAAAATTATTAGTGAAACACCATGAGGTACACTTGTAGACTTACAAATTTTTGTGCTTGGATTTCAGTTATAAAATGATCGAGTACCCATCCCTCTACTAGTGCCCATTCTCTACCACCAATGATCCCAGTATCCAACCCACCACCCCAACCCCCACACCCCACCCTGCCTCTGTGGCAGGGCATTCCCCTGTGTTCTCTTTCTCCTTTTGGATGCGGTGGTTTGCAAAAGAGGCATTGAGTGGCAATTATGTTCAGTCTATAGTTTACTTTCAGCACGTATCTCCCATCCTGGGAGGATCCTTGTAACACCCTTTACTTGTTGTTCCTTTCTCTATCTGAGCTGCCTTTTCCCCTAGCATGTGTGGCTGGCCTCCAAGACATGGAGTGAACCTCCTGGTACTTATTTCCACTCTTCTTGGGTGTTAGTCTCCTATTTTGTTACTTTATGTTCCCCAGATTAATGAAATCTTTCTACGTCTGTCCCTTTCTTTCTGACTCATTTCACTTAGCATGATACTTTCCATGTAGTAACACTTGTATGTAAATTCCATGACTTCATCTTTTCTGACACCTACATAGCACTCCATTGTGTAGATGTACCAATTTCTTTAAACAGTCATCTGTTCTTGGTTACTCAGGATTTTTCAAAATTCTGGCTATTGTAAAAGGTGCTGCAATGAACAAATAAGTGCAGATGTCACTTTGACTATACTTTTTTGCCTCTCTGGAATATATTCCCAGGAGTGGTATTGCTGGGTCAAATGGGAGCTCAATTTCTAATTTTTTGAGAATCGTCCATACTGTTTTCCAAAAGGGATGAACCAGTCGGCATTCCCACCAGCAGTGAAGGAGGGTCGCATTCTCGCCACATCCGCGACAATATCGGTTGCTTTTGTTCATTTGGATGTGGGCCAGTTTCTGTGGTGTGAGATGATATCTCATTGTTGTTTTGATCTGCATCTCCCTGATGATTAGTGATGAAGAGCATTTTCTCATGTGACTTTTTGGCACTCAGATTTCTTTTTTGAGAAAGTTTCTGTTCATTTCATCACCCCATTTTTTGATGGTGTTGGATCTTTTCTTCTTGTGGAGTTCAACCGGTGCTTTGTATATGTATCCTTGATACAAACTCCTTGTTGTATGGGTATTGGGAGAATATCCTTTCCCATTTCGTAGACTGTCTTCGTATTTTGGTCACTGTTTCTTTGGAGGTGCAGAAGTTTCTCAGTTTAAGATAGTCACATTTATCTATCTCTGTTTTCATTTGTTTGGCCACTGGCGTGTCATCTTTGAAGATACCATTAGCTTCAATGTCGTGGAAAGTTTTGCCAACCTTCTCTTCAATGTACCTTATGGATTCCGGTCTGATATTGAGATCTTTAATCCATTTTGATCTTACTTTTTTACATGATGTCAGGCAGAGATCTGAGCTCAGTTTTTTGCATGAAGCCATCCAGTTTTGCAAGCACAATTTGTTAAAGAGGTTTTCTTTGCTCCATTTCACATTTCTTGCTCTTTTATCAAAGGTTAGATGATCATATGTTTGAGGGGAGATATCCGTATATTCAATCCTGTTCCATAGATCTACAGCTCTGCTTTTGTTCCAGTACCGATCACGATCACAATCACGACCATCCTGTTGTTCGTCGATTGGCTCAAGCAGGCACCAGTAACGTCTCCTTCGTCCTAGTCCTGAGATTTTTTAAAAAGTGCCATATTAAAAGCTCTTCCAGGCTTAGGAGAATGAGACCCATCATTGTTGCTGGTATTTGGCATATTGGGTACACCACGAGGAGTTTGCCACACTCTGCCATGTGGGCAGGTTACATTCGGTAGCCTGCAATTTTGTCCAAAGTAAGAATGAGATAATAAGGTGTTGCGCAGCCGTGAATGCAGCCGTGCACTTCTGGGAGCTGGGTTTTATAGTCTCTGGGTCTTGGACGTTGATGGGATTACACGGCGCCAGGGGGCCAGTTGATGGGTGTGACCCCTGCCTACTGGAAGAGGGAGGATCTGGGTGGAGGATGCTCAGCCTTGATCCGAGCAGGCTTGGAGATCTCAGCCCCGAGACTCGCATGCCTTTGTTCCTCTGCTGGTACCTTCATGTGTGTGGAGAGTGGTCTCACCATGGTGGTGGCTGGTTCTGGAGGTCTTCAGCTGCTGGAGCCCTGGTCGGGGCGGGAAGGGAAACTCAACCCGCTCCCCTCCAAGAGGCCTCAGCAAGGACAGCCAGGTGCGGGGGCAGTTCCAGTACCATGCTGTTTTAATTATTACTGCTTTGTAGTAGAGTTTGAAGTTATGGAGGTTGATTCCTCCCATTTTCCTTTTCCCCAGAATTGCTTTAGCTATTCATGGAGGCTTATTGTTCCATATAAATTTCAGGGCGATAGCACAGCGGGTAGGGCGTTCGCCTTACAAGCGGCCAACATGGCCGACCCGAGTTCGATTCCTCTGCCCCTCTCGGAGAGCCCGGCAAGCTACCGAGAGTATTCGATATGCCAGACACAGTAACAACAAAAGTCTCCAATGGAGACGTTACTGGGCCCGCTCGAGCAAATCGACGATCAACGGGAGGACCTTTACCTTTACCTTTACCTTATAAATTTCAGGAGGATTTGCTCCAGTTCTTTGAAGAATGTCATGGGTATAGTAATAGGGATCACATTGAATTTGTACAGTGCTTTGGGAAGTATTGCCATTTTGACAATGTTAATTCTCCCCATCCATGAGCAGGGGATACTTTTCCATCTCCTCGCATCCTCTTTTATTTCCTGAAGCAGCATTTTGTAGTTTTCTTTGTACATGTCCTTTACTTCCTTAGTTAAGCTAATACCTAGGTAGTTGATTTTCTGGTGTACAATTGTGAATAGGATTGTTTTATTCATGTCATTTTCTTCTCTCTCACTATTTGCATATAGGAAAGCCATGGTCTTTTGGGTATTGATTTTATAGCCTGCAACTTTACTTTATAAGTCTGTTGTTTCTAGGAGTTTCTTAGTAGAGGTTTTAGGGTTCTCTAAGTATAGTATCATATCATCTGCGAATAGTGAGAGCTTGATTTCTTCCTTTCCTACCTGAATGCCCTTAATATCTTTTTCTTGCATAACCGCTATTGCAAGTACTTCCAGTACTATATTGAACAGCAGTGGAGAGGGTGGGCATCCTTATCTCGTCCCAGATCTTAGAGGGAAGGTTCTCAGTTTTTTCCCATTAAGGGTGATGCTTGCTGTAGGCTTGTGGTATATGGCTTTAACTATATTGAGGAAAGTCCCCTTTATCCTTATTTTGGCGACGTTTTTCATCATAAACGAGTGCTGGATCTTGTTAAATGCTTTCTCTGCATCTATTAATATGATCATATGGTTTTTATCTTTTCTTTTTTTGATTTGATGGATTATGTTGATTGATTTCCGAATGTTAAACCATCCTTGCATCCCCAGGATGAATCCTACTTGGTCATGGTGTATGATCTTTTAGATGAGTTATTGATTTCTGTTTGCTAGTATTTTGTTGAGAATCTTCGCATCCGTGTTCATCAGGGATATTGGCCTGTAATTTTATTTTCTTGTGGTGTTTTTATTTACTTTTGATATTAGAGAGATACGGGCTTCATAGAAACTGTTTGGGAGAGTTTCTGTTTCTTCAATTTCCTGGAAAAGCTTGAGAAGAACTGGCAATAGGTCCTCTTGACATGTCTGGAAAAATTCACAAGTGAATCTATGTACCTGGGCTTTTGTTTTTGGAAAGAGTTTTGATTACAGTTTCAATTTCCTTGATGTTAATAGGTCTATTCAGGTGCTCTGGATCTTCTTGATTCAGCCTTGGGAGATTATAGGAATCCAGGAATTTATCCATTTCTTCTAGGTTCTCTTGTTTTGTAGCATACAGTCTTTCAAAGTAGTCTCTGGTGATCTTTTCAATTTCTGTGGTTTCTGTTGTGATATACCCCTTCTCATTTCTGATTGTGTTCTTTTTGTATATTGGTATAGGGGAAATATGAGTCATATTCTAATTAATTTCTTGAACTTCTTGCTATCTTATCCCTTTTTTTTGGTTACATATATGTTCTATCCAGACCCAGCTATGTAAACAGCTAAAAATAAAAATGCTAGGCCCCTTGCTAAAAAAAATTATTACCTATTTCAAGATGTCTATGGCAAAATTTTAATGTGTTCATTGGCTTTAAAACTCAGTGGCCTTGAGCACAGGTGCTCAAGTCTGTCCTGTTTCTAACACATTAAGTAACTATTTCCTTGATTTTCTTATTGGAGTAGTGTTTGTACTGTCAAAAGAAAATCCAGAGAGCTTTACTTAGTGTAAAATTTTTTTTGTTGGTCTGTTTTTTGGTGGGCTATAGCCAGTGGTACTCAGGTCTTTACCCCTAGCTCTGTGCTCAGGAACTGCTCCTGGAATGAACTCAGAACTCAGGGTCAAACAGATCTGCTGCTTGGTAAGCAAATACCTTGCCCTCTGTACTATCTCTCCAGCCACTTGATATAAATGTTTTATTGAGCAATAAACAAGCTTTCCAAAAGTAGGGAGGCTCTAAACTCAAGACTGATATGCAGTTAAAAAGTGTGATCTTACAAGAAAGATTAAATGGTCAAAATAAAACAATTGTTTAACGATGAAAGCAGTTGTTTATTACATTGGGGATTTTCAGATGACAGAGAATTGACTAAAAATGGCTATCTTATACCATTTTAGGACAATGACATGCTTTGTTTATGATTCCCAGAGGCATTGACATGAAATAGTCTAAATTAAGTTTTACTTATGCCTATAATAAAATGTGCTAGATATAACTTTACGTAAATGACTTTCTTGGCTTTGGGAATTTTCACACTTTGTCTTTATTTTATTTTTTTCTAAACAGGATTATCAATATAATTTATGAATATATGCATATATAAATAGAAATTTTAAAAGATGGTGGGTGAATGATAATTATAGAAATGGAGATAATGGAATTAAAATATATTATCTTCATAAAGGCAATAACTGTGAAGTTATTCATTATAATGAGCAGTTTATAATAGCAAAATTTTATTTATTCATCAACAAAGAAAGTTAGATAAATTATGAAGAATTCTTGCAATGAAATCCTCAGCAAACCAAACAAAATAATACTATATTATAAACTCCACTGATGTGGAAATATAAATGTTATATTTTTTTAATGTTACATTTTTAATTGAGAAAAGATCAAAATCAGGTATGCTACTTTTGCTTTAAGGAAACTAAAAATAAGATCAACAATATACTACATATACATCACTTGATCACTTGACTTCCCATTAATCATAAATTTGCTAGAGTGGGCGTGAGTAACGTCTCCATTTGTCCCTGTTGGGTGCTAGTGTAGCCCAATGGCATCTGTTCACTCTAGGAACATGAAGAGCTTCAAACAGATCGTTCATGATCTTGATGAAGTTTGACGATCTGGTAGGTGGGCGGCCACACGGTCTTTTGACATCCCATGGAATCGAGTCGGTAACAGCTCTAGTCCAGGGGTCATCTTTAAATCTCATTACGTGACCAGCCCATCTGATTTTTGACACCTTGGCAAATGAGACAGCGTCCCTGATTCTTGATCGTCGATGGATGTCGGAATTCTGGATTCTTTCTCTCGTTTGAATGAAACGTGATATTCCAAGCATAACTCTTTCAATTCCTCTTTGGGAGACCCGAATCGCGTTCTCATCCTGTTTGTGTAGGGCCCAGGTCTCTGAGGCATATGTTAATGCAGGAAGAACAGTGGAATCAAAGAGATGTGCGCAAGCTGGATGTTCTTTGTCCTCTTAGCTATTTCTTCGACGCTCTTGAAGACGTTCCAAGCCGCTCTCTTCCTACTGCACAGCTTGGGTGCAAGGACATTTGTCATGATGACTTCTCGACCTAGGTACACCTAGCTGTTGCATTCGGAGGTGGTCATTCCATTGAGAGCTAATGGGGCGTCAGGAACAAGGCTGTTTCTCTTAAACATTGTCTTCGTAAGATTCAGCTGTAGTCCAACCTTTCCACACTCATGGTCGAAGTTGGCCAGCATTTGTGCCGCTTGGCTAATGTTTGGTGTTATTAAAACAATGTCATCAGCAAAGCGGAGGTGGTGTAGTTGCCGAACATCTACCTTCACTCCCATTCCTTCCCATTCCAGTCATCGCATGATGTTCTTGAGAGTGGCACTGAAGACTTTCGGTGAAATGGTATCACCCTGCCGAATCCCCCTTTTTGATATCAATGATTACTTCTTTGTAGAATGTGAGACTATGGTAGTGAATCCATAATACAGCTCACAGAGGATCTTGATGTGCTGAGCTTGAATGCCCTGATTGGCTAGGGCTTCAATGACTGCTTCCATCTCAACAGAATCAAAGGCCTTCTTTAAATCAATGAACATTAGACATAACGGCATCTTGAACTCCCGAGAAACCTCAATGAGCTTGGTTATTGTGTGGATATGGTCAATGGTGCTGAATCCTTTGCGGAACCCGGCCTGCTCGCATGGTTGTCCTTCATCTAGTGTTCTGCCAATCCTATTTAGGATGACTCGAGTGAACAACTTGCAGATGACAGACAATAGGCAGATCGGGCGATAGTTGCCAATGTCATGGATGTCTGCCCTCTTGTACAGTCCTGCTGGTTTTCCATTAGGAAGGAACCTTGCATTCAGACAGGTAGCATGTGAAAAGCCGAACCAGCATATTGATGAGTACTGAAGGCAGTCATCTTGGTCTTGTAGTTGGCAAAGGACAGGTGGGCGTTGTGAATACTTTTCCCGGCTTCTGCTGCATCTACCAGCACTTCTGCTCTTCTCTCTTTGAGGTCTTCCTTGTTCGCATCTCTGCACTGCTTTGCAAGCTCAGACGTTCGCTTGCAGTTGCCTGAGGCATGCGCCAAACCACGTTGGCGGATAAGCTCATGAGTTTTTCAAGACAGGCTTTTTATGTGGCTATCTCTCTCTTGGCATTTCTCGCACAATGGAGGTGCTGAACCAGTTGATGGTATTCCTCGTCAATGTCAATAATGGCATCATCCCATGTTGCTGCAATAGTGCCAAAGAGCTCCCAGTTGGTGGTCGTTCTGGGAGTTCTCTTTTTAAACTTTGCAGCCCTTTCTCCCTGCTCTGTGAAGTAGAATTTTGCACGTAAGAGACGGTGGTCTGATCTCATTTGGAATTTTGGGACAACAGCAACATCAGTAAGGCAAAACTGTCAATTGAATATGATGTGGTCTATTTTGTTGTGGAATCATCCACTGGGAGACTCCCATGTCCAACTTTTAGATTCGACCTTCTGGAACTGTGAGTTACCATGGATGGTCTTGGTCAACATGATGAACTCAGACAGTCTGTCACACTGTTTGTTCCATTCTAGGCCATGGGTCCCGATGTGAAGTTCTTCGGCTGATCTTCTCAGTCCTATCTTGGCATTAAAATCACCCACAATGATCTTGTAGAAGGTGTGGTCTTCTTTATAGAACTTCCCCAGCTCCTTGTAGAACTTCTCAGTTTCTCCTTCATCATAATTGGATGTTGGTGCGTAGATGACGAAGATAGAAAGAAACTGCTGGCAGTGAGCCACATCTATTCATATGTAAATGTCTGATTCGGGTTGTTAGGCATTCGAATGAATCAATGGTCATGGCCAAGTTTGTGTTGACAAGGACACTGATGCCTCCGACACCTCTTTTATCGCATGTTTCGAGGAACAATTCTTCTCCAGTGTCAAAAACAGCATGAGGAGATTGGTCCCTTCTTGTCTCGGTCAGACCAATGATGTCGTACTTGATCTTTCACGCTTGTACTATCAGGTCCTCGATGGATGTATCTGATGCTAGTGTACGTGCATTGAAAGTACAGATGATCATTTTTGTCTTCCTTCCTTGTGGCACCCTAGTTTGGCCTTGAGATTTTATTGGCTTCCCCTTTCTCATCCTTCTCAATGCTACCATATTGGTGAAGCCTTCAGGGTCAAGGAAGTGAGACCCATTGTAATTACTGGTTATACAACAGATAGCTTGCAAGGCTCTGCCGTGTGGGTGGAATACTCTTGGTAGCTTGCCAGGCTTTCCGATAGGGGTAGAGGCTTTTGGGGCTACCTCTAATCGCCCTTGTAGATGTTACCATATTTGAACCCTATCAAATATGGTATGGCAATTCCGGAAGATAGGTATTTAGTGTCTTATAATGTGGCGGCTTTGCAGCCGTGCGGGTCCGGAAAGCGTCCTGGAGTGTGGCGGCAGCTGGGTAGTGGAAGTAGCGAAGGTAATGGAGGTCTACCAGTGAGGTATTTATCTGGTTCCGGTAGGGGTAGGGTGGGTCTTCTGTGCGCAATCCAATCCCTGGGTCTCTGGTGGTTGGTGGAAGCATACAGGGCAGGGTAGGATGGGGCTCCTGATTTTAATCCCTTCATCACCTGCGGTTGATGGGAGCAAGCAGAAAACTTCTCTCCCTGGGTCCTTGAGCCTGGAGTCCAAGATCTCAGAGCTCTGCTTATCTTGTTCTATGGGGCCTCAGTCGTGCGTGAGTGTCGGCCGAAGCAGCCACGCGGGTCTGGAAAGCGTCCTAGAGTGTGGCGGCGGCTGGGTAGTGGAGGTAGTGGAGTAAATATGTATACATATTTACTAGCAATAGCATGAACAAATTTTGAGTGGATATAACAAAGATTCAGTTACAATGTTGGGGTTGAAATGTAACACAGTGTGTAGGGCACTTGCCTTGTATAAGTTTGACTTTGATTCAATCCCTGGCACTCTAAGTGCCTCCAGGGGTGATTCCAAGAGTAAGATCTGAACACTGTCATGTTTGGCTCAAAGACACTAACATAAAATGTTATATATTGAGAGGAATGTTATCATGTTCTAAAAATGAAATAAATTTGAAGCAAGATACTTTTCTGTAAATCTCAGTACATTGTTTCAGTTTATGGGTCATGCAAGTATATTACTATTAACAAACAAAGCATATATATATTAAAGTTGTAGACTTAAAAGTTTTTGTGCTTGGGTTTCAGTTATACAATGATCGAGTACCTATCCCTCCACAAGTGCCCATTTTCCACCACCAATGATCCCAGTATTCCTTCCACCCTCCCATCCCTCTCCCCCATCCCATCCCACCTCTGTGGCAGGGCATTCCCTTTTGTTCTATCTCTCCTTTTGGGTGTTGAGGTTTTCAAAAGAGATATTGAGTGGCAATCATGTTCAGTCTATAGCCTACTTTCAGCATGCATCTTCCATCCTGGGAGGATCCTCCCAAAACCCTTTACTTGGTGCTCCCTTCTCTATCTGAGCTGCCTTTTCCCCTAGCATGTGCGGCTGGCCTCCAAGACATGGAGTAAAATTCCTGGTATTAATCTCGGCCATTCTTGGGTGTTAGTCTCCTATTTTGTTGCTTTATGTTCCCCAGATGAATGCAATCTTTCTGTCTGTCCCTCTCTTTCTGACTCATTTCACTTAGCATGATACTTTCCATGTAGTACCACCTGTATGTAAATTTTATGACTTCATCTTCTCTAACAGCTATGTAGTATTCCATTGTGTAGATGTACCAAAGTTTCTTTAACCAGTCATCTGTTTTTGGGCACTTGGGGTTTTTTTTTTCCCAAATTTTGGCTATTGTGAACAGTGCAGCAATGGAAATAAAAGTGCAGATGTCATTTCAGCTGTACTTTTTTTGCCTCTCTACGATATATTCCCAGGCGTGGTATTGCTGGATCAAATGGAAGCTTAATTTCTAATTTTCTGAGAATCATCCATACTGTTTTCCAAAAGGGCTGAACCAGTCAGCATTCCCACCAGCACTGAAGGAGGTTCCCTTTCTTGTCACATCTGCACCAACACCAGTTGCTTTTGTTCTTTTGGATGTGGGCCAGTCTCTGTGGTGTGAGATGGTATCTCATTGTTGTTTTGATCTGCATCTCCCTGATGATTAGTTATGTAGAGCATTTTCTCATGTGCCTTTTTGCCATTTGGATTTCATTTTTGGGAAAGTTTCTGTTCATTTTCTCACCCCATTTTTTAATTATTATTAGTGAAACACCATGATGTACAGTTGTAGACTTATAACTTGTTGTGCTTGGGTTTCAGTTATACAATGATCGATTATCCATTCCACCACCAGTGCCCATTCTCCACCCCCACCAATTCAAGTATCCCTCCCACCCCCCATCCCCCATCCCACCCTGCCTCTGTGGCAGGGAACTCCCTTTTGTTCTCTCTCTCCTTTTGGGTGCTGTGGTCTGCAGAAGAGACATTGGTTGGCAATGTTCGGTCTATAGTCTACTTTCAGCATGCATCTCCCATCCTGGGAGGATCTTCCCAGCACCCTTTATTTGGTACTCCCTTCTCTATCTGAGCTGCCTTTACCCCTAGAGTGTGCGGCTGGCCTTTAAGACATGGAGTGAACAACCTTGTATTTATCACAGCTGTTCTTGTGTGTTAGTCTCTAATTTTGTTACTTTATGTTATCCAGATGAATGCAATCTTTCTATGTCTGTCCCTCTCTTTCTGACTCATTTCGCTTAGCATGATATTTTCTATGTAGTACCACTTGTATGTAAATTTCATGACTTTATTTTTTCTAACAGCTACATGGTACTCCATTGTGTACATGTACCAAAGTTTCTTTAACCAGTCATCTGTTCTTGGGCACTCAGGTTTTTTTTCACCCATATTCTAGCTATTGTAAACAGTGCTGAAATGAACAAGTAAGTGCAGATGTTTCTTCGAGTACACATTTTTGCCTCTCCGGGGTATATTCCCAGGAGTGGTATTGCTGGGTCAAATGGAAGCTCAATTTCTAATTTTTTGAGAATCGTCCATACTGTTTTCCAAAAGGGTTGAACCAGTCAGCATTCTCACCAGCAGTGAAAGAGGGTCCCTTTCTTGCCACATCCGCACCAACACAGGTTGCTTTTGTTCTTTTGAATGTGGCCCAGTCTCTGTGGTGTGAAATGATATCTCATTGTTGTTTTGATCTGCATCTCCCTGATGATTCATGATTGTAGAGCATTTTCTCATGTGCCTTTTAGCCATTCGGATTTCTTCTTTGAGAAAATTTCTGTTCATTCCGTCGCCCACTTTTTGATGGGGTTAGATGTTTTCTTCTTGTGGAGTTCAACTAGTACTTTGTATATCCTTGATATCAACCCCTTGTTGGATGGCTATTTGGCTAATATCCTTTCCCATTCTGTAGACTGTCTTTGTATTTTGGTCACTGTTTCTTTGGAGGTGCAGAAGCTTCTTAGTTTAAGATAGTCCCATTTGTCTATCTCTGTTTTCACTTGCTTGGCCAGTGGCCTGACATCTTTGAAGATACCTTTAGCTTCAATGTCATGGAGGGTTTTACCAATTTTGTCTTCAATGTACCTTATAGAGTACAGTCTGATGTTGAGGTCATTGATCCATTTTGATCTTACTTTTGTACATGGTGTTAGGCAGAGATCTAAGCCTAGTTTTTTGCATGTAGCCATCCAGTTTTGCCAGAACCATTTGTTAAAAAGGCTTTCCTTACTCCACTTCACATTTCTTGCTCCTATATCAAAGATTAGATGATCATATGTTTGAGGGGAGTTGTTCGTATATTCAGCCCTGTTCCATAGGTCTGCAGCTCTGCCTTTGTTCCAGTATCATGCTGTTTTAATTATTACTGCTGTGTAGTAGAGTTTGAAGTTAGGGAGGTTGATTCCTCTGATTTTCTTTTTCCCAAGAATTGTTTTAGCTACTTGTGGGGGCTTATTGTTCCATATGAAATTCAGGAGTGTTTGCTTCATTTCTTTGAAGAATGTTATGGCTATCCTAATAGGGATCGCATTGAATTTGTACAGTGCTTTGGGAAGTATTGCCATTTTGACAATATTAATTCTCCCGATCCATGAACAGGGAATATTTTTCCATTTCCTCGCATCCTCTTTTATTTCCAGAAGCAGCATTTTGTAGTTTTATTTGTACAGGTCCTTTACTTCCTTATGTTTTCTTCTTGTGAAGTTCAACCAGTGTTTTGTATATCCTTGATATCAACCCCTCGTCGGATGGGTATTGGGCGAATATCCCTTCCCATTCTGTACACTGTCTTTGTATTTTGGTCACTGTTTTTTTGAGGTGCAGAAGTTTCTTAGTTTAAGATAGTCCCATTTGTCTGTCTCTGTTTTCACTTGCTTAGCTAGTGGCGAGACATCTTTGAAGATACCATTAGCTTCAATGTCATGGAGGGTTTTGCCAACTTTGTCTTCAATGTATCTTATGGATTCCAGTCTGATGTTGAGGTCTTTAATCCATTTTGATCTTACTTTTTTACATTCTGTTGAGGCAGAGATCTGAGCCCATTATTTTTTCATGTAGCCGTCCAGTTTTGCCAGCACCATTTGTTAAAGAGGCTTTCCTTGCTCCCATTCACATTTCTTGCTCCCTTGTCAAAGATTAGATGATCATATATTTGGGGGGAGATGTCAGTATATTCAACCCTGTTCCATTGGTCTGTGGCTCTGCCTTTGTTCCAGTACCATGCTGTTTTAATTATTACTGAACAAAGCATATTTTTTAAAAAGTAATTGCCTTCAATCTATGAGTT
This sequence comes from Sorex fumeus, assembly GCF_029834395.1. NCBI lineage: Eukaryota > Metazoa > Chordata > Mammalia > Eulipotyphla > Soricidae > Sorex > Sorex fumeus. The sequence goes on from NW_026606240.1 coordinate 5,470,691, forward strand.
TGACAGTATCTTTTGTGTGTCTCTGGGTAAAATTATCAGTTCCTCACACTGATAATTAGTTCCCCTAAATAGTATTAGTTAGGGATAAATTAAGTCATCTCATGGTGATGGATTGAGGACAACTTGATTCTCTGCTGGTGATTTCTCTTTTCTTTCTGGTTATGCTTTCCCCAAGGTCATTCACAGATAAAGCTTGCAAGTAGTATTCTGTAACTATCTGTCTGGTTATAGTGTATTTGGGCAGGGTAGGTGGTACTAGTTAATTAGTCTTTAACACTTGCTGCTGTTCAAGCATTGCTGGCTTTCTCCCTTATCTACCATCCATCCAACTCTGCTCTGAGGTGAATCTCACAACATCTGCTGTCAGATTATTCTGTCCCAGTCATCTGACACTTAGCAATCTTGTGCCTTTACCTGTATCCACTACCTCATCCCCACTTGTACTTGCAGGAATCTCTGGAATGGCCCAATCTGCGGCCCACAGGAATAAGAAATATTCTAGGAAGTCAAACTTCAGTCAACTCTATCTCCATGATGGAGAAACCTACATTCATGTTGATGTGGCAAATTTCCATGTGGACATGTGGGAAATGAACAAGGCTGTTTCCTCTAGAGACACAAATGTGAATCTTGGCAAAAGTCCTTGAGACATTGCATTAATGGCCACTTTTCTACATGTTTTGCTTTGGCTCATGTCAGGAATTTTGGTATTGTCTCCTTGTTCATCGATTTGCTCAAGTGGGCACCAGTCACGGCCCCATTGTGAGACTTGTTACTGTTTTTGTCATATTGAATATGCCACGGGGAGCTTGCCAGGCTCTGCTGTGTGGGTAGGATACTCTCTGTAGCTTTCCGGGATCTCTGAGAGGGGCGGAAGAATCAAACCCAGCTCAGCCACCTGCAAGACAAATGCCCTACCCCTGTGTTATATTGCCCCAGCCCTTGTTTTAGGATAGTCTTTATTTTTTCGTTTTACATATAGGGTTTCTTCTAGAGTAAGATGACTGCACTTGTTTGCATACCCTGCTCAGAGTCTGTGGATTTCAGAGTCTTGACCCAGTGAGACTCAAAAGATCCCTTGAATTTCGAAAAACTTGTGATAGCATCTATTTATGGAGTATGGCTGCAGGGAGATTCTGTGATTCCTGAGATATGGTAATAAAAGGCCACACTGCGTTGCTTTTTGTTTTTTCCCTATGTACTTAAACTTTCGCTTAGAGCCCAAAGTCATCATGTAAGAAAAAGATTGTCTTAAGTCCACCACGATGAAAAGGACTACGAGGTGCTACACGATGAGACTCCTGGCTGAGTCCAGCTCAAAGGTGTCCCTTACATTTAATCTGACAGAACTGTGAATGAAGCTGACACACACTCCCTAGACTAGCTGATTACAAGTTGAACACAAATGAAACAAAACACAACATAAGGCAAATCAAAGAAATAAATCACCAAAGTTTTGTTTTCAGTGATCAACAGACCCATAATGAGCAGCATACTTGTATTTGATAGATAAGAAACAAAATCACTAAATCATAAGTCATACAGCAAAGCAGAACTAGCACTTGACTTCAGCTGTTAATGAGAACTGTGTGTTCTTTCTTTGCTATGATTTCTTTTTATGAGGATCATAAAATTTTGAAAGTGTATACTAAAAATAATGAAGTCTAGTGGCTTTCAACTTGTGTACTCTGGAGCTTTGGGGTTTCAAAGAGGTCTCATGGTTCATCCGGGGAGAGAAAACAATGAGATTAGAATTGCAAAACTAAGCAGGTCCTGGTACTATTTCAAACCAAATTTGCTCAGCTTTTAGTAGCTGCATAAATCATGTTGATAGTTCACTTAAGGTGTCTTTTAAGGAAAAAAGCTTCATTTATAAAACAAAATTAATGAACAAAAGTAATTTTGTCTTGTACAAAGTTTTCATTTTAAAATAGAATCACGTCCTGAGAAGAAAAATGCCTTTCCCAGTTAACCAATATTTTTTAACCATATTTATGTAATAAGCCTATGTCAAGTGTGTATTCAAGACTGAGATGAATTAATTTACCAAATCAGTATTTGCTGAATACCTAAGATGGGCCTGGCCACTGCTCTCATTATTACCTCTATGAGAGCAATGAGCACTCAACAGGAAATAATTTTCAACCAATCACCCATGAGTTTCTTTGCAGCAATCGACTTCAGCTTCTCTCTATATCTTATTCATAGCAAAAATTATCAAAAGAGAAAATGTTAAAAGACCTATCATTTAGTTTCTTGCTGAAGCCAAATGTCAAGTTTTAACAGGGGAAAAGGAAGGAAGAAGGCATAATTAGCTGCCTATTAAGCACAGTAGGGTGATGTATAAATTGCTATGAAATTTCCAAAATGAATTTTTGAAAAGTTTTACCCACTTCTTTTGTGGTTTATTTAATTTTATTTGAGAGCCTCTACCTAATTATTCCAAGGTTTTTTTCCCCTTTTTTTCCAAGTACTAAAGTTTCAGGGAGCATTTATGTAATATACTGTATAAAGATCAAACCAAACATACTTAGGAATGCCAAATAGTTTGAGGAAAAAATAAACCACTTAAGAGAGTATATGGACATGAGTTATTTCTAAGCATTTCCTGGGAACAAATGAGATAACAAATCAAAACATCTCATTAATTCAGTCATAAAAATTCAGTCCCTCCAGGCAAAGCAATTGTAGAACTTGTGAATTAAATAATTTAATGACTGTGTTTACACTGTCAGTCTTAATTTTTAAAGTTGCAAAGGGATAACGTAAACCACTTTAATTTTAATAAATAAAGGCTTTGCTTGAACTGTTGAGAAAGTTTAATTCTTTCCAACAACTTATTCTTTTTGAGAGGAAGAGCTCGGGACCATACCGAGTGGTGCTAGGATTTATTACTGCCTCTATTCTCAGGAGGTGTGTATAGAGGCTCTATACCATCCTGGTGGTGCTGGTGTGACCAGATGAGGTGTCAGGGATCAAACCAGAGTCCTTATGCATGCAAGGCAAACACCTTACTCCCTATACTAATTCTACAGCCCTATTGTTTTTATTTTCTGATTTTGATTTTGGGGCCACACTTGGCAGTGCTCAGTGCTTACTCCTGGTTTGGTGTTCACGGATCACTCTGAGAGCAATAGTTAGGGGGCCATCTGTGGTGCCCAGACTCCAACTGTGGTCGGCTGCATGCAAGACAATTGTCTTACCCTTTCTACTCTATATTCCTTCCACTTACTCTTGTCTAGAATTTATTCCAATTTTGGAAAAATCACCTTTAGCTCATTCACAAACTATTTACATGGTAAATAAATTAAATTAAAATGAGCTTTTCTTTTTTTTTTTGTTTATAAAGAACTCTAGTTTATTTGCTATTTTCATCATGGAATAGTGTTATTGCAAACTATAATTTTAAAATAATAACTTTTTACTATATATGACTTACTATAGTCACTCCATAAAATACGAACAAAATTCCTTACACAAATTTATGCTGATGATAATTTATTCTTTGATGATTTAAATGGCACTCCAGAGACTGAGATTCAGCATCATATTGTAAGCAATTTTTTCATTGCCTATGATAATAGATATAAATGATAATAAATAATAGTCTGTGTCTATGTTGTCACTGTCCTCCCGTTGTTCATCGATTTGCTCAAGCGGGCACAGTAATGTCTCCATTGTGAGACTTGTTGTTATTGTGTTTGGCATATTGAATACTCTCGGTAGCTTGGCAGGCTCTCTGGGAGGGGCAGAAGAATCAAACCCGGCTCAGCCGGGCTGGCTGCGTGCAAGGCAAACGCCCTGTGTCTATAGTAATGAATAAACAAAAACTTTAATTCGTTTTTCATATCAATGTTGCTTGTGGATTTTTAAAATCCATTTGTCAAAAATGTAACTTTTGACTTTATTTTTTTAAATGCATTTATTTTTAATTTGGGACCCACCCCTAGCAGTGCTCCAAGCTTAATCCTGGTTAAGGATCAAGGATCACTCCTGGAGGGGTTCAGAGGACCATATAAGGTGCCAGGGATTGAACCCGTATCTGCTACATGCAAAGCAACCACCCTACCCACTGCATTATTTATCCATCCCCCTAAAATGTAACTTTTTTTTTCTTTTTGGGTCACACCCGGTGATGTACAGGGGTTCTTCCTGGCTCTGCACTCAGGAGTTATTCCTGGAGGTGCTCAGGGGACCATACGGGATGCTGGGAATTGAACCCGGTCAGCCGCGTGCAAGGCAAACGTCCTACCCACTGTGCCATTGCTCCAGCCCCTAAAACGTAACTTTTCACATAAAAACTTGATCACTTGACTTCCCATTATGTCTATTTGCTCGAGCAGGCGCCAGTAACGTCTCCATTTGTCCCTGTCGCGTGCTAGTGTAGCCCAATGGTGTCTGTTCGCTCTAGGAACACGAAGAGCCTCAAACCAATCATTCATGATCTTGATGAAGAAGTCTGACCATCTGGTAGGTGGGCGGCCACACGGTCTTTTGACATCCCGTGGAATCCAGTTGGTAACAGCTCTAGTCCAGCGATCGTCTTTATATCTCATTACGTGACCAGCCCATCTGATTTTTGACACCTTGGCAAATGAGACAGCGTCCCTGATTCTTGATTGTCAACGGAGGTCGGAACTCCGGATTCTTTCTCTCGTTTGAGTGAAATGTGATATTCCAAGCATAGCTCTTTCAATTCCTCTTTGGGAGACTCGAATAGCGTTCTCATCCTGTTTGCATAGGGCCCAGTTCTCTGAGGCATATGTTAATGCAGAAAGAACAGTGGAATCAAAGAGATGTGCCTGGAGCCGAAGGTTCTTCGTCCTCTTGGCTACTTCTTCTACGCTCTTGAAGGCAAGCCACTCTCTTCCTCCTGCACAGCTTGGGTGCAAGGTCATTTGTCATGTTGACTTCTCGACCTAGGTATACACAAAGCTGTTGCATCTGGAGATGGTCATTCCATTGAGAGCTAATGGGGTGTTAGGAACGAGGCTGTTTCTCATAAACATTGTCTTCATAAGATTCAGTTGTAGTTCGACCTTTCCACACTCATGGTCGAAGTTGGCCAGCATTTGTGCCACTTGGCTAATGTTTGGTGTTATTAAAACAATGTCATCAGCAAAGCGGAGGTGGTGTAGTTGCCGAACATCTATCTTCACTCCCATTCCTTCCCATTCCAGTCATCACATGATGTTCTCGAGGGTGGCACTGAAGAGTTTCGGTGAAATGGTATTACCCTGCCGAACCCCTCTCTTGACATCAATGATTACTTCTTTGTACAATGGTGTGATCCTGGTAGTGAATCCATAATACAGCTCAAGAAAGATCCTGATGTATTGAGTTTGAATGCCCTGATTGGCTAGGGCTTCAATGACCGCGTCCGTCTCAACAGAATCAAAGGCCTTCTTTAAATCAATGAACGTTGGACAGAGCGGCATCTTAAACTCCTGAGAAACCTCAATGAGCTTGGTTATCGTGTGTATATGGTCGATGGTGCTGAATCCTTTGCAGAACCTGGCTTGCTCGCATGGTTGTCCTTCATCTAGTGTTCTGCCGATCCTATTCAGGATAACTCAAGTGAACAACTTGCAGATGACAGACAATAGGCAGATCAGGCGACAGTTGCCAGTTTCATGGATGTGTCCCTTCTAGTATAGTAGTACAGTCCTGCTGGTTTTCCATTGGGACGGAACCTTGCATTCAGACAGGTAGTGTGTGAAGAGCTGAGCCAGCATATTGATGAGTACTGACGGCAGGTTCTTCAGGTGTTCAGGTTTGACCTTTTCTGGGCTGGGTGCTGTTCGTTTCTTTACAGACGAAATGGCGTGTCGGATTTCAGAAGGGAGAACATTGGGAACGAGATATCCATCCTGTGGAATTTGGTATGTCGGCAGTTGGACATGGCTATCGAAGAGATTTGAGTAGAAGTCATGGATAATCTTCTCCATTGCCATTCTGGAGGATGTGATAGATCCATCAGGTCGTCGGAGGGCAGTCATCTTGGTCTTGTAGTTGGCGAAGGACAGGTGGGTGTCACGAATACTTTTCCCGGCTTCTGCTACATCTACCAGCACTTCTGCTCTTCTCTCTATGAGGTCTTCCTTGATGGCACCTCTGCACTGCTTTGTGAGCTTGTGGTTGCCTGAGGCATGCACCAAACCACGTTGGCAAATAAGCTCAAGAGTTTTCAAAGACAGGCTATTTTTGTGGATGTCTCTCTCTTGGCGTTCCTCACACAATCATGGAGGTGCTGAACCAGTCGATCGTATTCCTCATCAATGTTGTCAATGATGGCATCTTTCCATGTTGCCGCAATAGTGCCAAAGAGCTCCCAGTTGGTGGTCGTTCTGGGAGTTCTCTTTTTAAACTTTGCAGCCCTTTCGCCAAGCTCTGTGAAGTAGAATTTTGCACGAAGGAGATGGTGGTTTGATCCCGTTTGGAATTTTGGGACAACAGCGACATCAGTCAGGCAAAACCGTCCAATGAATATGATGTAGTCTATTTCATTGTGGAATCATCCACCGGGAGACTTCCATGTCCAAAGTTTAGATTCAGCCTTCTGGAATCTTGAGTTACCATGGGTGGTCTTAGTTGACAAAATGAACTCAGACAGTCTGTCACCCTGTTCATTCCATTCTAGGCCATGTGTCCCGATGTGAAGTTCTTCGGCTGGTCTTCTAGGTCCTATCTTGGCATTAAAATCACTCATAATGATCTTGTAGGAGGTGTGTTCTTCTTTATAGAACTTCTCCAGCTCCATGTAGAACGTCTCAATTTCTCCTTCATCATAATTAGATGTTGGTGCGTAGACAACAAAGATAGAAAGAAACTGCTGGCAGTGAGCCACATCTATTCAAATGTAAAAGTCCGATTCGGGTTGTTAGGCATTTGAATGTATCAATGCTCATGGCCAAGTTTGTGTTGACAAGGACACCAATGCCACTGACACCTCTTTTATAGCATGTTTCGAATAACAATTCTTCTTCAGTGTCGAAAATGGCGTGAGGAGATTCGTGCCTTCTTGTCTCGGTCAGACCAATGATGTTGTACTTGATCTTTCGCGCTTGTACCATCAGGTCCTTGATGGATGTATCCGATGCTAGTGTATGTGCATTGAATGTACAGATGATCATTTTTGTCTTCCTTCCTTGTGGCAGCCTAGTTCGGCCTTGAGATTTTATCGGCCTCTACTTTCTCATCCTTCTCAATGCTGCCATATTGGTGACTCCTTCAGGGTCAGAGGAATGAGACCCATTGTAATTACTGGTTTTGGCATATCGAATACACAACGGATAGCTTGCGAGGCTCTGCCGTGTGGGTGGAATACTCTCGGTAGCTTGCCAGGCTTTCCGATAGGGGTAGAGGCTTTTGGGGCGACCTCTAATCGCCCTTGTAGGTGTTACCATATTTGAACCCTATCAAATGTAGTACAGCAATTCTGGAAGATGGGTATTTACTGTTAAAATGTAACTTTTAAGAATGAAAAAGCAAATGAATACTATGTTTCTCAGCAAGTAGCCATATGATTCATTATGGGTCCCTAGATATCCCATGGGGGTCACAGGTAAAAAACACATAAGTGAGGAAACAATACAAGATTAGGGAGTAATTTGTAGGACAAGGAAGTCACAGTAAACAAGTTTGGAAAGGAACCATGGTCAGAAAAATTCTTAGAAACACTGGACTAATACATAATTGTTTATTCATTGATCTCACCAATTGGAGATGAGTTCTGTAAGTATGATTATATCTTGAAGCTTATATATCAAACTCCTGGCATTAAAGCATAACCCAAAGATGATACTCAACAAATATTTATTGAGAGAAATAGATCATCAATAGTACTTTATAGTATTTTACTTATTTTAACTAAACTGACAAACAAATATTTGCATCATTTTTCCCTCATAACAAGTCATGGTATTATGGCAGAGAGCTAGATACATGCCTTACTTATTGTAGATGCTCCATTAAACAACAAATGAAAGAATGAATGGATGGATAGACAGATGGATGGATGACAATGCTATTTTATAGTTTACTGATTTTTTCCTGAAGGGTTGAATCACATGTTTTTAATATCAGGGTTTTACTCTCTCTAATTGAACAAGTCTAACTCAGCATAAATGAAAGATGGCCAATTAAATGATAGGATATGTCTACTATGATGCTTAGCTTGGGTTAATGAAAAATTGAAGACATTTTTCTTGCTTCTCCTAAGTTTCAAAAAGTTAAAAACTCAAAATAAGATGACAAAAAATTTTCCTGTCTGCCAACATTTCGTCTACTCTTATAGCTCAGCCCTGCCTTTCAACAGGCTTAATGACCTCAGTCACCTCTTCCGAGTTGACAACTCCTGGATGTTCCAACCTTGTTTAGTTGTCAGCTTTTTATGTTGACTTCTGAAAACTCCTATTCGTCTATTTCCCAGTTCTGGGTAAGCTCTTTCTCCATACTCATCTGCTTACCATGAAAAATAGAACCTCTCCCTCTCCCCACCAAGTAAAACACTCTCCCTTATGTGTTAAATCTAAAGTTTAAAGGAGCAAATATCCCTTAAATCCTAATGTCCACATATGTGAGAAGTGAAACAAAGTCTATTGGAAAAAAATTTGCAATCTACAATAAAAGTTTAGTAGTGAAATAATTTTAATATTATTCAAGTAGAGTTTCTGAAATATGAATCTTCATCTTATTTATTTTTTATTTGAATCAATATTTAAATCTCTGACTAGCCATCAGTGCTGTAAATGAGATCAGATTCAAAGGAACATATTTTAGGTAGATAGATAGTACAGAGGGTATGGCACTTGCCTTGCATGTGGCTGACCCAGATTCCATTCCCAGCAACTCTGAGTTCCCTAAATTCCCTTGAATTCACAAGGAGTGATTCCCCTAGCAACAGAATCAGGAGTAACTCTTGAGCACAGCCTTGTGTGCCTCCAAGTCACCTACCCCCTCCAATCCCACATCCCACCCCTTATCCCCCACATAAACCCCTCTAAAACTTAAATCTTAATTTAAAATCACAATCTAAATTTTAAATCTTTTTTTAAAATTTATTTATTTAAGCACCGTGAGAACAGTTACAAAGCTTTCAGGTTTAAGTCTCAGTCATACAATGGTCAAACACCCATCCCTTCACCGTTGCATATTTTCCACCACCAAGAACCTCAATATACCCCCCATGCCGTCCATCCCTGTGCTTGTGAGGCAGATGTTTTCCGTTTAACTCTCTCTCTACTTTGTTTACATTCATTATTTCGACAAAAGATGCACCATTATTTTACCCTAACAATCAGACCTGATGAAAAGGAATCGTGAAATAATTTGTTTTCTATTGCTGGTTATGAAGACAATATGATGTCTTGAATTTTGGATTTCTGGTATTTTAATAATTAAGTCTGGAGGTATTTCTGCCAAAAGCTGCATAGGTCCGAGATTGGTTTGTGTACGGGGCCATGGCCGTGCCAGAGAGCTGCTCGTGGGTGGCAACTTGTGGTCTCGGCGGGCGGGAAGGATGTGCAGGTTCCACCCCCATCCCATGAGGCCACAGTTGCCCCATCACCACCGGTTTATACCTAGCTGTCCAATAGGTTCCGAGGCTGCAGCCACCGTGCCTCTTTTGGCGGGGGTGGGGCGGGGAAGCAGATAGACAGACACCCTTTCCCTCTCAGGGGGCACAACATCGTAGCTTAATGCATAGTTCATTCACATTTCTGCCGAAAGCTGCTGGGGTCTGAATTAGGTCCATGTGCCTCTGGGGCCATGGCTGTGCCAGAGAGCCGGGGTAACCCGTGGTCTCGGCAGGGCGGGAAGGACCTAAATTTTAAATCATTTTAAATCTCACAATTATTTTCTGCTTCTAAACTTTGCCGCACTATGCTCCCTGAATCATTACAAAAATATTAGCCTATAATTGTTACCATTAGCAAAATGATGATCATAGATCAGGAAATTTGTAGCTTTCTGCCTAATTCTTTGTTGCATGATCTGGAGAATCGAGGTACCCACAGTGGACAAGAGTCTGTGGGGAGGTGGGTGGGAGGAAAGGAAAAGGAGGACAGAGTCCTCTGTGCCTGGTGTGTATAGAACATCTGTTTCTTTCTATTAAATGGAAAATTTGGCTCACCACAGCATGATAAACCAATTTCTGAGATATAATTGGGTATATATATATATATATATATATATATATATATATAACTGTTCAAAATAAATAATAAGCTGTAAAAACAAACATTTTCTCTTGACAAGTGGAACTTTACTTTAAAAAATTTGTATGGATTAAATAACCTCTTATCACCATTTCTGTATAGATTAAATAACTTCTTATCACCATTTCAACACTGGTTTCAAACAGATCTGGAAGTATTTTGTATTCATTTGGTCTTAAAATGATAAACAAACTAATGGTCCTCTCCTCTTTACCCTCTTATCAGTTATCTGGGTGCAGAGATGTATGGCTTTTTGTTTATTCCTTTGAGGTCCGTGCCTCAAAGTGCTCAAGGTAATTCCTGGTTTGGTGTTCTGGAATCATTTGGTGGTGTGGATGGTGTGGAGGCGGCGTTAGTGGATCATAAAAGATGGCATGGAACAAACCTGGGTCGGCCCCATGCAAGGAATGTGCTGTATCTTCTGTACTATCTCTCCAGTTCATGTATCGAAGGATCCACGTAATAAACTTACATTCTTTAAGCAGATGGGTGTTGAATATCCATTATAAGCAGACCTCAGTAGGAGAAGACTGTGTTGTTCAAGACCAGTGAAGTTCCTTCTTTAGGGGGACTTGCCTTCTGTTGAGATTGACAATGAATACCTATCACACAATACATGAATATACAGGAAGAGCGCAGATAGATGGAAGCTATTTATAGTATTCAAGGATTAAAATGGGTTGAGTTGTTTAATTGAGAGATATTTGAGGTCATTGGGGAAGCATGGGGTATAGAGCAGCCGTCTCTGAAGAAGTGTGATTGAAAGAGAAATCTGAGTTAGAAGAAGTAGCCATAAACCATAAGGTCAGGGATTTCTTTTTCCAAGGAATAGGGAATGTCTATATCAAAGTTGTTAAGGTAGAATAAGCAAAAAATTTGAAGAACAAAAAGTTAAATAATTAAAGCAGAAAGGAAGAGGGGAATGTTAGAAGAACATAAGGGCCTAGACTCTGCAGTCTAAGATAAGAAATTTGAATTTTACTCTACTTGTTGATATTAGGACTAACTATAGTAACATATTGTCATTTTATTCATATATTGGCTTATTTATGGGCATTGAGCTGGAGCGATAGCACAGCGGGTAGGGCGTTCGCCTTACAAGCGGCCAACATGGCCGACCCGAGTTCGATTCCTCTGCCCCTCTCGGAGAGCCCGGCAAGCTACCGAGAGTATTCGATATGCCAGACACAGTAACAACAAAGTCTCCAATGGAGACGTTACTGGGCCCGCTCGAGCAAATCGACGATCAATGGGAGGGCCTTTACCTTTACCTTTACTTTAAAGGATCTTATAATTTAGGAATGATTTACACATCTCTAACTCATTTGGATACACATACTTCCCCTACTAACATATGCTATATTAGGCAATTAAAATCTACATCTATTATTTCATAGCATGTTAATTTATTTTTATTTTAAGAGGGATGCATGTTATTGAAATTGGGAAGAAAAATCCTAAATATTAAAATCATTATCTCCAGTATGATATAACTCAGATATTCTGGATCCCTTCCTCTGTCTCTGCAAAATTACTTTCCATTGCTTTTTTTTGTTTTTGTTTTGCTTTTAGAACATGTCTGGCATGCTCAGGGCTTATTCCTGGATCTACACTCAGGAATCACTGTTGGTGGTGTTCAGGAAAACCATATGGGATGTCAGGGATCAAACCTTGGTTGCTTTTGTGCAAGGCCAGCAACTTACCCGCTATACTATCTCTCCTGACCTCATACTATTTTTTATTATGCAACTACTATGTGGCTGCATTCAGCAGCCCTCCTGTAATCTAACTTCCTGTTGAATTTGGCTAGTGAGAGACACTATTGAGAAGCTGGAGGCATGGAAGGGAGTGATCGTAGGATTATTAGATGCTAAATGTATGCTGAAATTTATATGAAGCTACTAATCATGTTGTTTCCCAGAGATATCTATCATCAGCATGTTTGAGAATTCCAGATTCATAGAACTTAATATTTTTTATTTTTCACATTCTAATAGATCAAATTGATATCGCATAGCATTGAGTTTTAATTGGTACTTCCCAAGTGATTAAAAATGTTAAACATCTTGTTATGTAAATGATTGCTTTTTGTATATACTTCCTGATGTGGACTCTAGTTTTTCCCTCCTTTTATATTTGGGAGTTAATTTTATTATTGTTGAGTTGAACAAATAATACATACTGAATGTGAGGTTTTAGATTGGATATCACTTGATCACTTGATATCCCACTTGATTTGCTCAAGTGGGTGCCAGTAACTTCTCCATTCGTCCTAGTCGAGGGCTAGTGTAGCCCAATGGCATCTGCTCGCTCCAGGAACACGAAGAGCCTCAAACCGATCATTCAGGGTCTTGACGAAGATTTCTAACCATCTTGCAGGTGGCAGCCACTTGATCTTTTGACATCCCATGGAATCCAGTCGGTAATGACTCTAGTCTAGCGGTCATCTCTAAATAGCAATACGTGTCCAGCCAGTCTGATTTTCAATGCCTTGGCAAATGAGACAGGGTCCCTGATTCTTGATCGTCGACGGATGTCGGAACTCCGAATTCTTTCTCTCGTTTGAGTGAAAAGTGATATTCCAAGTATAGCTCTTTCGATTCCTCTTTGGGAGACCTGAATTGCGTTCTCATCCTGTTTGCATAGGGCCCAGGTCTCTGGGGCATATGTTAATGCAGGAAGAACAGTGGAATCAAAGAGCTGTGCCCGGAGCCAGAGATTCTTCGTCCACTTAGCTATTTCTTTTTATTTCTTTTTTATTTTTATTAGTGAAACACCATAAGATACACTTGTAGACTTACAAATTTTTGTGCTTGGGTTTCAATTATACAATGATCAAGTACCCATCCCTCCACCAGTGTCCATTTTCCACCACCACGGATCCCAGTATCCCTCCGACCCCCCATTCCCCCATCTCACCCTGCCTCTGTGGCAGGGCATTCCGTTTTGTTCTCTCTCTCTTTTTGGGTGCTATGGTTTGCAAAAGAGGCATTGAGTGGTAATTATGTTTGGTCTATAGTCTACTTTCAGCATGCTTCTCCCATCCTGGGAGGATACTACCACACCCTTTATTTAGTGCTCCCTTCTCTTTCTGAGCTGCCTTTTCCCCTAGAATGTGCGGCTGGCCTCCAATCCATGTAGTGAACCTCCTGGTACTTATCTCCACTATTCTTGGGTGTTAGTCTCCTATTTTGTTACTTTATGTTCCCCAGATGAATGCAATTTTTCTATGTCTGTCCTTCTGACTCATTTCGCTTAATGTGATACTTTTCATGTAGTACCACTTGTATGTAAATTTCATGACTACTTCATCTTTTCTAACAGCTACATAGTACACCATTGTGTAGATGTACCAAAGTTTCTTTAACCAGTCATCTGTTCTTGGGCACTCAGGTTTTTTCCAGATTCTGGCTTTTGTAAAGAGTGCTGCAATGAACAAACAATTGCAGATGTCACTTTGACTATACTTTTTTGCCTTTCTGGGATATATTCCCAGGAGTGATATTGCTGGGTTAAATGGGAGCTCAATTTCTAAGTTTTTGAAAATTGTCCATACTGTTTTCCAAAAGGGCTGAACCCATGGACATTGCCACCAGCAGTGAAAGAGGGTCTCTTTCTCATCACATCAATGCCAACACAAGTCGCTTTTGTTCTTTTGGATGTGGGCCAGTCTCTGTGGTGTGAGATGATATCTCATTGTTGTTTTGATCTGCATCTCCCTGATGATTAGTGATGTAGAGCATTTTCTCATGTGCCTTTTTGCCATTTGGATTTCTTCTTTGAGAAAGTTTCTGTTCATTTTGTTGCCCCATTTTTTGATGGGGTTGGATGTTTTCTTCTACTGAACCTCTCTCTTGACATGGATGATCACTTCCTTGTAGAATGGTGAGATCCTGGTAGTGAATCCGTAATACAGCTCACGGAGGATCCTGATGTATTGAGCTTGAACGCCCTGTTTGGCTAGGGCTTCGATGACCACTTCCATCTCAACAGAATCAAAGGCCTTCTTTAAATAAATGAACGTTAGACAGAGCAGCATCTTTAACTCCTGGAAACCTGTTCCACAATGAAATTGACCACATCATATTCAACCGACAGTTTTGTCTGACTGGTGTCTCTGTTTTCCCAAAATTCCAAATGGGATTGGACCACGTTCTCCTTTGTGCAAAATTCTACTTCATGGAATGGAGAAAAAGGGGTGCAAAGTTTAAGAAGAGAACTCCCAGAACGACCACCAACTGGGAGATCTTTGGCACCACTGCGATAACATGGGAAGATGCCATAATTGACAACATTGACGACAAATATGATTGACTGGTTCAGCACCTCCATGATTGTGCGAGGAACCCTCGTCTTGTTCCTGACGTTCGATTCGAGAGAGAGATAGCCACAAAAAGACGTCTGTCTTTGAAAACTCTCAAGCTCATTTGCCAACATGGCTTGGCACAAGCCTCAGGCAACTGCAAGTGAATATCCGAGCTCTCAGAGCAGTTCAGAGAAGAGATAAAGGAAGACCTCAAAGAGAGAAAAGGAGAGAGAGAGAGAGACACAGAGAGAGAGAGAGAGAGAGAGAGAGAGAGAGAGAGAGAGAAGAGCAGCAGTGCTGGCTGATGCGACAGAAGCTGGGAAAAGCATTTGTAACACCCACCTGCTCTTTGCCAACTACAAGTCCAAGAAAACTGCCCTCCGATGTTCTGATGGATCTATCACATCTTCCAGGAGGGGAATGGAGAAGATTATCCATGACTTCTACTCGGATCTCTTTGATAGCCACGTCCACCTGCCCACATATCAAATTTCGCAGGATGGTTATGTGGTTCCCAATGTTCTCCTTTTCGAAATCCAACGTGCCATTTTGTTGGTAAAGAAGCGAATAGCACCCGACTCAGGCAAGATCAAACCCGAACACCAGAAGAATCTGCCATCGGTACTCATCAAAACACTGGCTCGGCTCTTCACATGCTATGTGTCTGAATGCAAGGTTCCATCCCAATGGAAAACCAGCAGGACTGTACTACTGTTCAAGAAGGTAGACATCCACAACATTGGTAACTATCACTCAATCTGCTTATTGTCTGTCATCTACAAGCTGTTCACTCAAGTCATCCTGAATAGGATTGGCAGAACACTAGATGAAGGACAACCATGTGAGCAAGCTGGGTTCCGCAAGGGATTCAGCACGATCAAACATATCCACAAGATAACCAAGCTCATTGAGGTTTCTCGGGAGTTCAAGATGCTGTTCTGTCTAAGGTTCATTGATTCAAAGAAGGCCTTTAATTCTGTTGAGACAGAAGCAGTCATCAAAGCCCTAGCCAAACAGGGTATTCAAACTTAATTCTTCAGGATCCTCCTTGAGCTGTATTGCAGATTCACTACCAGGATCACACCATTCTACAGGAAGTGATCATTAAAGTTAAGAGAGGGTTCAGCAGGGTGATACCATTTCACTGAAACTCTTCAGTGCCACCCTCAAGAACGTCATGCAACGACTAGAGTGAGAAGAAATGGGAGTGAAGATAGATGATTGGCAACTACACCATCTCTGCTTTGCTGATGACATTGTTCTAATAACACCAAACATTAGCCACATGGCACAAATGCTGACTGACCTCGATCATGAGTGTGGAAAGGTTGTACTACAGCTGAATCTCATGAAGACAATGTTTATGAGAAACAGTCTTGTTCCTGACGTTCCATTAAATCTCAATGGAATGAACATCTTTGAATGCAACAGTTATGTGTACCTAGGTCGAGAAGACAACATGACGAATGGCCTGACATCTGAGTTGCTCAGAAGGAAGAGTGCAGCTTGGAACACCTTCAAGCATGTCGAAGAAATAGCTAAGAGGACAAAGAACCTCCGGCTTCAGGCACATCTCTTCGATTCCACTGTTCTTCCTGCCTTGACATACACCTCGGAGACCTGGGCCCTACGAAAGCAGGATGAGAATTCTATTCAGGTCTCCCAAAGAGGAATCGAAAGAGCTATGCTTGGAGTAACCTGCTTCACTCAAAGAGAAAGTATCCGGAGTTCCAACCTCTGTTGACGATCAAGAATCAGGGACACTGTCTCGTTTGCCAAGGTCTTGAAAATCCAGTGGGCTGGACATGTAATGAGATTTGGAGACAAACACTGGACTATAGCCATTACTCACTGGATTCCAGGGGACGTCTAAAGATCGCATGGCTCCCCACCTACTAGATGGTCAGACTTCTTTGTCAAGACCCTGAATGATCGGTTTGAGACTCTTGGTGTTCCTAGAACGACCAGACGCCATTGGGCTACACTAGCATGTGACAGGGACAAACGGAGACGTTACTGGTGTCTACTCAAGCAAATCGATGAGCAATGGGATGTCAAGTGATCAAGTGATTCCTATCCTTTGTTAATGCTATGATGTTCTTAGTCACTTGGCTCTAGTGTTCAGGATATCATCATATATCTGTTTGCAATGGTTGGGATCACAAACAGCTTTGGCACTGAGATTGTATTTGACCTTTGCAGGGATGGGGTCAGGATTGAAATCAGAATTCTTGCCTACAAAGTAGGCACTTTACTCCTGAGCCATTCTAGGCTCAAGCTTTTTATTTTTATCAAGTCTAATTTGTGAGCATTTTTTCCTCTTATTAATCATTTTTGGTATCATCTATGAATCTGTGCCTAGCCATGGGTAATAAAGATTGTTTTTGATCAAGGTATTAAGAATCAGCAAAGGAAACTCCGCTGGCTGCCCCCTCCCCCAACCCCGTCCCTCCACCATGAAACCTTAAGTGCCCACTCTGAAGGTCACTTGTTCAAGTGCAGCCCAAGAACCTAAGTAGCAGCTACCAAGATGGTGAGAAGTGGGATCGAAGCAACGATGCCTAGAGTTTATGCAGTGACAAATCTTACCAGAACTAACTACTAAGTGCTGTAAATTTCAGAGGAAGGGGAGAAAATTTAGGTGAACTCTTTTATCTCAACATCCTAAATTGCATTCTTTTTTCTTCCTTCTGGCTTGGGTGTTCTACCTCACTGCCTGAGGTAAGTGAATAGCCCCTTAGTTCAGAAAAACATAAGACCAATCTCCTTCCCAAAATAATAACCTGGGTTCATCTATAAAAGGTTGAGACTTTCCAATAAAAGTAAATACAAAGATGTGTTTTAAATAAAATATGTATGCCCTATCATAGTCTCATATGTCAAATTCCCAAAGAAAGACCATTATTCCTCCAAATGAGTTTTCTAATCACTTAAACAAATAGAGCATTCTGTTCCTCTCATTACTTGTCATAATGAATGTTTCCAAAGTGATGTATCACATAGTTAATACTTACAACATTGTTGTTTGCTTATAAATTTGCTGTCAAACTTTGAAATAAACAGGCACATACCAGCAGAATATATATGCAGTTTGAAATATTTTCAAAGCTCATTTCTATTCTATGGTTCTAATTTCTAAAAAATAATAGAGGAATAATAAATGCTTCCTTTCTTGTATATAATTTCTCTAAACTAATAGGAATTCAGGAGACTGAAAAACTAAGTCTGAAGACTGAAATCTTTCAGTATTTATCCAACAAATATTATTAGCTTCTTTCTCATGTTCAAATATTGACTTTAGTAGACCTCAGATTTTTTTCCTTTGTTCTTGATGAAGTTGCTTTGGAATAGTGAAGAGGTATAAATGACATGAGAATATTCTTCACTTCTATAAAATAAAGCATATTCTAAGATTGAATTTAAAATGTGTATTTATATATATTTTTTCTTTTTTGTGTTTGGGCCATACCTGGCTGTGCTCAGGGCATATACATGGAGGTGCTCAGTGAACCATATATGTTCCCAATGATTGAACCCAGGTTGACAATATCAAAGCCAGTGCTACTGTACTATCTCTTCGGTCCTCTAGGTCTTATAAAAACATTAAGAAATATTTTAGGATAATTTAAACTTAAAAGGGCTGGAGCAATAGCACAGCGGGTAGGGCATTTGCCTTGCACACAGCCAACATGGCCGACCCGAGTTCGATTCCTCCGCCCCTCTCGGAGAGCCCGGCAAGCTACCGAGAGTATTCGATATGCCAAACACAGTAACAACAAAGTCTCCAATGGAGACGTTACTGGGCCCGCTCGAGCAAATCAATGAACAATGGGAGGACAGTGACAAACTTAAAAAAGGGAGAAAGTTACTATTCTGCTAAAGTACTATAATAGCATAGCCAAGGTCTAAAGATCAACCAAAGAAAATAATTTGGTATTTATTAAAAACATATTAAGTTTGCACCTTTTTGTGTTATTAAAAGAAAATATGTCAGGGCCTGCAATGAGTCTCAGCAGTAAAATTGTAGAGTGCTTGCCTTGCATGTGTGAGGTCCTGAGTTGATGTCCAGACTTTCTCAGCCTCAAAAAAGGTGTGTCAAGTACAGAATGAACAGTAATTTGACTCAGGTATTTTAACTTCTCACGATAGGATTTTGATCTGTAAGAAATTTTCTCTCATCAGCTCCTACATTCCTAGAATATCTGTTCTCTTTAACTTTTTGAATTTTACTCCTCACTGGAGTGCAGCAAAAACTTAGCAACTAATATTTTCTTTCTTTTTTTAAAAATTTTTATTAGTGAAACACCATGAAGTACAGCTGTAGACTTACAAATTTTGTGCTTGGGTTTCAGTTATACAATGATCAAATACCCATCCCTCCACCAGTGCCCATTTTTCACCACCACGGGTCCCAGTATCCCTCCCACCCCTCATCTCCCCCATCCCACCCTGCCTCTGTGGCAGGGCATTCCCTTTTGTTCTCTCTCTCTTTTTGGGTGTTGTGGTTGCAAAAGAGGCATTGAGTGGCAATCATGTTCGGTCTATAGTCTACTTTCAGCAACTAATATTTTCTCATTAATTCCATTTAAACATATTTCAGAATATTAGCAAACAATTGTGATTGCATACTTAAACACTCAAAGGATGTCAAGATAATGTTAGATTTAAAAAGATGCATTATCAAAACTAAACAAAACAGCTCAGGGAAGTACCAAATAAATCTTTGACTTTAGCAATGTATCAGAGCCTGGCAAGCTCCCGTGGCGTATTTAATATGCCAAAAACAGTAACAACAAGTCTCACAATGGAGATGTTACTGGTGCCCACTCAAGGAAAACAATGAACAATAGTAGGACAGTGCTACAGTGCTAAATATATATATATATATATATATATCGCTCCATATATATATATATATATATATATATATATATATATATATATATACACACACACATATATATGTATGGGAATGGAAGCCAAGTCACCAACTCTGGAGGCTGTCAGGAGAGCAACACCCCATCCAGAATGTGACGCCTCTTTGAATGACTGGGTTCTCAGCACCAGAACCGGGCTGAGGCAGGAGACGTCCTTCCCCCCTTGATTAATCAACAGCTGGACCCAGCAGGGCAGCCCAATTCTCAGTTGCCACAATTATCTGGGGCCAGAGCGATAGTCCAGCATGGGGGGAGAAGGGAGGAACGACTGGCCTTGAACATAATTGATCCAGGTGTTAAATTCCTGGCATCATCCCATAGGGTCCCCTTGAGCACTGCCAGGAGTAATTCCTGAGTGCAGAGCCAGAAGCAACCCTTGAGCATTGCTTGGTATGACTCAAAAAGCAAAAAAAAAAAAAAAAAAGAAGAAGAACTGTCTGTCCCCGGGTCATTTCAGCAGAAGTGAGGTTCAGATGGCAAAAGCCCCAAGGCTGTGTCCCTGGAATGCCGGCCCCTCCCGCGTGCCCGCGCCCCACTCACTGGTGGCCTTGCAGGTGCCAATGAGAGGGTCCAGCCGGAAGCCATCCATGCACTCGCACTTGAAGCTGCCCTCCAGGTTCACGCATAACTGGCTGCAGATATTCTCCTGGCACTCGTCGACATCTGCCAATGGGGGCCACATAGAGAGCTCAGCGGTTAGAGCACAGCTTTGCACCTGGCCAACTTGGGATGGGTCCCCAGTAATGCATAGAGTCCCTGGAGCCCTGTCAGGAGTGATCCCTGAGCTCAGAGCCTTCAGTACACCTGGGCGTGGCCCCCCAAATAATACACGGCTGCCAGTGGATTCTGGGGAAGGAGCCAGGCTGTCTGCCAAACTGTCTCAAATGCCAAACTCTCAAACTCTCCCTGCCAAACTGTCTCAAATCTCTAGATGGTTCATAACGTGATATATATATATACATATATATATATCACTTGATACTTGATATCCCGTTACTCATCGGTTTACTCGAGTGGGTGCCAGTAATGTCTCCATTCATCCCTGTTGCATGCTAGCGTAGCCCAATGGCATCTGCTCATTCTAGGAATATGCAGAGCCTCAAACCTATCATTCAGGGTCTTGACGAAGAAGTCTGACCATCTTATAGGTGAGCATCCATGCAATCTTTTGACGTCCTGTGGAATCCAGTCAGTAATGGCTCTAGTCCAGTGGTTGTCTCTAAACCTCATTATGTGTCCAGCCGATCTGATTTTTGATGCCTTGGCAAATGAGCATCCCTGACTCTTGAGCGTTGACAGAAATCGGAACTCAGGATTCTATCTCTTGTTTGAGTGAAGCGTGATACTCCAAGCATAGCTCTTTCAATTCCTCTTTGAGAGACCCAAGTAGCGTTCTCATCCTGTTTTCGTAGGGCCCAGGTCTCTGAGGCATATGTTAATGCAGGAAGAACAGTGGAATTGAAGAGATGTGCTCAGAGCTGAAGGTTCTTTGTCCTCTTAGCTATTTCTTCAACGCTCTTGAAGGCATTCCAAGATGCTCTCTTCCTCCTGCGTAACTCAGGTGCCAGGTCATTCATCATGTTGATTTCTCAACCTAGGTATATATAACTATTGCATTCAGAGATAGTGGTTCCATTGAGAGTGAATGGAATACCAGGAACAAGACTGTTTCTCATGAACATTGTCTTCGTAAGATTCAGCTGTAGTCCAACCTTTCCACACTCATGGTCGAAGTCGGTCAGCATTTGTGCCACTTGGCTGATGTTTGGTGTTATTAAAACAATGTCATCAGCCAAGCGGAGGTGGTGTAGTTGCCGACCATCTATCTTCACTCCCATTCCTTCCCATTCCAGTCGTCGCATGATGTTCTCGAGGGTGGCAGTGAAGAGTTTCGGTGAAATGGTATCACCCTGCCGCACCCCTCTCTTGACATGGATGATTACTTCTTTGTAGAATGATGAGATCCTGATATATATATATCATATATATCATAAGGTAAGGTAAGGTAAAGGCCCTCCCGTTGATCGTCGATTTGCTCGAGCGGGCCCAGTAACGTCTCCATTGGAGACTTTGTTGTTACTGTGTCTGGCATATCGAATACTCTCGGTAGCTTGCCGGGCTCTCCGAGAGGGGCGGAGGAATCGAACTCGGGTCGGCCATGTTGGCCGCTTGTAAGGTGAATGCCCTACTCGCTGTGCTATGGGCATTTGCCTTGCACGCAGCCAACATGGCCGACCGGAGTTCGATTCCTCCACCCCTCACGGAGAGCCCTGCAAGCTACTGAGAGTATCTCGCCTGCACGGCAGAGTCTGGCAAGCTCCCCGTGACGTATTTGATATGCCAAACACAGTAACAACAAAAAATCTCCAATGGAGATGTTACTGGGCCCACTCGAGCAAATCCACGAACAACGGGAGGGCCTTTACCTTACCATATATATCATATATCATATATATGATATATATCATATATGATATATATGATGAATATATATGTATATATATGTATATATGTATATATATATATATATATATATATATATATATATAGCTACCAAGAGTATCTAGCCTGCATGGCAAAACCTGGCAAGCTTCCCATGATGTATTTGATATGCCTCCCCCCAAAAAGTAACAAAAAAATCTTACAATTTGTTGTGAGATGTTACTGGTGTCCGCTCAAGCAAATTGATGAACGATGGGAAAACAGTGCTACATATATATATGTATATGTATGTATGTATATATATATATATATATATATAGAGAGAGAGAGAGAGAGAGAGAGAGAGAGAACTCAATGAGTGAAAAAACATTAAAATATACCCCTAGGAAAATGCTTGCTAACTGGAAGGAGGTCATTTTAGGAATTATTTTTCTAGTAATAATTTAGTAGCCCAGATCAAGGCTCTTGACACACACCGATTCTTCATCAATGGCAGAAGTACTTTCTTCACATCCTCCATGATCAGGAAAGAAAAGAGAGTTCTTCCCATAGTCTGTCTCTTTCTTAGAAAATAAGGTCTTTTTCAAGTTGCACTCTCCTTACTTCCTCTTAGGAAAGATTTATGTCACTTGCCCTAGCACTGCAAGGGAGGCTGAGTAAGTGCGGACATGTAGATTTTCACCTACGCTGTCATATAGAGACTCTTTAAGAAAAGTTTTAAATGGTAGTAGGGAGAGAAAGAGTATTAGGACTTTATCACTTGATTTTTCCATGAATTCTTAGCTTCTCTCTCTGGCAACCACCATGATAATGAAAATATTTCTCTTTTCCTTTTCTTCTTTTCCTTTTGCAGTTTCAGGGTTCAAACCAAGAGCTTCATATATCTGAGCTTCTGTACTGAGCAACATCTCCAGTCCCTAATTATTTCATTTGGAAGTTTTAACTTTTTATTATTAATTCTAAAATATTTGAAATGTATTTCTTTTTGTTTGTATTGGTCTTTGGGCCACACCCAGATGTACTCAGGAATAGCTTCTGGCTCTTCAAACAGAGATCACGTCTGGCAGTTTTGGGGAGACACTAGACGTAGTATTCGGGATGGAGCCCACATTAGCTGCATACAAGGCAAGTTACTTTACCTGCTGTGCTATATATCCAGCCCCAAGAAGTTTTTTTTTTATAAATTACATACTGATGCCAAATAAATTACAAAGGTGATTTTGAAAATGATTTTGGTTTCTGTATTTTAATATAAATTTTTTGTGTTGGGCTGGAGCGATAGCACAGTGGTAGAGCTTTTGCCTTGCACGCAGGCAACATGGCCGACCCGAGTTCGATTCCTCCGCCCCCTCTCGGAGAGCCCGGCAAGCTACAGAGAGTATCTCGCCCACACGGCAGAGCCTGGCAAGCTCCCCGTGACGTATTTGATATGCCAAACACAGTAACAACAAAGTCTCCAATGGAGACGTTACTGGGCCCGCTCAAGCAAATCAATGATCAATGGGAGGGCCTTTACCTTTACCTTTACCTTTTGTATATTATAGAGATATGGACTTCATAGAAACTTTGGGAGAGTTTCTGTTTCTTCAATTTCCTGCAAAAGCTTGAGAAGAACTGGCAGTAGGACCTCTTTAAATGTTTGGAAAAAAATCGCTAGTGAATCCATCTGGACCTGGGCTTTTGTTTTTGGGAAGATTTTTGATTACAGTCTCAATTTCCTTGATGTTAATAGAGCTATTCAGGTACTCTAGATCTTCTTGATTCAGCTTTGGGAGATGACAGGAATTTATCCATTTCTTCTAGGTTCTCTTGTTTCGTGGCATACAGATTTTCAAAGTAGTCTCTGATGATCTTTTGAATTTCTTTGGTTTCTGTTGTGATATCCTCCTTCTCATTTCTGATTCGGTTTATTAGGGTTCTCTCTCTGTTTCTTTGTGAGTGTTGCTAGTGATTTGGGCTCTTTCTGTTGATCCTTTTCTAAGGTCTTGAGCTGTGAAGTCAAGTTGTTTCTATGCATGCTTTCTACAGTCCTGAGAGATGCTTGCAGAGCTATAAATTTTCCCCTTAATACAGCTTTAGCTGCATCCCATAAGTTCTGGTAGCTCATGTCTTCATTCTCATTTGTTTCCAGGTATCTTTTGACTTTGTCCTTGACTTCCTTCCTGACCGACTCGTTGTTCAGCATTGAGTTGTTTAATTTCCAGGTGTTTGATTTGGTTCTCCGTGTCTACATGTGATTCACTTCTATCCTCAGTGCATCGTGGTCTGAAAATATGGTTGATACTATTTCTATCTCCCTGATTCTATTCAGGTATGTTTTGTGTCCTAGCACATGGTCTACTTTGGAAAATGTTCAACATTGCCTTATCACCTCTGGATATAACAACAGGAACTCAGTAAGGAATCATTGGCTTTGAAAGAAGAAATAGAATAGAAAGGGATTATAGACCTACACAGGGCTTTACACCCCAAAAAGAAAGAATACACATTCTTCTCCAGTGTTTTTTTTGTATAAATTGACTCAAACATTTGTGTATGTGTTAACTAAGGTTTATATGAAATTACAAAGAAGATAACTGAGTTACTATCTCTCAAGTAAAAGTATACTATAATTTTAGCATAAAATAAGTTAATACTTTATGGAGTTTATTTTCATCTTGCCTCATTCTCTCAGACAATTTTTTTTTAGAATTTAAGATTAACATGCTCCTTGTCATCACACCGTCTATATATCCATGGCATTAACATTGCTCAGTTTTAAGAAATTTATTTTAGAAGGTCATAGGACATAAATACTCAAAGCTTCATTCAGTTGAATGGCAGAACTGGGACTCAGAACTTTTCTTCTCTTCACAAAAAAAAATTAGGCTACTTCCAGTAAAAAATGTCATTCTTCAGTGCAATTTTTTCTGTGACTAACTTTTAAAGACTTGAATCATTTGTAAATTAGCTATTCCTTCCAATTTTTTTTCTAAAATGATGTTGCTTTATTTTTTCTTAACCAGGACAGATGGCTTTTTTATTTTAAAATTTAATTATAGCTATACATATGAGAAGCAAACTTGTTACTGCCTTTTTCATGAATGTTCTAAAAAATTTGCAGGCAATTTTATAAATACTAAAATTTCTCAGCCTTCATGACAGATTCAGAAAATAGATATCAGCAGGGAAGCTGAACTAATTTGAAATAAATTGTATAAAAATGAATCTTGTAGTCCAATCATGTTTGTATTAAAATATCAAAACCCTTATGAATATAATTCTAGTTTAGTGAATTAAATGAAACTCTGAGCAGGTAACTGAAGTTAATGATGACCCAAATTTCAGGTTTTTCAATAAAATCATTAAAATATTTACAAATTAAGGCATATAATAGATCACGTGTAAAAATAAATTTAATTTAGTGCAAATAATTTTAACCTATATGTGACAATAATAAACTATTTATACAATCGGAAAAAAGTTGGAGAAAAATACTTGAATAGACTGTCATTATTGTCACTTTGAGTTATAATTCTTTGGTGGAAGCAGAGTGTCCCAGTGTTATTGAAAATCTAACAGCATCCCTAGTCTCTTCCCACTAGATGCCAGTAAAGCACATACGTGTTGCATGCACACACTCACATATTGTGCAAACAAAAATGTTTCCCATTGATGAATGCTCTCTGAAGGGTTAAGATTTTATCTTCAACCTGTACATAGAAAGATTCAACTACAAACCACTCTAGGTTCATCTACCAAATTCTGTTATTTTTGAGGGAGGAAGAGTGGATTTGGACCACATCTGGTGGAGCTCAGGGTTTATTAATGACTCTGGGCTCAGGGATTACTTACGGCAGTGCTCAGGGAACCATATATGATACTGTGATTGAACTGGGATAGGCATCTTTGTAGGCAAGCATATTACTCTTGAACGCTCTCTTCTGCTCCTAACTTCTAATTTGGGGAAAATAGAAAAAGTTAATGTAACAGGAATAAGAGATGATTCAATGAGAAAACCCTACACTATGGTTAGTTCTACAGAATTACCTGAATTTTCCTAAAAACAAATGGCAGGACAGAGAATGTAAGAAGCTAAAAGAAACCTAGAAAGTACTGGAGAGATAATACAGATGTTAAGACTCTTGCCTTACATGTGCCTGACCCAGTTTGTATCCTCCCCAATGCATATGGTCCTTGGAACTGTGTCAGGGCTAATCCCTGAGCACTGATCTGCTAGTAAGTTCTAGGTACCTCTGGGTGAAGAAGAAAAGAAAAAATGAAGGAAGAAAAGGAGGAAAGAAGGGAGGAAGAAAGGAAGGAAGGAAGGAAGGAAGGAAGGAAGGAAGGAAGGAAGAAGGAAAGCTTTGTCTAAAAGAAACTTAGAAAACATATCAGACAATTGTGATGTATAGACTAGATTTTAATTTTATCCAACCATAGAATACTATAAATACATTAGGTATTTGATGATAGTAGAAACTATTGCAATTATGGGGCTGTGATTATATTTTTAAAAGTACTACATTTTGGATAATTTATGGGGTTTAGAAAAAGATAACGTAGATAAAACAAAACTGATTATGAGTTAATAATGCAAACCAAGTGAAGGGTTTATGAGAATTTATTAAGAGTTTTATCTTTACTTAGAGTTATATTTATACATTTGCCATGACAACTTTTTAATATTGGACATGTGTTTTTAGCAATTTTAATCTTGCACACTATTCCTATAGTAATAGCTTAATTTATTTTGCTGAGTGAATTGAGTTAGTAATTACTAAGTTAATTGCTCAGAGAAGAACATAATACATTTGCTTTAATCTACATTTTTTGGTCCATTGATAAACATAACAAAGGTATTGATAAATTAGTATCTTATATTAAGCAAAGCAAAATCTCATAAAGTGCTTGATACAATTATTTGCAGGTAGCAACAGCCACAAATCTTAGGATACCAAAGAAGTTCTTGTAGAAATATTTGAGTCAAATTTTACTTTGAAAGTTTACCAATCATTTTTTTCAAATTGGAAGAACTTAACTGTGAGATCAATGTACATATAACCAAATATTTAACTTGATTTTCCTAAGTAGTGACATTACCTCTGTCATTATTGTTTAACTGAATTAAGAGCAACCTAAGATGGCAAGGCTGAAAAGTACTACAAGAGATATTACTAGTTTGTGCAAATACAAATTTTCTCAACATTTTGACATATACTACAAAAATCTGAATGTTTAAAGTACTTTATACCTATTTCCAACACTCATTTCTTGTTCAGAGTGATCATTTCCATCTATTACTGGCATAGTGGCCCCTTCTCTATCCTAACTGAAAGTAGGTAAAGGGATATGCTCGATAACCTTTATTGCAAGCAATAATGTCCCAAAGCAGGTGGCGACAGAGGGGCAGGAGAGTAACTGGGGATATTGGTGGTGAGAAATGTACACTAGTGAAGGGATGGGTGTTGGAACACTGAACTCCAATCATGTAAAATTCTGTATTTGTGCTACTCATAGTGATTCAATTAAAAAATAAATACCCCCCCAAAAAATAGTTGCCCCCGTAGAATGACATGTGTTGATCTTTCTGTCTCAGCTTTGCTTTTCTCAGTTCTGACTTATTTTTAGGTAAACTCTTTCTATATGGTAGGTGTAATGGTAACTCCAGCAAAAAAAAAAGTATTTTATAACTGTAGTTTGCAATCATAATAGTTAAATATCAATTTTTCCTTAGAATTACCCCTAATCGATTCAATACTATGAAAATATCTTCAACACACTATAGTAATGGCATTAATCAAAGGCTGAATTACTCTTTACATTCTTTGGTGAAGCCACCAAAGAGTGTTAGGGCTGATTTCAGGCTCTGAGCTCAGAAATCACTTCTGGTGGTGCTCAGAGGACCTGAGGCAAGGCAGAAGATCTAATAGGGTTCAGCTGCATGCAAAGCAGACCCTGCAGCCACTGTACTATCTCTCCAGCCCCAAATTTAAAAAAATAGTTGTCAGAAAAAAGTTTGAATACTAATAGTAATGTGGAAAGAAAATCAGGAGACCTGATAAATACTGTGCATCAGCTTTGAACAAATATACCAGATGTTTCTGAGGTAGGACTACACTTGGGGAAATAAAGTCTTATGCTGACATCAAAAAATTTTTATTTCAGTTAGAAGACCTAACAGATTAGGATTCACATTTTCTGGGTCCCCCCCCACAACTGCATGTACAATACAAATGTATGGATATTGAAGTATTGTAATTGAAATGTTTTCTGTCATAACATTAATGATGGACTGATTGTGGGTGCGGTGTGCAACCTAAATAAAGTGACTGGTAATCAGAAAATATGTCACTGTTCACAAAGATACTGAAAAATAAACAAGAAAGAAAATCCAAGTCAGAAGATTCAAGAAACCCTCTTGATGGGCTTCTTTCCTGAGAAAAGAGAAGACTAAAAAGAAACAATAAGCTAGGATGAGATATGGAGGGCCCAGCAATGTGGCAAAGAAGCTTTTGGTGCCTTTATGACTGAGAGGATAAATAGAGGATATGATATTACTGAAGCCCATTGGGGTATCTCTTTGCGGCTGTCTCTGGGAAGGGATACAGACCACTCTCAAAGCAGAAGGTGAAAAAAAGAAAACATTCTGTCTTCCAGTCTCTTGCCCAGTTCATCACCTACCTACCTGCTAACTCTTCCCGTTTCATAGGTCCCATCTGGTTGAGCCAACAGAAGTCAAAAGCAAAGAAGCCTGGAAGATGTATTCCCAAGCCACATCCTCTTCAGCACAGAGCAGGGCTGAAACTCTAGCGAATGTATGATGGGTGAAACCAAGGAAAATAATCAGAACCTTCTTCCTCCCCAATACAATCCTCCAAATAGCTATTTAAAACTCTCAGGTTGATGATACCCACATTAGTTCACTGTATCACTGTCATCCCATTCATACCCACATTAGTTCACTGTATCACTGTCATCCCGTTCATTGATTTACTCGAGCGGGTGCCAGTAATGTCTCCATTCGTCCAAGCCCTGAGATTTTAGCAGCCTCTCCTTACTCATCCTTCCCAACACTGCTGTATCCCAACACCCTCTTTCAGGGTCAGGGGAATGAGACCTGTTATTGTTACTGTTTTTGGTATATTGAGTACGTCACAGGTGGCTTGCCAGGCTCTGCCATGCATTAACTCTCATTAATCAAAAGAGTGAAATCAAGTCAACACTTTAATCAAGGATTGGAACACTACAGTGAATGGTGGGAAGGAAATAAATTACCCTTATTTCGACTTCCACTTAAAGACTTTATTGTTGCGTGTAGGGCTTACATACTTCTAAGAAGTTTGGAAATGTCATTTTGTGTGCTCAGTCAATTCAGATTTGTTCCTTTCCCTTAGGCTGCTGACTTGTATAATTCCTACTTCTTTGAATGTCACCTTTGATGTCACCTTCACTGACATTTGCTGAAGTAGTTACAGTTCTTATTAGTTGCAGGTCTACACAGGTGGCTGAGTGTGACCTTTCAGGCTTTCTACAAGATCCCCTTAGGTGCAGTTACTCTCTCTGCAACTTGGCTGCCTTTCTCAAGATGCCTGGGAGCAGCACGTTGCCAGATTGTGCCCGCCCCTGGGAAGGTTGTTAAGACACTTTCCCTTTGGACACGGAAAGATAAGGGAAACTGCAAGCCAAGCCCTCCTCTGTTGTTCCTATTTACATAGCATCTCATAGGTTATGTCTAGTCTGTGTTTTTTTTTTTTTTTTTTTGCTTTTTGGGGCTGGAGCAATAGCACACCGGTAGGGCGTTTGCCTTGCATGCAGCCAACATGGCTGACCCGAGTTCGATTCCTCCGCCCCTCTCGGAGAGCCCGGAAAGCTACCGGGAGTATTCGATATGCCAGACACAGTAACAACAAAGTCTCCAATGGAGACGTTACTGGGCCCGCTCGAGCAAATCGATGATCAATGGGAGGGCCTTTACTTTACTTTTACTTACTTTTTGGGTCACACCTGGCGATGCCTACGGGTTACTCCTGGTGGTGCTCAGGGGACCATATGGGATGCTAGGAATCTAACCCTGATTGGCTGTGTGCAAGGCAAACTCCCTACCCTCCGCTGTACTATTGCTCCAGCCCCTTGTCTGTGTTCTGACTTCTCTAATATCCAAGAGTGTGGTCCCGTTCCTCTTGATCTAGAACCAACAACCTGTCTTGGATTTCTTTCAACACCCCTTTCCCAGAGAATATAGTTTCTAAGGCTTCTAGCCTCCTTTCCTCATTTCTACTTTCCTATGGATGGAATCTGTCAATTTGGAAGCTGGTTATAAGGAAGTTCTTTGGACTTCACAGTGTGTCTCTCCAAATCCGTCATCTATGATGGACACTAGCATTAAACACAAGGTTCTACATGGTTCCTATAGACTTTACCTTATTATAACACCCAATTCAGTCCTGTCCTGTCCTATGAAGTGCTATTTTGTTATATTATTTGAAAAGACACGGAATCAAACTGATCTAGCTTCAGTTATAGAGATTGTCCACATATCAATCAAATGAACAGAGTGAGTTATTTAAGTGAATCTTTTCCTCATTCCTCATGAGGTTGTGAGGATTAAATAAGATAGAACATCAAGTTCTAAGCATCATTAGTGAAAAAAGAATACCAAATATTATTTTTCTTTATTAGTGGTATATCCCAAACACCAAATTCATGTTCTATTACAGGACTACAGAAAAGATTGTTATATAAGATGATTGATATTCCATTTTAAATGGGGGGAATATTTACAATTTGTAGGGTCACCGGAAAAATTACATTTTTATAAGTATACAATTTATTTAGTGTACCAAGGGCCTTGGATATAATTAAAGAGTAGGGGAATAAGGGATGAACTGAGAACTATTAGGGAAATATACGTTATTCTTAAGCAACACAGATGAGAAAAAATCGACACCAATTTAGTCACTGTCACTGTCACTGTCCTCCTGTTGTTCAATTTTCTCGAAAAGGCACCAGTAACGTCTCCATTGTGAGACTTGTTAGCCAATTTAGTCAAAAGAAAAATTTAAAATTAAGAATATTTGATTGGTAATTTTCAAAAGAGAGTTGTATTTTCAGGATAATGATTCTGTTTACATTTATTCCTCACTGATGTACACATTTTTTCCATTTTTGTAATTATATGTGACTTAGCAATTATTTAATAAAGTTGTAAATTTTAAAAGTACGTAAAGGAAAAAAGACCTTCCTCAAATATAGTAACCACATAAAGAAACTTTGGTACATCTACACAATGGAGTACTATGTAGCTGTTAGAAAAGATGAAGTCATGAAATTTACATACAAGTGGTACAACATGGAAAGTATCATGCTAAGCGAAATGAGTCAGAAAGAGAGGGAAAAGAGAGGGATAGACATAGAAAGATTGCATTCATCTGGGGAATATAAAGAAACAAAATATGAGATTAATACCCAAGAACAGCTGAGATCAACACCAGGAGGATTACTCCATAGCTTAGAGGCCAGCCGGGCATTCTAGGGGAAAGGGAAGCTCAGATAGAGAAGGGAGCACCAAATAAAGTGTGTTTGGAGGATCCTCCCAGGAGGGGAGATGTATGTTGAAAGTAGACTATGGACTGAACATGTTTGCCAGCCAAAGCCTCTTTTGCAGACCACAACACCCAAAAGGAGGGAGAACACAAGGGATTGCCCTGCCACAGAGGCAGGGTAAGATGGGAGGGATGGGGGTGGGAGGGATATTATCCATGGTGGTGGAAAATGGGCACTGGTGGAGGGATGGGTATTTGATCATTGTATAATCGAAACCCAAGCACAAAAAATTGTAAATCTAAAAAAAATATATAGTAACCACAAAAATGCTTAACCCTTTGCCAGATTTTTTTTCACATGCCCATGATTCAAAGGTTTAATTCTTACTTGATATTTCAAAGCTACATCTGATAGTTTGCAGGAAAATGTGACTCTTCCTATCTTCTGTTAAAGAAAAGATAGTTTAATTATCATCTATTTATTTACTTGGATTTGGAGCTACACCAGTTGCTCAGGGTTTCCTCCCAGCTCTGCTCAGATATAACTCTTGGTGAATCTTGAGGGACCATATGTAATATGGGTTTTGAAATACAAATTGACTGTGTGCATGGCAAATACCCTATCATTATACTATCTTCCCAGCTCCAGAGTTTAATTTTTAATCACTTGGAGTATAGTCTAAATTAATGCAAGGTTTTTATACTAAACATTGAGTTATAAAAATACAAGTCAGAGTACAAAATAATAAAAAAATTATTTTTAATATCTCTATACACTATACTTTTAATAAACACCTTGAAAATAAGTTTTTACTAATCAATAGTGTAATGACAAAGGGATGTTTATTCGATGGAGTCAAATATGATTAATCTTAGAATAAATCAATTTTTACAAAATATATTAAAAGTAGAACTAATAAAATTACTGTGGTATTATCATATTAGCACACAATAATTAAAGAGAAAATGAGCATATCAAATTTAAGAGATGAAAACATGATTTATAATATCCATAAAGATTAATAACATGTGAACAACTCATTTCTTTAAACAGTTTTGGTTTATTAAAAAATAGAAATGCGAAATAATTAGAACTCATTTCATATTGACCTATTTTAGAAAAAATGCTACTTGATTATTAAAAAAGAAAATGAGAACCACAAGAAATATTCTATCCTTATTGATCATTAATTAATTTTGACTGGTTATTCTTGCTAGCTATTTGTATGAAATTATTAATAATGAAAGTACTTCAATAATTTAGACAAGTGCTTGACATAAGTTAATTTAATGATACATAAAAGACAGCTTGTTAACATTCTGAAGTAACTTTATTCATACAATCATAAATATGATCCTAACAATATATTCATATATAGTCTCAATTTTTATCGTTGAAAACTATGGAATCAAGCTGATATTTTACCTAGTGTCTTCATATTATCATTTTCATATTGATATTATTAATCTTCAGTTTGAAATGTAGCCAAAGAAAAAATTATGTTGCTGAGAAATTATTGATTTCAATAGAGAATTTTAGAAAGTGTATGATAATCTGGGGGCTGAAATTTTAGGTTAGCAGTATTTTTGCTGTACTTTCATTCTGAAAAATTAAAGTCAAAATTCACCAGGTAAAACTTTGTTTTGAGGCCAGGATGATAGAGGTGTTGGTAGGGCATTTGCCTTCCACCGTGTCCATCCCGATTGAATCCCTGACACCCCATATGGTTCTCAGAACTCTGCCAGGAGTAATTCCTGAGAGTATAGCCAGAAGTAAGCCTTGAGCAACTTGGTGTGCCCCCCAAACAAAAAACAAAACAAGTGCTTTGCACTTTGTTATATTTGTAATGGTAATCTTTCGTCAATAAAACAGGCAAATATTGAAGAAATTACAAAGCTTACTCTTGGCCATTGAAAGAATGAGGTAAAAGTGACAATTCGACCTTAAAGGCTAGACTTTGCTTTCATTTATTTATTTTAAGAAATTTTTTAATTCGTGAATCACTATGAGGTACAGTTACAGACTTACAAACTTTTGTGCTTGTGTTTCAGTCATACAATGATCGAGTACCCATCCCTCCACCAGTGCCCATTTTCCACCACCAATGATCCCAGCATCCCTCCCACCATCCTCAACCCATTCCCTCCACCCCACACCACCCCGCCTCTGTGGCAAGGTATTTCCTTTTGCTCTCTCTCTCTCTGTCTCTTTGGGTGTTGTGGTTTGCAATAGAGGTAGTAAGTGGCCATCATGTTAAGTCTATAGTCTACTTTCAGCCCACATCTCCCATCCTGAGCAGGTCCTCCTCGCACCCTTTACTTGGTGGTCACTTTTCAATCTGAGCTACCTTTTCCCCCAGCATGTGAGGACAGCTTCTAAGCTGTGGAGTAATCCTTCTGGTACTTTTCTCTACTAATCTTGGGTGTTAGTTTCCCATTCTGTTACTTTATATTCCACAAATGAGTGCAATCTTTCTATGTAGATCCCTCTCTTTCTGACTCATTTCACTTAACATGATACTTTCCAAAGCAGTGCAGAGATGCAATAAAGGAAGACCTCAAAGAGAGAAGAGCAGAAGTGCTGGTAGATACGGCAGAAGCCGGGAAAAGCATTCGTAATGCCTGCCTGTCCTTCGCCAACTACAAGACCAAGACGACTGCCCTCCGACGTCCTGATGAATCTATCACATCTTTCAGAAGGACAATGGAGATTATCCATGACTTATACTCAGATCTGTTTGATAGCCACATCCACCTGCCCACATACCAACTTACCAAGGATGGATATGTTGTTCCCAACATTCTCCCTTCTGAAATTCGACATGCCATTTCGTTGGTAAAGAAATGAACAGCACCCGGCCCAGACAAGGTCAGACCTGAACACCTGAAGAAACTGCTGTCAGTACTCAACAATACACTAGCTCGGCTCTTCACACACTACCTGTCTGAATGCAAGGTTCCGTCCCAATGGAAATCCAGCAGGACTGTACCACTGTACAAAAAGGGAGACATCCACGACATTGGCAACAATCGCCTGATATGTCTATCATCTGTCTGTCATCTACAAGCTGTTCACTTGAGTCATCCTGAATAGGATGGGCAGAACACTAGATGAAGGACAACCAAGCGAGCAAGCCGGTTTTCGAAAAGGATTCAGCACGATTGACCATATCCACATGTTAACCAAGCTCATTGAGGTTTCTCGGGAATTCAAGATGCTGCTCTGCCTAACGTTCATTGATTTAAAGAAGGCCTTTGATTCTGTTGAGACAGAAGCGGTCATTGAAGCCCTAGCCAATCAGGGCATTCAAACTTAATATATCAGGATCCTTCATGAGCTGTATTACAGATTCACCACCAGGATCTCATCATTCTACAAATAAGTGATCATTGACGTCAAGAGAGGGGTTCGGCTGAATGATTCCATTTCACCAAAACTCTTCAGTGCCACCCTCGAGAACATCATGTGACAACTGGAATGGGAAGGAATGGTAGTGAAGAGAGACGGTCGGCAACTACAACACCTCTGCTTTGCTGATGACATCATTCTAATAACAACAAACATTAGCAAGAGGCACAAATGCTGGCCGACTTTGACCATGAGTGCAGAAAGGTCGGATTACAACTGAATGTCATGAAGACAATGTTTATGAGAAACAGTCTTGTTCCTTATGTTCCATTCACTCTCAATGGAATGACCATCTCTGAATGCAACAGTTATGCGTACCTAGGTACAGAAATCAACATGACCAATGACCTGGCACCTGAGTTGTGCAGGAGGAGAGTGTCTCAGAATGCCTTCAAGAGTGTCGAAGAAATAGCTAAGAGGACAAAGAACCTCCGGCTCCAGGCACATCACTTTAATTCCACTGTTCTTCCTGCATTAACATACACCTAAGAGACCTGTACCCTATGAAAACAGGATGAGAACGCTATTCAGGTCCCCCAAAGAGGAATCAAAAGAGATATGTTTGGAGTATCACGTTTCACTCAAATGAGAGAAATAATCTGGAGTTCCGATCTCCATCAACAGTCAAGAATCAGGGATGCTGGCTCATTTTCCAAGGCATCGAAAATCAGATGGGCTGGACACGTAACATGACTTGGAGACGACCTCTGGACTAGAGCCATTACCGACTGGATTCCACAGTATGTCAAAAGATTGTGTGTCTGCCCACCTACGAGATGGTCAGATTTCTTCGTCAAGACCCAGAATGATCGGTTTGAGGCTCTTTGTGTTCCTAGAATGAACAGAAGCCATTGGGCTACACTAGCACGAGACAGGGACGAATGGAGACATGACTGGCGCCCACTTGAGCAAATTGATGATTATCGGGAAATCAAGTTATCAAGTCAAGTGATACTTTTCATGTTGATCCCTCTATATGTTAATCGTCGATTGCCTCGAGCAGGCTCCAGTAATGTCTCCTTCATCCTAGCCCTGAGATCATATTCAAGACTCTTTAGGAGAATGAGACCCATCATTGTTACTGGTATTTGGCATATTGGGTATGCCACGGGGAGTTTGCCAGACTCTGCCGTGTGGGCAGGCTACATTCGGTAGCCTGCCAGTTTGTCCAAAGTAGGAATGAGATAATAAGATGTCATAATAGGATGTCGCGCGGCCGCGACCGTGCTGCGCGGTTCCAGGAGCTGGTTTTTATAGTCTCTGAGTCTTGGCCGTTGATGGGATTACACGGCGCCAGAGGGCCAGTTGGTGGGTGTGACCCCTGCCTATGGAATTTGGAGGATCTGAGTAGAAGATGCTCGGCCCAGATCCGAGTAGGCTTGGAGATCTCGGCCCCGAAACCTGCGTGACTTTGTCCCTCTGCCAGTACCTTCATGTGTGCGGAGAGTGGTCTCAGCATGGTGGTGGCTGGTCCTGGAGGTCTTTGGCTGCCAGAGCCCTGGTCGGGGTGGGGAGGAAAGCTCAACCCGCTCCCCTCCAAGGGGCCCCGGCGGCGAGGACAGTCAGGAGACTGCACTGTTCTCTTCTGGGAGCTGGTTTTTTATCTTCCGGGAGATCTCCAAGCCTACTCGGATCTGGGCCGAGAATCCTCCACCCAGATCCTCCAAATTCCAGTAGGCCAGGGTCACACCCACCAACTGGCCCTCTGGCGCCGTGTAATCCCATCAACGGCCAAGACTCAGAGACTATAAAAACCAGCTCCCGGAAGAGAACAGTGTAGTCTCCTGCCCCCGTGCCTGACTGTCCTCGCCTCCAGGGCCCCATGGAGGGGAGCGGATTGAGCTTTCCTCCCTGCCCCAACCAGGGCTCCGGCAGCCAAAGACCTCCAGGACCAGCCACCATCATGCTGAGACCACTCTCCACACACATGAAGGTACTGGCAGAGGGACAAAGTCACGCGGGTTCCGGGGCCGAGATCTCCACCTATATGAAACTTCATAACTTCATTTTTTCTAATAGCTTCATAGTATTCCATTGTATAGGTGTACCAAAGTTCCTTTAACCAGTCATCTGTTCTCGGGCACTTGAGTTTTTTCCAGATTTTGGCTATTGTAAACAGTGCTGCAATGAATATATAAGTGCAGATGTCATTTCCACTATACTTTTTTGCATCTGTGGGATATATTCCAAGAAGTTGTATATCTGGGTCAAATGGGAGCTCAATTTCTAATTTTTTGCCAAGCGTCCATACTGTTTTCCAAAAGGGCTGAACCAGTAGGCATTCCCACCATTTGCTTTTATTTTTGAAGAGAAAAAAATGTTGGTACCTCAAAGTAGAAATGAAGCATCCTTCTTAGTGATCAAATAGATATATTTGTTATGTAGCCAGTGCAGTTATACCATAGGGTGGCCACGTTAGGATTTTATTTCTAGGACATTGTAACTATCACAACCAGAGATAGATTAATGAACAACATATAAGCGATGTCTAATGAATATGGAAGGCAGAAAAATAAATATACTACAGTATCTTTTTTAGTAGGCATCTTTTCTTTCTTTAACTGTTTTCTTTTAACTATCACATCTCCAAAAGCACTTACAGCTTTTAGAACTCAGCTGAAAAGACACATCAGAGCAAGATCCTTTCATATATTGCTGCTGTAGTCAAGAGATAGAAGTAAGATATGGCCCTTGGGGAAATCAAGTATTGCTACCTGGTTGAAACTTTTGTCAATACTCATAGAAGTCATTTTTAAATGATAGGAAGATGTTGCAGTAGACCACCGTGAACAACAAATTCGTGTTCTTGCGTAAATGCTGAATCACAAAACCATATCAAAAAACCACTGTGTGAGGTGTTTTTTTTATCATACATAAGAAATGTACCTCAACAGGCCATCTATCTAAAAACTGATCATATCAATAGATGCAGAGAAAGCATTTGACAAGATCCAGCACCCGTTTATGATGAAAACCCTTTCCAAAATGGGTATCGAGGGGACTTTCCTCAATATAGTTAAAGCCATCTAACACAAGCCTACAGCAAGCATCATCCTCAATAGGGAAATACTGAGAGCCTTCCCTCTAAGATCAAGGATGAGACAAGGATGCCCACCCTCTCAACTGCTGTTCAATATAGTACTGAAAGTATGTGCAATAGCAGTTATGCAAGAAAAAGATATTAAGGGCATTCAGGTAGGAAGGGAAGAAATCAAGCTCTCACTATTCGCAGATGATACACTACTATACTTAGAGAACCCTAAAACCTCTACCAAGAAAGTCCTAGAAACAACAGACTTGTATAGTAAAGTTGCAGGCTATAAAATCAATACCCAAAAGTCCATGGCTTTCCTATAAGCAAATAGTGAGAGAGAAGAAAGAGACATGAAAAAAATCCCATTCACAATTGTGCCCCAGAAAATCAGGTACCTAGGAATCAGCTTAAGTAAGGAAGTAAAGGACCTGTACAAAGAAAATTACAAAACGTTACTTCAGGAAATAAAAGAGGACACGAGAAAATGGAAAGATATCTCCTGCTCATGGATTGGGAGAAGTAACATTGTCAAAATGGCAATACTTCCCAAAACAATTGTACAAATTCAATGCGATCCCTATAGGGATACCCATGACATTCTTCAAAGAAATGGAGCAAACACTCCTGAAATTCATATGGAACAATAAGTACCCACGAATAGTTAAAGCAATTCTCGGGAAAAAGAAAATGGGAGGAATCAACCTCCCTAACTTCAAACTCTACTACAAAGCAGTAATAATTAAAACAGCATTGTACTGGAACAAACGCAGAACTGCAGACCAATGGAACAGGGTTGAATACACTGACATCTCCCCTCAAACATATGATCATCTAATCTTTGATAAGGGAGCAAGAAATGTGAAGCGGATCAAGGAAAGCCTCTTTAACAAATTGTGCTGATAAGACTGGACAGCTACATACAAAAAAATGGGCTCATATCTCTGCCTAACACCATGTACAAAAGTAAGATCAAAATGGATTAAAGATCTCAACATCAGGCCGGAATCCATAAGGTACATTGAAGACAAGGTTGACAAAGCCCTCCATGACATTGAAGCCAATGGTATCTTCAAAGATGTCACACCACTGGCCAAACAAGTGAAAACAGAGATAGACAAATGGTACTATCTTAAACGAAGAAGCTTCTGCACCTCAAAAGAAACAGTGACCAAAACACAAAGACAATCTACAGAATTGGAAAGGATATTCGCTGAATACACATCCGACAAGAGGTTGATATCTAGGATATACAAAATACTGGTTGAACTCCACAAGAAGAAAACATCCAAAGCCATCAAAAAGTGGGCAACGAAATGAACAGAAACTTTATCAAAAATGAAATTCGAATGACAAAAAGGCACATGAGAAAATGCTCTACATCATTAATCATCAGGGAGATGCAGATCAAAACAACAATGAGATATCATTTCATACCACAGAAACTGGCCCACATCTAAAAGAACAAAAACAACCGGTATTGTCGCAGATCACGCTAAGTGAAATGAGTCAGAAAGAGAGGGAAAGACATAGAAAGATTGCATTCATCTGGGGAATGTATATAGGAGACTAACACCCAAGAATAGCCGAGATAAGTACCAGGAGGTTCGCTCCATGGCTTGGAGGTCAACCACACATTCTAGGGGAAAAGGCAGCTCAGATAGAGAAGGGAGCACTAAATAAAGGGTGTTTGGGCGCATGTGCTTCCCGAGCCCATGTGCTGCTTGCACCCACTTGGCGTGCACATGTGGTGCCCGAGCACATGTGTCGCCCGCATCTCCCCTCTTGAGATGTGTACTTTCATGCTTTCGTGTCTAATGCTAGGATGTGTGTAGGGGCTCTCTCCGCCCTTGGAGAAGCCCGTGTCCTCTCTTGAGTATGTTACCCTCTCTCACTCTCTCTCCCTCCATACCTAAAAAATCCTCCAAATAAAATCTATTTACTTCAAAAAAAATAAATAAAGGGTGTTTGGAGGATCCTCCCAGGATGGGAGAAGCATGCTGGAAGTAGACTTTCAGCATGATTGCCACTCAATGCCTCTTTTGCAAACCACAGCACCCAAAAGGAGAGAGAGAAGGAAAGGGAATGCCCTCCCACAGAGCTAGGGTGGGAGGGATGGGGGGTGGTAAGGATACTGGGATCCGTGGTGGTGCAAAATGGGCACTGGTGGAGGGATGGGTATTTGGTCATTGTATAATTGAAACCCAAGCACAAAAATTGTAAGTCTACAACTGTACCTCATGGTGTTTCACTAATAAAAATTTAAAAACAAACAAAAAAAACTAGGCCTTCTATCAATGTTTTTACAATTGTTAGTAAATAAAAGCTGGTAATTCATCATATTACTAAAGATTTTAAGAAAAAATTCAATATAACCTCGTAGCATAGTACAGTAAGCTGGTACTTAATAAATAAATTATTTTATTTTAAGATAAGTTAATTTAAAGTTGATAATTAAACTTAAATTAAATTAAAAATTACTCAACAGCTACATAGTACTTCATTGTGTAAATGTACCAAAGTTTCTTTAACCAGTCATCTGTTCTCGGGCACTCAGGTTTTTTCCAGATTCTGGCTATTGTATATAGTAAACAGTGCTGCAATGAACAAACAAGTGCAGATGTCACTTTGACTATACTTTTTTGCCTCTCTGGGATATATTCCCAGGAGTGGTATTGTGGAATGTATTTACATTTTCAGAAAACAATAGGAAATGGTAGTTATGCAAAAGTCTGTGATGTGTTCTTTCTAATGTGATATTATCAATGGAAGGGCAGGGTTGATACCCAAACTCAGAATTTTGGGTATAGGAAAGGAAAACAAATATGTGTATGTGTGTGTGTATGTATGTATATATATGTATGTATGTATATATATATTTATCTGTGTGTGGAGAGAGAGAGAGAGAAGTATGGGGAGAGATTTGTCTGTTTTTGAGCCACATACATAGGTGCTCTGGGTTTACTCCTGGCTCTGTGCTCAGCAATCATTGAATCATTCCTAGCAGGCCTCAAAGAACCATATTCAGTACCAAGGATTTATCCTAGGTCAGATATCTGCAATAGAATGCTCTACCAGCTGTACTATTTCTCTAGCCCTGAAAATATAGTTTGAAACAACATATAATATATTTGACTTTGGAATTTTTGGAAAGCCAACTTAATGCTTACATATAACATAAGATAAAAACACAAATTTTATAAGGTCAATCAGTGTGTATTCTACTATAATTACCTTTAATTTTATTTTTTGTTAGTCATACTCATAAAATTCCATAAAATTTCAAAGGATTCCAAACTATCCTCTTTTTTGGAGGTGGGAGCAGGAAGGTGGCACAAAGCCAGGCATGTTCAAGAGCCATGCCCAGCAGTGCTCAAGGAATCCTACATGATATTAGGGGACAATATGCAGTACCAGATTGCAGCCCCAGACTAAGCAAGATCCTTAGTCTTTGTGCTCTCTCTCTGGCCCTCTCCAAAAGATTCTTTAAGACTCTAAAGCTGTTCATAGTGAGTAGCTACTTAAATATTTTAGATAGAAATGCCACTATTTCATGCCTAAATTGTCAAGTAATTCATTCCACTGTTATCTGATTTAAATATTGAGTTTTCATCACTTCTGTAGTGTCTTCTTCTTAGAATTGTTATCACTTAGATGAAAACAAACTCATTCAATGTTGTTAATGATAATACTGGTGCATATTTGCACATGCTTTACATTTTCCAAACACTTTCATAAAGAATGGTTACCAAACAAACCAGTTTAGCAGGGAGAAAAAGAATTATTGATGAAATAATTACTAGTGGAAAAAAGTCGGATCTAGATACGTGAAATGACTTGGCATGTAACATTAGGTGGCAAAGATAAAACTATAAATACTCTTTCTCAGTTTTAGTGAGGATGGGCTAATGCTATTGTGACAAACTATCTCAAGGTTGGAGGCTCAAACAGCAAAGGGATATTTTTTGCTTTAATACCTACATGTTCTAAAATGGACTAAAGATGTCTTTAGTTCCCCCAACTTGAAAACCAGAATATATTCCCATTTGCTATTTCATAACTAACCTATCCCTGGAAGGAAGAATCGCAGCAAATCTCATACTTGCCCTTAAAGCTTCTTTCTGTACAATCACTTCTCAAGGTTATCAGAAAATTGTGCCTCACTTGACCAATAATAATCAGGATGGGTCCTGGGATTTCTGACCATGGATTGGGAAGTCAAACACAAAATTTTTAAAAAGAGAAAATTAGATAAAAGACAAAATTCCCACTATGAATGCTTCCATTTAACACTATAGAACCTCCCTGGCCTATCCAATGCAGTGAGGTAAAAAAAAAATACTTAGAAGATAAAAGCAGTATTAATGATATTTACATGGTCACATAGAATATGTCCTCAAGCCTAACATTATTTTATTAAAAATAATGTAGATTCATCAAGGTATCAGGATATAAAAACCAAGAGACAAAAAAATATCAATTTTATTTCTATGTACTAGCCACAGTAACAATAAGTCTCACAATGCGGGCATTAGTGGTGCCCGCTCAAGCAAATTGATGAACAACAGGAGGAGAGTGCTACAGTGCTACCGTGTACTAACCACAAAAAAAGAGAAATATTGTTAATGTTGAGAGGACAGGTGGGAACATGGAAACATAGGTGGAAGGAAGTTGACACTGGGATTGCTGCTAGAACATTATATGCCTAAAACTCAGCAATAAAAAACTTTGTAAATCAAGTTTCTTTAAAAGGTAAAGGTAAAGGCCCTCCCGTTGATCGTTGATTTGCTCGAGCGGGCCCAGTAACGTCTCCATTGGAGATTTTGTTGTTACTGTGTTTGGCATATCGAATACATCACGGGGAGCTTGCCAGGCTCTGCCGTGCAGGCGAGATACTCTCGGTAGCTTGCCGGGCTCTCCGAGAGGGGCGGAGGAATCGAACTCGGGTCGGCCATGTTGGCTGCATGTAAGGCAAACGCCCTACCGCTGTGCTATCAGCAAATTAAAAAGAAAGAATAGGTCCCCCTAGCACCGCCAGGAGTAATTCCTGAGTGCATGAGCTAGGAGTGACCCCTGTGCATCACCGGGTGTGGCCCAAAAAGCAAAATAAATAAATAAATAAAAAGAAATAAAAAGAAAGAATTATTTACAGTAGCTTCTGGAGATATAGCCCTGGTATAGTGCCCTGCCTTATTTGTGAGACCCTGTGTTTTATCCCCAACAACACTCAGAGAATACATAAATATATGTACAAGTTCTTTCAAAAACAGCTCCCAATGCCTATATTTGCAACATGTGATATTCATAATAGAATTACCAAATCCTTCTATATTATATGCAATTCTGATAAAATTCCATGTCTTTGATTCCTTAGAACTTAGAAGCTGATTCAAAACTTTATTTTTAACTTAATTTTTAAAAGTGTATTTAAATAAAAGTAACATTGCATTAGAATATTATATGATTTAGGTGTGCATCCTTGAAAATCAACATGTGTATGAATTACATTAAGTTTACTACTAAATTTACTGGCTTTGGCATATCAATACGCCATGGATAACTTGCCAGGCTCCGCCGTGCGGGCGGGATATTCTCGGTCTCTTGCCAGGATCTCTGAGAGGGATAGAGACTTTTAGGGCGGCCTCTAATTGCCCTTTCAGGTGTTCCCATGGTTTAAACCATATTTGAACCCTATCAAATATGGTGCGGTATTACTGTGTCCGGAAAGTGGCCTGGAACATGGTGGTGGCTGGGTAGAGGAGGTAGGGGAGGTCTGCTGATGAGGTATTTATCTGGTACCCATAGGGTGGGTCTTCTGTGTATAATCCCTGGGTCTCTGGAGGTTGGTGGAAGCAGAAGGGCAGGGTAGGGTGGGGCTTCTGGTTTTAATCCCTTGGTCACTGGAGATTGGTGGGAGCAGGCAGAGGATCTCTGTTCCCAGGTCCCATTGAGCATGGATTCCAAGGTCACAGAGTTCTGCTTGCCTGGTTCTGTGGGACTTCATTCGTATGTGAGGCTCAGCCAGAGCATCCAGAAAGCATCCTGGAGCGTGGCGGCGGCTGGGCAGTGGAGGCAGTGGGAGGTAAACACCAACTGGGAACTCTTTGGCACTATTGCAACAACATGG
Source organism: Sorex fumeus (assembly GCF_029834395.1). NCBI lineage: Eukaryota > Metazoa > Chordata > Mammalia > Eulipotyphla > Soricidae > Sorex > Sorex fumeus. Next base: position 5,514,684 of record NW_026606240.1, read on the forward strand.
GAAGATGCCATCATTGACAACATTGACAAAGAATATGATTGACTGGTTCAGCATATCCATGATTGTGCGAGGAACATCAAGAGACAGCCACAAAGACTCCTGTCTTCAAACTCTTTCGAGCTCTCATTCAACAACATGCCTCAGGACAAGCCTCAGGCAACCACAAGCAAACTTCTGAGCTCGCAAAGCAGTGCAGAGAAGCTATCAAGGAAGACTTCAAAGAGAGAAGAGTAGCAGTGCTGGCAGATGCAGCAGAAGCTGGGAAAAGCATTCACAATGTCCGCTTGTAATTCGCCAACTACAAGACCAAGATGACTGCCCTCTGACGTCTTGATGGATCTATCATATCTTCCAGAAGGGCAATGGAGAAGATTATACATGACTTCTACTCGAATCTCTTTGATAGCCATGTCCACCTGCCCACATACCAATTCTGCAGGATGGATATGTCGTTTCCAATGTTCCTTCTTCCGAAATCTGACATGCCATTTCATCTGTAAAGAAGCAAACAGCCCAGACAAGGTCAGACCCGAACACCTGCAGAACCTGCCGTCAGTACTCATCAATACACTATCTTGGCTCTTCACACACTACCTGTCTGAATGCAAGGTTCCATCCCAATGGAAAACCAGCAGGACTGTTCTACTATACAAGGAGGGAGACATCCACGACATTGGCAACTGTTGCCTGATCTGTCTGTTCTCTGTTGTCTACAAGCTCTTCACTCGAGTCATCCTGAATAGGATTCGCAGAACACTAGATGAAGGACAACCATGCGAGCAAGCCAGGTTCCGAAAAGAATTCAGCACGATTGACCATATCCACATGATAACCAAGCTCATTGAGGTTTCTCGGGGGTTCAAGATGCTGCTCTATCTAACGTTCATTGATTTAAAGAAGGCCTTTGATTCTGTTGAGATGGAAGTCCTAGCCAAACAGGATATACATCAGGATCAATACATACAATACATCAGGATCCTCTGTGAGCTGTATTACGGATTCACTGGCAGGATCTCACCATTCTACAAGGAAGTGATCATCCATGTCAAGAGAGGGGTTCGGCAGGGTGATACCATTTCACCGAAACTCTTCAGTGCCATCCTTGAGAACGTCACGTGATGACTGGAATGGGAAGAAATGGGAGTGAAGATAGATGGTCGGCAGCTACACCACCTCCGCTTTGCTGATGACATCGTTCTAATAACACCAAACATTAGCAAGCGGCACAAATGCTGGCGGATTTTGACCATGAGTGTGGAAAGGTCGGACTGCAACTGAATCTCACCAAGACAATGTTCATGAGAAACAGATTTGTTCTTGTTGTTCCATTCACTCTCAACAGAACGAACATCTCCGAATGCAACAGTTATGTGTACCTAGGTCGAGAAGTCAACATGACAAATGACCTGGCACCTGAGTTGTGCAGGAGGAAGAGAGGGCCTTGGAATGCCTTCAAGAGAGTCGAAGAAATAGCTAAGAGGACGAAGAACCTCCGGTTCCAGGCACATCTCTTCGATTCTTCTCTTCTTCCTGCCTTTACATATGACTCAGAGACTTGGGCCTTATAAAAGCAGGATGAGAACACTGTTCGGGTCTCCCAAAGTGGAATCAAAAGAGCTATGCTTGGAGTACCACGCTTCACTCAAGTGAGAGAAAGAATCCGAAGTTCCGACTTCCGTCAACGATTGAGAATCAGGGACACTGTCTCCTTTACCAAGGCACTGAAAATCAGATGGGCTCAACACATAATGAGATTTGGAGTCGACCACTGGACTAGAGCCATTACCGACTGGAATCCATAGGATGTCAAAAGATTGCGCGGCCTCCATCTATGAGATGGTCAGACTTCGTCAAGACAGACCTGCCTGAACGATCGGTTTGAGGCTCTTCGTGTTCCTAGAATGAGCAGACACCATTGGACTACACTAGCATGCAACAGGAATGAATGGAGATGTTACTGGTGCCCGCTTGAGCATATCGATGAGTTACGGGATGTCAAGTGATCAATTGATTACTACTAAAAGTTATTAATTTTGTGCTTCCCCAAACAGTTATCTTCTTTGTTTCGATTAACACACTCACCCTCCTTTCTCCTCTGGTAGTCACTAATTGGTTTTAGAGACCAAAAGTTTATTTTTGTTTTAGTCAGTTCATCTGTTGGTTTGTTTTTTTTATATACTACATATAAGTAAAATCATATGGTACTGGTCTATCTTGCAAAATATTATTTGAGAGAGCAAAAGCCCAGTAATAGCCAAGGCATTTTTGATGTGTATGTTTTGGGCCACACTCTGGGTTCTGGATGACTAACCCCCAATTCTGTTATTCAGGGGTCCATGAAGATATGAGTATTGTACTCCATCCACCATCTGCAAAGTATGTGCTCAGCCCATTAAGCTTTTTCCAGTCCCTAGCCAAAGTAATTTTGAGAAAGAGAAGATTATGGTGAATATTTGTAAAAAAAAGAATATTTACATGATGTTAATGTACCTAAAGGAAAAAGTTACCTGGAAGAGTTATGACTATCCTACAAATAAGAAATGTTTAGAAAAGACTATGATAAGGGAAAAACCAAGCATTTTCCCCCTTCAATTCGTTCAGGTACCCATAGGTCAGTATTAAATAATTCTAGAATGAGACACGGTTCAACATAATCAATAGCTGGCTTTCAGTTTACAAATATAAAACCTAATCCCCTTGTTCATTGCTTTTTATCCAACACTAAATAATTTTGGTTGTGCCTTTGGTATCTATATGGTTTTTACAATCCTGGAGCAAAGTAGTGGTGATGGGTAAAGGTGATGCTTTTCTTCTGTCAAGTGCAGAAAAGTGGGAGTGAAGAGGGACCAATGTGATGCCTAGAGAGCAGGAAAGTTGGTGGGCAGATAAATTGTACAATAGGAAGCATAATGGGAGTTTTTGACAATATTCTCTTAAAACTGCACAAGCCTATGTAAATCTCAGAAAAGCTTTGCAAGCTGAAGTTTGAAGGATATTGATTCAAGTCGTGTACCCAATTTCCCTGTTTGATCTTGCTCAGTGAGGATATCTCTGAGTTTAAGGGCATTAATGTCCTTGGCCTTGGCCTATATGTAATAAGCCACTCTAATTGTATAGCTCAATTCACACAAAATTTGATCCCCAACCACAGGCAAATCTTTTGTGCCTTGGAAATTTCTCCTACCCACCCTATTCTCATATAACTTTTATATCAAGTCACATGTACTTATATTCTGTGCACTTTTACTGATATGTTCCATTGAGCAAATTATCACAATCCACCTATTCTCACCCATTCACCCAATATTTGCATTTATGTAATACTTCTGCTCTTGTAAGCAATTGTCCTGCATTTGTAACTATATAAATGTACACATATATATGCATATATACATATTTATTGTTTTATGCAATAAAGTATTATCAATACAGAAACTATTCTCTTCCTGAGGTGTTAATCTGAAATATTTAAAGTTAATCATAAAATTGAATACCTATTCACATTTCATTTGGCATTTGGATTTATTTCTACAATACTCTACTATACTTTTGACTATTTTTAGTGGATTTTTAAAACTGATTTAGTGGTCAAACTTTGTACATAATCTAGGTGTTAATATTTTTCAGAGACTAGTTATGTATTTTGAAAATATATGACTTCAGATGTGCTTTTTATTTAATTCTCAGATATCTTGGGGTTCAAGTGCCCAAAGGTGTTCATGTTTATTTCCTGTAGTAGTAATGTCTCATGTTTGGGATAACCAGTTAACCAAGTACTCTCAAAACCTTATCTCATTTGAGTTGCCCAACAATGTTTCAAAGACAAGCTGGGTATTATTATTTTAGTTTTATAGATAAGGACAATCAGTAGCTTGCCCAACGTTAGGGCTAATAAATCTTAAGACTGCATGCTATATGCTCTGTATTATTTTATGATGATTCAGCTATTTGAAGAGTATGGCAAATGCAGCACCTCTGCTAAGCATCTCTATCTTGGTTGCTTTTGGGGGGTATATGATTCAAAATGAAGGTCCAACCTATGAAATAAATTCTAAACTTACCTGCAAGACACCAAATGAGTAAAGAAAGCATCAGGAGTTTTTATTTTAAGTAAATAGCAGAATGCTAAGTAATCATAAGAATTACTTGTTCTGGAACAATTTAAAATTTTAAAAATAATAGGTATATTACACAACAGACTTGAATTAAAATTTAGTACTTTTGCTTCATTGGGTCTTTTAGAAAGTTAAAAAGGGAAATAAAGAGAAGAAAGATATACTCTAACATTTATTACTTACATTGGCAATACTATATAATCAAATACTTATTTTATATTTTATTAATTAAATGTTTAGTATTAATTTCCATATTAAGTATAACTGATCCATTACTTAGCACAAAATGTTCAATTTAAATTTATATCGTAAAGTTATATAGCTAGGCTAGTATTTCCATCACTCAACTTCCAGCTGAGGCTGCAACATCTGCACAAATGGATGAGCACCTTCTTACTGCAGAAGACAAGAAGACTGGAAAGCTCTCACTAAAATGAGAGATGCCTAAAGGTTTTTGATGGTGAAATGTGCTGCTTCTTACTTTTTGGCTAAATTTACTCATTCATACATTGATTCACTCTCAAGATAATCAAATGTGATATCTTTAACCTTTGATAGTCTTTAAAGATTATTCTATTTTTTATGTATACTGCATACATCAGAGAAAACTATATTTAATGGAACTAGCCTTAACAAAAAAAATACCTGTGGATAAATAAATAGTATTCATACTGTTTATATTCTTTTACTCTGCTATTTTGTTCACTGTACAATAGTTATATAATAAGCACCTCCTTGGGCATACCTTTTGATAAGTAATAGAGAGATAGGACAAAAACACTTTCAAAGATAATGGTCTTTGGTAGAAACTTTTCTGAAATAAATTATTAGAAAGATCTTTCCTGTAGCACTGTAGCACTGTCCTCCTGTTGTTCATCGATTTGCTCGAGTGGGCCCAGTAACAGCTCTATTGTGAAATTTGTTGTTACTATGTTTGGCTGAGATCTCCAAGCCTGCACGGTTTGGGACTGGACCTGTCAGTAGCTAGACAGTTACGCCCTCCAACTGCCATGTAACCCCAACAACGGCCAGGATCCAGAGATTATCATAACAAGCTCCCAGGAGCACGCGGCTGCATTCGCAGCCGCGCGACTATTTCTTTACTTTTCTCTAAGTTTTCAGGGTACCTTAAATATCCCACCTGCACGGCAGAGCCTGGCAAGCTATCCGTGGTCTATGCCAAATTGATATGCCAAATCCAGTAATAAATGGATCTCATTCCCCTAACCCTGAATACGCAGACTCAAGAAGGATATGGAAGGAGAGGCTGATAAAATACCAAGGCAGGAGGCTGCCAAAACGCAGAAAAACAAAAATGATTGTCTGTACTTTTAATGCTCGTACGCTGGCATCTACTGCATCCATTGAAGACCTTATGGTACAAGCGCGAAAGATCAAGTACGACATCATTGGTCTGACCGAAACAAGAAGACATCAATCACATCATGCCGTTTTCGACACTGGAGAAGAACTCTTCCTTGGAACATGTGATAAAAGAGGCGTCGGTGGTGTCGGTATCCTTGTCAACACAAACTTAGCCACGAGCATTGATTCATTCGAAAGCCTAACAACCCGAATCGGATGATTACACTTGAATAGATGTGGCTCACTACCGGCAGTTTCTATCTTTGTTGTCTATGCACCAACATCCAGTTATGGTGAAAGAGAAACTGATAAGTTCTACATGGAGCTGGAGAAGTTCTATAAAGAAGATCACACCTTCTACAAGATCATTGTCGGTGATTTTAATGCCAAGATAGGACCAAGAAGATCAGTCGATGAACTCCACATCGGGACTCATGGTCTGGAATGGAACGAACAGGGTGACAGACTGTCTGAGTTCATCATGTCAACCAAAACCTTCCATGGTAACTCACAGTTCCAAAAGGCTGAATCTAAACTTTGAACATGGGAGTCTCCCGATGGACGGTTCCACAATGAAATAGACCACATCATATTCAATCGGCGGTTTTGCCTAACCGATGTTGCTGTTGTCCCAAAATTCCAAAAGGGATCAGACCACCGTCTTCTTCACGCAAAATTCTACCTCACAGAATGAGGAGAAAAGAATGCAAGGTTTAAGAAGAGGACTCCCAGGATGACCACCAACTGGGAGCTCTTTGGATCTGTTGCGGCAACATGGGAAGATGCTGTCATTGACAACATTGATGAGGAATACGATCGAATGATTCAGCACCTCCATGATTGTGCGAGGAATGCCAAGAGAGAGGTAACCACAAAAAACCGCCTTTCTTCGAACACTCTTGAACTTATTCGCCAACGTGGCTTGGCACATGTCTCAGGCAACCACAAGCGAACATCCGAACTGGCAAAGCTGTGCAGAGAAGCCATCAAGGATGACCTCAAAAACAGGAGAGCAGCAGTACTGGTAGATGCAGCAGAAGCTGGGAAAAACATTCGTAATGCCCGCTTGTCCTTCACCAACTACAAAACCAAGATGACTGCCCTCCGACATCATGATGGATCTATCACATCTTCCAGAAGGGCAATGGAGAAGATTATTCATGACTTCTACTCAGATCTCTTTAATAGCCACGTCCACTTGCCCATATACCACATACCTCATGATGTCAGGGGCAGAGGAATCGAACTCAGGTCGGCCACGTTGGCCGTGTGCAAGGCAAATGCCCTACCACTGTGCTATCAGTGTTTTAATGTTATAAGCATCTTCAGTCATATACACAGTATTTGATAGTATACCTATTATATATAGACATATATAGTATATACTGGGCTGGAGCGATAGCACAGCGGGTAGGGCGTTCGCCTTACACGCGGCCAACATGGCCGACCCGAGTTCGATTCCTCCGCCCCTCTCGGAGAGCCTGGCAAGCTACCGAGAGTATTCGATATGCCAGACACAGTAACAACAAAGTCTCCAATGGAGACGTTACTGGGCCCGCTCGAGCAAATCGACGATCAACGGGAGGGCCTTTACCTTTACCTTTACCTTAGTATATACATCAGTGTTCATTGGTTAAGTTGAGTCTGTTTTCATTAGATGATGATTAAATTGGGCTGGAGCGATAGCACAGCAGTAAGGGCTGGAGCGATAGCACAGTGGTAGGGCGTTTGCCTTGCACGCAGCCAACATGGCCGACCCGAGTTCGATTCCTCCGCCCCTCTCGGAGAGCCTGGCAAGCTCCCCGTGACGTATTCGATATGCCAAACACAGTAACAACAAATTCTCCAATGGAGACGATACTGGGCCCGCTCGAGCAAATCGATGATCAACGGGAGGGCCTTTACTTTACTTTAAATTGGTTAACTTGAGACTGTTTTCATTAGATGATGGCTTCTGTATTTTGAGCCATGGGTTGTGTTTGTTATATGAGAAATAATATATGTCTGATGGTGAGTTCTCTGCGTGTATTTCTTTAATGAGTCAGGTACTATACTAAGCTCAGTCAGCTCACTTGGAATAGGGGTTAATTATACCACAAAATTATACCACAAAGTGGTACTCAAAAGAGAGGTGTGCACTCTGAAAGAGTACCTAATGTCTCTGGAATTCAGACTAGCTGTGAAACACAAACTGTGTTATTCATTTGAGCTGTAGTATTTTATGCTGTGTGGAAGGATATGATTTTTCTACTGATCAATGCATTCTTAATGGGCAAGGAAGGTCATGCCCTATTCTAAATCACTTCAAAAAAAGGCGAATCTTTTCAGAGATCTATCCTCCAACCACCAGTATCTAAAAGGGCTTTGTGAATAATATGACCAAAAACTCTAATATTCACTTTGGCAGCAGGGCAACATTGGTGGGCAGTTGGATCAGGACCCAGAGACTGAACCAAGTAAGGTACATGCTTGTCCTGATGCTGGAACAAAAGATGCCCAAGAGATCTAAAAGAGAATGGTGGGGGGGGGGGGGGTTAAAACGATAAAGTTCATTATTGCCTTTTCAAGAGGAAATCAAGATAGACCACAGGCAATAGGTTTTAAGGGCCGTATGAATGCCTTAAAATTGTGGGACATTGACTTTTATTTGGAGCGATAGGACAGTGGTTAGTGCGTTTCCCTTGCAGGCAGCTAACCCGGCCAACTCAGGTTGGATTCCTCTGCCCCTGTCAGAGAGGCAGGCAAGCTACTGAGAGTTTTTCGCCCACAAGGCAAAGCCTGGCAAGCTACCCCTGCCATACCCCTATGCCAAATATTCGATATGCCAAACACAGTAACTAGTGTGATAATGGAGCGGTTACTGGGCCCCCTGAGCAAAACATCGATGAACAACAGGAGGACAGTGACAGTGACTTTTAGTTGTAAAGATTGCGTACTTTCCCACTATGGTCAATAAGAAAACTCTTTGTCTTAATATTGGTTTTCAGAAACTGTAAGAAAATGGGCTGGGGGGTGTGGGGTGGGGGGATGAGATTTTCTCCCGCTGTCACCTTGAATACTGCAAGGAATAAACAAAAGCAATAAGCAAAAACTAAAAAAAAAAAAAAAAAAAACCACCACAGACTTCTTGGGTGAAAGGCAGGGGAATTCTACCAGAACAGCCGGGACCAAAGACGGTGCCCGAGACAGTCTCAGGACCGTGGAGCAAGATCCACAAGGCGGCGAATGACTGGGCTTAGCCGACGCACTGCTGGGGGGAGCGTGGGGGCGACGTGCCCTCGGTCCGGGCTGACACACCGTTGGCCCCCTGGCACCCTGTGTCCCCCGACCATCCGCAGCAACCCTAAGACTGCAACTTTCTGGGAGCTGGTCCTGAGCGCTGGGGCGCGGCCCTGCGGGGGACGGGACGCATGCTGCCCACAGAAGGGCGCGCCGTGAGGGCCACCACCAGAAGCGCGAGGCCCGTCGGGCGGGCGCGCCCGGTGGCCGGAGCTGGCCCGGGACCCGCCCACCCCGCCCCGGCCCGCCCACGCCCCGAAAGTGCTTTAAGGCGGCAGCCGAGCCCTTGGGGCTCCTGGACTCGCCCGCGCGGGGACCCGGTGCGGCGGGCGGAGGGGGGTGGCCCGGCGGCGGGGGCTTTCCGAGGCCCACCCCGGCCCCGTGCCCGGCGATGGAGTGGTACACGCGGAGAGGCCCCGACGGCGGCCTGGCGGGGCTGCCCGCCCAGCAGGTGAGTCCCGGGGGAGCGAGCTTCCAAGTCCTCGCGCTCTGATTTCGGTCTGGTCTTCCCGAGCGCTTCGCACTCACCTGGAAGTCAGTTGTGGCCAAACACAAGGGGCAAGACTAAGTGCAGATCTGCGTGCGTGCACAGACACACAGACACACGCGCACGCACGCACCAAGCACGCACTCATGCACTCATGCACTCACGCACGCAGACGTGCACGCGGGGAGTCTGCGAATCTGCGTGCATGCACAGACACGCACACACACACACACACACACACACACACACACACACACACACACTGCACTCATGCACTCACGCGCACAGACTTTCTGCTTTTAATCTAAACCTGAATTCTTGGAGCTGAATCTTGCTCTCCACCTTCTTTCACCTACTTTAGATGTAGGTTAAATCATTTGACTCTTTATTTTATTTATTCATCTATTTATTTCTGAAATTTGGAATTTACTCAGCAAATTCAAAATTCTTAGGAAGTTTTTAGCAATACTGTGTAAATTCAAGCTGGTCATTTATACTCATACAAGAATTCTGATACCTTTAGCCATAATTTTTGTCTTTTCATATCTATGTTTCCAAAAATTTTGAAGATTTTTACATAAAATGCTTATTTTTCTATATCCTAGCCTGTACTTTGTCAGTCTTGATAACAAAGTCTCGACTTCCAGTAACAACTGGCCATTGATTCGCGCTTTTACACCTAATATAGGTTTGGTGTAGTCATTTAGTTTTCTGTGTATGTGTGCGTGTGTTCATGTGTCTGTGTTTATGTGTATGTATGTATATATATACATATATATGTATATATTTATGGAGCGATCACACAGCAGTAGGGCATTTGCCTTGCATGCGGCTGGCCCAGCCTACCTGGGTTTGATTCCTCCGCCCCTCTCGGAGAGCCCAGCAAGCTACTGAGAGCATCCCGCCTGCAAGGCAAAGCCTGGGAAGCTACCTGCGATGTATTCAATATGCCAAACACAGTAACAACAAGTCTCACAATGGAACCGTTACTGTGCCCACTCGATTAAATCAATGAACAACGGGAGAACAGTGCTACAGTATACTAATATTTAGGAGTGGTACAGGATAAGGTCATGAAATATGTAGCAGCTACTTTGAATTTAAACATACATGAAGTCTGAATTGTTAAAATATGGAAAGGTACAATGTCAAATAACTTCAAAGGGAACAAGAAATTCAAATAATTGAGTTGTGGACTTCCTCCTGTTTGGAGGAAAGATACATAAAGTGAGGGGCAGTGGTTGTGAACATAGAGCACCAGAGGTGACCAACGTTCAGTCGCGGGCACCATATAGCCTAGACCCTAGTAATGCTCTCAACACACATTCACCACCTGGCAGAGCAGCCTGGCATTCCTGGGCTCTCGGACTGAAACCATCAGACCCACACATCTGAATATTGCAGAAAATGATACCCAGGGGTGAAAACACTGTTGGGGAGCTCATCACACCCCCTCCCCACATCACATCCCCATACCACATCACACCCCCAACCCCACACCACATCCCCCAAGCGAAACTGGTTATAGATTTTTGCATAATAGGAATAATCAAGGTTAGTAAAAGTTTTTTATTTGGCTAACACTGATTTTATTTGGTACGTTTTCTTTAATATTAGGGAACTTGCCATCTCTTAGGAATAGAACAAGAGGTGTCACAGAACCTAGACCCGTTCAAACCTGGAGTCATGTAAGTTTACTCACAGGTATAGTATTGGCTTTGGAGTAAGGTGAAATCCCTGTTGTACAGTGCTGACTCCATTACCCATCTCTTTAAGTCTCAGTTTCCACAACTGGAGAATGGGCATGATATCTTTTTCAAAAATGACCAGATTTTAAGAACCTTTTAAAAATACCACAGTGTCCAAGACTGAGAACATGCTTGAGAGAGGACTGTTTATGTCGTTCCCTTTGTTCCATTCATCTACACAAGTTGTGGTAGTCACCTACCTTTGCAAATGTTTAAACTTTTGAAATTTAAAAAAAAAGTCTGAGAAATAATGCTGTCTCATTAAACATAGAATGAGACATGAATTTACCTATTTTCTTTAATCTCAGTCCCCATAATTGACCCTATTAACAATTTCTAATTGTTTGAGAGCATATGCCTTGTAAACTCTGTGGCTACCTTTTATTTTTCCATCTGATCGCTTAGCTTCCTTGGTTTATCCATATTCACTGGGTGGATGATAATTTCTATCTAGTTATTTTATTAACAGCAGCCCAACTTTTATGTGTGTGTGTGTGTGTGTTTGTGTGTGTGTGTGTGTGTGTTTAAATCAGTGCTTAGTTTCAACAGAGGTTATTTTCTTTTTATCTTTTCTTTGGTTTCGGGGTCTGGCAATGCTCAAAGAGTTCCTCCTGGCTCTGACCTCAGGAATTACTTCTGGTAGTGCTCCTGGGACCATCTGGAAAATGGGAATGAAACCTGGGTCAGGAGCTTACAAGGCAAGCACTTTGCTTGCTGTAGTGTCTCTGCAGCTCCATCACCAGAGAATATTTTCTTTATACCATTAATAACTAACACTAGTAGCAAACAGTGTTTCCCAAAGTGGGCACCCCCTCCACTATGTGCAGTGGGGTACAGTTGGGGGTGCTTTTTGTTTGTTTGCCTGGAGAAAGTATATTTCCAGGGAGGAACTGAGTAATTGTTCTTTTTTGAAAAGAGGCCTAGGCCAAATCAATTCAAGAACCTCTGATTCTAGTTCTTTAAAAGTGTAGATTTGTACATAAACCTTTCTGTATCATCATTTATCACTTAATACTATCTCTCAGTTTCATTCTTAGCATTCCCCTGTCAGTTTATCGGCTGGATTTTAATAGGTCTGTGTTATACTATAGTTTCTGCTTGACTTGATTTAATCAAGCCCTTATTTGGAAAATTGAAGGCGAGATAGAGCACGACTCTCAGCAAACTTTCTGCTCTTCCAAGAGACTCATTCAAGCAGTCCTTAAGGGATGGATACCAGGAAGGCTGCTTTTCTTACTGTTGTTCCTGCTTGGTCCTGGTTTGTCTCTGTGCCTGAGGCAGCGGTGATGATTTGTTTAGCTTGCTTTTCCTCTTTGTGCAATGGGTATCTTTAGTATGCGGCCATTCTTCTCACTCTGGATAGTAGTGTACAATCAATACCTACCCCAGAAATTCTTCATATCCCACATTATCTAAAGATAAAGCTTTTTAATTAATAATATTTTTGTCGAAATTTATTAATGAAATCAGTTTCTTCCACCAGCTAGCACAAGGACCTAGATATAATGATATATATTTTTTGACACTTTCTGTTTTTATTTTTTCATAGAATTAAGTATATGGATTATTTCTTTAGTAAATTTAGTTCACAAAACAACACTTTTTAGTTTTGATTGATATTTATAATTATTTATAATATTTATTGCAACAGTAAGATAAAATGATCACAAATTTAAAAGTAATTGCATTTTATAAAAATAATATTAATTTCTCACATTTTTATTCATAACATTTGTGCTGCATGAGTCTATTAACTTCCTATGTATTTGCAACTTTGTGTCAAAGATCACATTTTGATTTACATAATACAGTAGTCCATAGAAGACCTCATCACATAGTACAAATTGAGTATTGCCAAACTTTTTTTTTTAATTGAATCGCCGTGAGATACAGTTACAAAACTTTCATGTTTGAGTTTCAGTCATACAACACCCACCCCTGCACCAGAGGACATTCTCCACCACCACTGTCCCCAGTATACCCTCCCCTTTCCAACCCTCCCCCTGCCTCTATGGCAGACAATTTCTCCCATACTCTTTCTCTACTTTTGGGCACATAATTTTTTTTTTTGGCCAAACTGGTGAATAGGAGATCACCACCACTCTTGTTTCTGCCCCATACACATATATTTATTCTGCTTTTCTAAGCCCTCCGGATCTTCCTGACTCACAGTTAGTTGAGGAGGTAGAGTCATAGTTTTACTATTATAGTAAATTTGGCCAGTTTAGGGATCAGCACACAATTTCTGTAGCACTGCACTGTGGCACTGTCCTCCCTTTGATTTGCTCGAGCGGGCCCAGTAACGTCTCCATTGTGAGTCTTGTTACTGTGCTTGGCATATCGAATACGCCACAGAGAGCTTGCCAGGCTTTGCCATGTGGGCGAGTTACTCTCGGTAGCTTGCCAGGCTCTCCGAGAGGGGCACAGGAATTGAACTCAGGTAGGCCAAGTTGGCCGCGTGCAAGGCAAACGCCCTACTCGCTATGCTATCACTCCAGCCCACAATTTCTGTAAAAGGACAGATAATAAATATTTTCGCTTTGTAAATCACACAGTCTGTTAAAATTACTTAACCATTGTAGCTTGAAAATAGCCACAGAATAGGAATGGGAATGACTGTTTGCCAATAAACTTTATATAAATAGGCAGTATCCGGGTCATAGTTAACTGACGCCTACTTAAGGATGATAGATACTAATATTTGTATCAGACAGGTAGATTACTTTTCCTTAGTGAATATTTAATCTTAAAAATAAGATTCAAAATAAAATCCTGACTTCTTTACTACTTCCCAAGTCTCTGTAATTTTGCAGAGTCTATTCTTTATCAAGTGAAGACGACTATATTTACAAAACAGGATTCCAGAAGTCCAAACTGTTTTCTTAAGTGTGGCTGTTTCCACCTACTGGCCCTTGAAGGTTGCTACAACTCTCCAGATTGGTGCGAAGTTTCAAGTTATGTAGCAGGGTTCTTTACCTTCACTCTTAACCAGAGGAAATTTTTAAAAATGCTCAGACTTTATTTGCAAAGATTCTGTTCCTGAAGGTGGTCATAAGGTTGGACACTTGGTCCTTTCTGATAAAGTTTCAGTCAGATTACAGAGCCAATGTGACAGAACCAACGTACTAGGTCAGCTGACTGCCTGACTTCAGCCTTTGAAAAACCAAATTGTATTTAGTGGCACCAGATGTAATTGTTTACATTTGAATTGTGAGTTTTTTTTCATCCCAGCTTCAAGTTGAACCCTTTGTGCACTCTCTGCCACTAACCAGCCTGCCAGAGTTACTTCTATGGACATAGGAGTCACAGATAACTTTTATAATTAATTCCTTATTACATTACACTAGAATTTACTTTGAGAGTGACAAATTATATAAGCATGATAGGGAGTTGTTTAAATTTAGTCACGTGTTAAGAAGGAAAACCAGCAAATTACTACGTTTATATAGTACAGTAGTTTTGAGTTATATTGCAAGATAAGATTTTTATGTGGTGATTAAATGAGGTAATTACAGAAAGCAATTAAACAGATCTGTTTTCTACATGTGAATAGTACAGTTGATTAATTTGGGTACTCAAGTTAAATCATCTACAATTTCTCTTTTTGGAAATCTTCATGAACTACTGCTCTCTTAACTTTCAGTTTATCTTCATGAAAAGACCATCTTTTTAATATCCAGAACTTTTGATCCCATTCATTTTGGGATAAATATTTTGACCCAAATTAAAAAGTAAATTATGTAATTTTTCTTTTATGAAAATAGGCACAGTGGTTACTTGATTTTTAGAAATAGATATAGTGGAGCATTTATTACATAGTAGAGCGTCTTAAATTTATAACTAGAAAATTAAAGAGCCACTATGAATTAATAAGAATGGTATGTTTTAGTTTATGGAATTTTAATCTTGCATCTTAAACATGTAAAGAGTCAGACCATTACAATACTACCAATACTATCATAATAAATGACTTTCAAAATTAAAATTCCTAAATAGCTTCAAGATGAACTTTAAAACTAAATCTTTATACCAAGTGCTTTTTCCAGGTAGTTAAAACTTCTTATAAGCATTTTTTAAGCATTGTGCTTCCACTATAAATGTCTCTGAGACTTTCTTTATGCTAAAATTTTACTAAAAATCTATTCAATGTAGTAAAACTTATTTTAACACAATGCTTCTGAGCTTTTATTTAGATGGTTTAATGTGACAGGCAGTCCGATAGGACTCTAAACTATTTGAGCAGCTGCTCCTTCAGAAAGTTGTTTCTCGATTAATTCATTCTCATTAACCACATATTGTCATCTCACAGTATCAGGTAAATAGTATGTACACATGCTACATATTGTTCACGTTACTTATTGTAGTAGTTTACCGAGACTGCCATAGCCAAACACCAAGTTTTATTTTGTATTTTGAATTTTATTTTCTCGTCAGGAAGTCAGAAGTCTGAAATCAAGTTTTTCTCAAGGCCGTGCTCCCGCTGAGAGCCCTTAAGAGTCTTGTTCAGCTTCCACTGGCTGTTGACAATGTTGGTGTTTAAGCTTGTAGATTCCAATCGCTGACACGTCTTCAATGTGGTAGTTCTTTCTCTGTCTTTAGATAGGTATCAGTGGGTGCATTTAAGTCCCACACTGCTGCTGTATGACTTTATCTTAACTAGGTTTTCAAAATCGTATATCCAAATAAGGATACAATCAGAACTGCTGAGGTGACAGGAATATATCGGGGGCACAATGCAAACTTTGGTTTTTTGGCCACACCCAGTGGGACGTAGGGACTATTCCTGGTTCCAGTGGAGAGACTCTCTGTGCTGGGGATTGAACCCAGGCCTTCTGCGCTGCCATTTTTCTGGCTCCCAATTAGGAACACACCTTCACTTTTGTTGTCTGTTTATTTAGTAAGTTGTAAATATTTTCTAATAAAGCAAGAAATTGGGTTTTGCAAAGTACGTTTTAATACTCTCAAGGTTTGATTTTCAGATTACTCCTGGTGGGGCCATATGGAGTACTAGGGATTGAACCTAGTGGGCCACGTGCAAGGCAAAACACCTTACCCTTTGTACTGTCTCCCCAACACCCACATAATCCTGTCATACGTTAACATTTTGTTGCTTTCCCAATTTAGTATAAAATCTAAAAGATATTATATATACATTTTCCTATCTGTAAGGAAAAAGAAGATGCTAGAATTTAGGGGGGTTGTTCTTCTAAAGTTCTTCTTTTTTTCTTAAGGGCTGCAGCATTCAAGAAAAATTAAATTTTGAAATTCGAATGAGAGAAGGAATACGGAAACTTCTTTCTCTGAGCACTCAAAAAGACCAGATTTTGCGTGGAGTTAAGAATCTCATGGTGTGCAACACTCGGATAATGGCTTATACATCAGAGCTACAGAAATTAGAAGAGCAAATGGTAAAAGAAACTGGAAGATGGTTAGTATGGTTTACCTAAGGATTTTACTTATAGAATGTGCTAACAAAGAATTATTGATCAAAGAGTCGCCAAAATAGGTATGGAAATTGATAAGAAAGAAGTTTCTAGTTTATCAAAATACTAAGTAGGTTAAATCCCTATATGATTATATAACAAAGATATGAAATAAAGTTTAGGACTAGTAACTGAAATGTGTGGTTTGCTGTTTTGATGCTTATAGTTCATACTCATATATATGAAAATATTATCAACCTTAATTATTAGTTGTTTATTTTTTTTTAATTTTTATTAGTGAGACATCATGAGGTACAGTTGTAGACTTTCAAATTTTTGTGCTTGGGTTTCAATTATACAATGATCAAATACCCATCCCTCCACCAGTGCCCATTTCCCACTACCATGGATCTCAATATCCCTCCCACTCCTAATCCCCCCTATCCCACCCTTCCTCTGTGGCAGGGCATTCCCTTTTGTTTTCTCTCTCTTATTGGGTGTTGTGGTTTGCAAAAGAGGCAATGGGTGACAATCATGTTTGGTCTATAGTCTACTTTCAGCATGCTTCTCCCATCCTGGGAGGATCATCCCAATACCCTTTATTTGGTGCTCCCTTCTCTATCTGAGCTACCTTTTCCCCTAGCATGTGTGGTTGGCCTCCAAGCCATGGAGTAAAATTGCTGGCACTAATCTCGGCCATTCTTGGGTGTTAGTCTCCTATTTTGTTACTTTATGTTCCCCAGATGAATGCAGTCTTTCTGTGTCTATCCCTTTCTTTTTTTTTTCTAACATTTAAAAAATTTTTTTTTATTAGTGAATCACCATGAGGTACAGTTGTAGATTTGCTATTCTTTGTGCTTGGGTTTCGATTATACAATGATCAGATACCCATCCCTCCACCAGTGCCCATTTTCCGCCACCATGGATAATATCCCCCCACCCCCATCCCCCCATCCCCCCCGCCTCTGTGGCAGGGCAATCCCCTGTGTTCTCTCTCTCGTTTTGGGTGTTGTGGTCTGCAAAACAGGCATTGAGTGGCAAACATGTTCAGTCCATAGTCTACTTTCGACATGCATCTCCCCTCCTGGGAGGATCCTCCTAACACCCTTTATTTGGTGCTCCCTTCTCTATCTGAACTGCCCTTTCCCCTAGAATACCCGGCTGGCTTCTAAGTTATGGAGTAATCCTCCTGGTGCTGATCTCAGCTATTCTTGGGTATTAATCTCATATTTTGTTACTTTATATCCCCCAGATGAATGCAATCTTTCTATGTCTATTCCTCTCTTTCTGACTCATTTCGCTTAGCATGATACTTTCCATGTTGTACCACTTGTATGTAAATTTCATGACTTCATCTTTTCTAACAGCTACATACTACTCCATTGTGTAGATGTACCAAAGTTTCTTTAACCAGTCATCTGTTCTTGGGCATTCAGGTTTCTTCCAGTTTCTGGCTATTGTAAAGAGTGCTGCAATGAACAAACAAGTGCAGATGTCACTTCGACTATACATTTTTGCCTCTCTGGGATATATTCCCAGGAGTGGTATTGCTGGGTCAAATGGGAGCTCAATTTCTAATTTTTTTGAGAATCGTCCATACTGTTTTCCAGAAGGGCTGAACCAGTCGACATTCCCACCAACAGTGAAGGAGTGTCCCTTTCTCGCCACATCCGCGCCAGCATCGGTTGCTTTTGTTCTTTTGAATGTGAGCCAGTCTCTGAGGTGTGAGATGGTATCTCATTGTGGTCTTGATCTGCATCTCCCTGACGATTAATGATGTAGAGCATTTTCTCATGTGCTCTTTTGCCATTCGGATTTCTTCTTTGAGAAGGTTTCTGTTCATTTCATTGCCCCATTTTTGGATGGGGTTGGATGTTTTCTTCTTGTGGATTTTAACCAGTATTTTTTATATCCTGGATATCAACCCCTTGTCAGATGTGTATTCGGTGAATATCCTTTCCCATTCTGTAGACTGTCTTTGTATTTTGGTCACTGTTTCTTTGGAGGTGCAGAAGCTTCTTAGATTAAGATAGTCCCGTTTATCTGTCTCTGTTTTCACTTGCTCGGCCAGTGGCATGGCATCTTTGAAGATACCATTAGCTTCAATGTCATGGAGGGTTTTGCCAACTTTGTCTTCAATGTACCTTATGGTTTCTGGTCTGATGTTGAGGTCTTTAATCCATTTTTATCTTACTTTTGTACATGGTGTTAGGCAGAGATCTGAGCCCATTTTTTGCATATAGCCGTCCAGTGATGCCAGCACAATTTGTTAAAGAGGCTTTCCTTACTCCACTTCACATTACTTGCACCTTTATCAAAGATTAGATGATCATATGATTGAGGGGATATGTCAGTGTATTCAGCCCTCTTCCATTGGTCTGCAGTTCTGCCTTTGTTCCAGTACCATGCTGTTTTAATTAATACTGCTTTGTAGTACAGTTTGAAGTTCAGGAGGTTGATTCCTCCCATTTTCTTTTTCCCAAGAATTGCTTTAGCTATTCGTGGGGGTTTATTGTTCCATATAAATTTCAGGAGTGTTTGCTCCATTTCTTTGAAGAATGTCATGGGTATCCTTATAGGGATTGCATTGAATTTATACAATGCTTTCGGTAGTATTGCCATTTTGACAATGTTACGTCTCCCGACCCATGAGCAGGGGATATCTTTCCATTTCCTCATGTCCGCTTTTATTTCCTGAAGTAGCGTTTTGTAGTTTTCTTTGTACAGGTCCTTTACTTCCTTAGTTAAGCTGATTCTAGGTACTTGATTTTCTGGGGCACAATTGTGAACGGGATTGTTTTTTTCATGTTGCTTTCTTCTCTCTCACTGTTTGCGTATAGGAAAGCCATGGACTTTTGGGTATTGATTTTATAGCCTGCAACTTTACTTTACGAGTCTATTGTTTCTAGGAGTTTTTTGGTGGAGGTTATTGGGTTCTCTCAGTAGAGTATCATATCATCTGCGAATAGTGAGAGCTTTATTTCTTCCTTTCCTACCTGAATGCCCTTAATGTCTTTTTCTTGCCTAATCGGATTGCAAATACTTCTAGTACTATATTGAACAGCAGTGGAGATAGTGGGCATCCTTGTCTCATCCCTGATCTTAGAGGGAAGGCTCTCAGTTTTTCCCCATTGAGGATGATGCTTGCTGTAGGCTTGTGGTAGATGGCTTTAATTATGTTGAGGAAGGTGCCCTCTATACCCATTTTGGCTAGGGTTTTCATCATAAAGGGATGCTGGATCTTGTCAAATGCTTTATCTGCATCTATTAATATAATCATATGCTTTTTATCTTTTCTTTTGTTGATATGATGGATTATGTTGATTGATTTCCGAATGTTAAACCATCCTTGCATCCCTGGGATGAATCCTACTTGGTCATGGTGTATGATCTTTTTGATGAGTAGTTGGATTCTATTTGCTAGTAGTTTGTTGAGGATCTTTGCATCTGTGTTCATCAGGGATATCGGTCTGTAATTCTCTTTTTTTTGTGTTATCTCTGTCTGCTTTTGGTATCAGTGTGATATTTGTTTCGTAGACACTGTTCGGAAGTGTTTTTGATATTTCAATTTCGTGGAAAAGCTTAAAGAGGATTGGGAGTAATTCCTCTTTAAAGATTTGGAAGAATTCACTAGTGACTCCATCCGGGCCAGGACTTTTGTGTTTGGGGAGACTTTTAATTACAATTTCAATTTCCTTTATGGTGATAGGTCTGTTCAGGTATTCCAGGTCTTCTTGGTTAAGCCTTGGGAATCTGTAGGAGTCTAGGAATTTATCCATTTCCTTGAGGTTTTGATGTTACGTGGCATAAAGCTTCTCAAAGTACTCCCTGAGGATCCTTTGAATTTCTGTAGTTTCTGTTGTAATGACCCCCTTTTCCTTTCTGATTCGGTTTATTAGGGTTTTCTCTCTCCCTTTCTTTGTGAGTTTTGCTAGAGGCTTATCGATCTTGTTAATTTTCTCGAAGAACCAGCTCTTGGTTTCATTGATCTTTCAGATTGTTTTTTGGGTTTCCATCTCGTTAATTTCTGCTCTGAGTTTTATTATTTCCTTTCTCCTGTTCGGGTTGTGCTCCTTTCTTTGGTCCTTCTCCAAGCTCTTAAGCTGTGAGGTTAGGTTGCTTATGTGTGCTCGCTCCTCCTTCCTGAGGAATGCTTGTAGAGCTATAAACTTTCCTCTTAACACAGCTTTTGCTGTGTCCCATAAGTTTTGGTAACTCGTGTTCTCATTTTCATTCGTTTCTAGGAATCATTTGATTTCCTCTTTGATTTCCTGTCTAATCCACTCGTTGTTCAATAGTGCACTGTTTAATTTCCAGGTGTTTGATTTAGTTTTCTGTTTTTGTGTGTGATTTACTTCTAATTTCAGCGCATTATGGTCTGAGAAGATTGTTGATACAATCTCTACCTTCTTAATTTTATGGACGCATGTTCTGTGGCTCAGCATGTGGTCTATCTTTGAGAATGTTCCATGTACGCTTGAGAAGAATGTGTATTCAGCTTTTTGTGGATGAAGTGTCCTGTATATATCTACTAAGTCCCTTTCTTCCATTGTTTCCCTCAGATGAAGTATGTCCTTGCTAAGCTTGAGTCTGGTTGATCTATCAAGAGGTGACAAAGCAGTGTTGAAGTCTCCCACTAGTATTGTGTTGCTATTGATGACTTTTTCCAAATCTATGAGTAGTTGTTTTAAGTACTTTGCTGGTCTCTCATTAGGTGCATATACATTTATTATTGTAAGTTCTTCCTGTTGTACAGATCCTTTGATCAATAAGAAATGGCCTTCACTGTCTCTTATGACCTTCTTCACTCTGAAATCGATGTGGTCTGATATTAGGATGGCTACCCCAGCTTTTTTATGGGAGCTGTTTGCCTGTAGGATTGTTTTCCAGCCTTTGACTCTGAGTCTGTGTTTGCTTTGACTATTGAGATGTGTTTCTTGCAGGCAGCAGAATGTTGGGTTCAATTTTCTAATCCATCCTGCCACTCTATGTCTTTTAATTGGTGCGTTTATCCCATTGACATTGAGAGAGATTATTGTTATGGGATTTTGTCCCATTGTTCTGTTGAAATTTGGTGTATTTGAGGGGCCTTTCTTGCCTTAAAGTAGCCCATTAAGTTGTTCTTGTAACCATGGTTTTGAGTCTATGAAGTTCCTGAGCTGTTGTTTGTCTGTGAAACTGTGTGTTGTTCCTTCTATTATGAATGAGAGTCTCACTGGGTAAAGTATTTTTGGTGAGGCATTTATTTCATTGAGTTTTTTCACTATGTCCCACCACTGTTTTCGGGCCATGAGGGTTTCATCAGAAAAATCAGCTGTGAATTTTAAGGATGCTCCTTTGTAAGAGATTTCTTTCTTCGATCTTGCTGCTTTCAGAATTTTGACTCTGTCTAAGGTTTTGGTCATTTCGATCAGAATGTGTCTTGGGGTATTTTTATTCGGATTTCTTCTAGCTGGTACCCTTCGGACCTCCTGAATGTGGTCACAAGTTTTCTTTAGCTCTGGAAACGTTGTAGCAATGATGTCTTTGACAGTTTCTTCTTCATCAAGGTTTTCTTCCTGTCCCTCTGGGACTCCAATAATTCTTATGTTACCCCTCTTGGCTTCATCACGATCTTCTCTTGCCATCTGTTCCCGAATTGTGAGTCTCTTTTCCATTTTCTGCTCTTTTCTGGAGAGTCTCTGAACTTCATCTTCGAGCTCACTGATTCTGTTCTCAGCAGCTCTTACTCTGCTGCTGAGGCCTTCCACTGAGTTTTTCAATTCGCCTACGAGATTTTTCAGGTCTGACATTTCCGATTGCATTTTCCTCATTTCTGCCTTCAAATCCTCTTGTCTTCTATTGGCATTGCTTTCCATTGTTTCTTTTAGTTCCCTAAGCATCCTAAGTAGCTCCCTTCTGAATTCCTTGTCAGAGAAGTTGTCTAACACTACAGTACTGTTGGTGTCATCTGGGCTAGACTCTTCAATAAGAAAGTTTGGTGGGTTTTTGCGTTGCTTTACCATTGTGACAAGTGTGGTTTAGTCCTTCACGTTCACTGTTACTATTCTGCTTGATATGCAGTGTGAGTTAAGATAGGCTTATGAGTTATTGGCTACTGTGTTTCTAGTGGCTGAGCTAAACTAGAGAAGTTTCCATCTAAGAAGGTAGCTTATGGTTCCTATGGCATATGTAGTGGGAAAAAATTTCACGGCCGCGTTAGCGGTCACTGCTCCGGAAAGAGTCCCTGGCACTGGGTGAGGAGTTGGGAATGTCTCCTGGTGGAATGAGGAGCCGTTCAGCTTTGTTGCCCAGAGTTGGGCCTCCGTGCCCGTCCCGCGCAGATCAGGGGAGAAAACCGGCTTTCTAGGAGGTGGTGCTAGCTGCGCATGCCCAGAGAGGGTCCCAGGCCCTTGGGGGCGGGCTGTACCTGGTTGGAATTGTGTCTATCCCTTTCTTTCTGAGTCATTTCGCTTAACGCTTAACGTGATACTTTTCATGTAGTACCACTTGTATGTAAATTTCATGTCTTTTCTAACAACTACATAGTACTCCATTGTGTAAATGTACCAAAGTTTATTTAACCAGTCATCTGTTCTCGGGCACTCAGGTTTTTTCCAGATTCTGGCTATTGTAAAGAGTCCTGCAATGAATAAACAATTGCAGATGTCACTTTGACTATACTCTTTTGCCTCTCTGGGATATATTCTCAGAAATGGTATTGCTGGGTCAAAGGGAGCTCAATTTCTAGTTTTTTGAGAATCGTTCATTCTGTTTTCCAAAAGGACTGAACCAGTCGGCATTCCCACCAGCAGTGAAGGAGGGTCGCATTCTCCCCACATCTGTGCCAGCAGTGGTTGCTTTTGTTCTTGTGGATATGGGTCAGTCTCTGTGGTGTGAAATAATATCTCATTGTGATTTTGATCTGCATCTCCCTGATGATTAATGAGGTGGAGGATTTTCTCATGTGCCTTTTTGCCATTCAGATTTCTTCTTTGAGAAAATTTCTATTCATTTCATCTCCCTATTTTTTGATGGGGTTAGATGTTTTCTTCTTGTGGAGTTCAACTAGTACTTTGTATATCCTTGATATCAACCCCTTGTTGGATGGGTATTTGGCTAATATCCTTTCCCATTCTGTAGACTGTCTTTGTATTTTGGTCACTGTTTCTTTTGAGGTACAGAAGCTTCTTCGTTTAAGATAGTCACATTTGTCTATCTCTGTTTTCACTTGCTTGGCCAGTGGCGTGACATCTTTGAAGATACCATTAGCTTCAATGTCATGGAGGGTTTTACCAATTTTGTCTTCAATGTACCTTATAGAGTCCAGTCTGATGTTGAGGTCTTTGATCCATTTTTATCTTACTTTTGTACATGGTGTTAGGCAGAGATCTGAGCCCAATTTTTTCACGGAGCCGTACAGTTTTGTCAGCACAATTTGTAAAGAGGCTTTCCTTGCTCCACTTCGCTTTTCTAGCCCCCCTTATCGAAGATTAGATGGCCGTATGCTTTGGAGGAGATGTCAGTATATTCAGCCCTGTTCCATTGGTCTGCAGCTCTGCCTTTGTTCCAGTACCATGCTGTTTTAATTATTACTGCTTTGTAGTAGAGTTTGAAGTTAGGGAGGTTGATTCCTCCCATTTTCTTTTTCCCAAGAATTGCTTTAGCTATTCGTGGGGTTTATTGTTTCATATAAATTTCAGGAGTGTTTGCTCCATTTCTTTGAAGAATGTCATGGGTATCCTAATAGGGATTGCATTGAATTTGCACAGTGCTTTGGGAAGTATTGCCATTTTGACAATGTTAATTCTCCCGATCCATGAACAGTGGATATTTTTCTATTTACTCGTGTCCTCTTTTATTTCCTGAAGTAGCGTTTTCTTTGTACAGGTCCTTTACTTCCTTACTTAAGCTGATTCCTGGGTACTTGATTTTCTGGGGCACAATTGTGAACGGGATTGTTTTCTTCATGTGACTTTCTTCTCATTCACTATTTGCATATAGGAAAGCTATGGACTTTTGGGGTATTGATATTATAGCCTGCAACTTTAGTATACAAGCCTATTTTTTCTAGGAGTTTCTTGTTAGTGGTTTTAGGGTTCTCAAAGTATAGTATCATATCATCTGCGAATAGTGAGAACTTGATTTCTTCCTTTCCTACCTGGATACTCTTAATATCTTTTTCCTGCCTATTCACTATTGCAAGTACTTCCAGTACTATATTGAACACCAGTGGAGAGAGTGGATATCCTTTTCTCGTCTCTGATCTTGGAGGGAAGGCTCTCAGTTTTTCCCCATTGAGGATGATGCTTGCTGTATGCTTGTGGTAGATGGTTTTAACTATATTGAGGAAAGTCCCCTCTATCCCATTTTGGCGAGGGTTTTCATCATAAACGGGTGCTGGATCTTGTCAAATGTTTTCTCTGCATCTATTGATATGATAATATGATTTTTATCTTTTCTTTTCTTGATATTATGGATTATGTTGATTGATTTCCGAGTGTTAAACCAGCCTTGCGTCCCCGGGATGAATCCTGCTTGGTCATGGTTTATGACGTTTTTGATGAGTAGTTGAATTCTATTTGCTAGTATTTTGTTGAGAATCTTCGCATCTGTGTTCATCAGGGATATTTGCCTGTAGTTTTCTTTTCTTGTGGTTTCTTTGTTTCCTTTTGGTATTAGAGAGATATGGGCTTCATAGAAACTGTTTGGGAGAGTTTCCGTTTTTTTCAATTTCCTGCAAAAGCTTGAGAAGGACTGGCAGTAGGTCCTCTTTAATTGTTTGGAAAAATTCGCTAGTGAATCCATCTGGACCTGGGCTTTTGTTTTTGGGAAGACTTTTGATTACAGTTTCAATTTCCTTGATGTTAATGGTTCTATTCAGATACTCTAGATCTTCTTGATTCAGCTTTGGGAGATTATAGGAGCCCAGGAATTTATCTATTTCTTCTCAGTTCTCTTGTTTCTTGGCATACAGACTTTCCAAATAGTCTCTGATGATCTTTTGAATTTCTTTGGTTTCTGTTGTGATATCCCCCTTCTCATTTCTGATTCGGTTTATTAGGGTTCTCTCTCTCTGTTTCTTTGTGAGTGTTGCTGGTGGTTTATCTATCTTGTTTATTTTCTCAAAGAACCAGCTCTTGGTTTCATTGATCTTTAGAATTGTATCTCTGGTTTCCATGTCATTGATTTCTGCTCTAAGTTTTATGACCTCTTTCCTTCTGCCTGATTTAGGCTCTTTCTGTTGATCCTTTTCTAAGTTCTTTAGCTGTGAGGTCAAGTTGTTTCTGTGCATCTTTTCTACAGTCCTAAGATATGTTTGCAGAGCTATAAATTTTCCCCTTAATATGGCTTTCGCCACATTCCATAGGTTCTGGTAACTCATGTCTTCATTCTCATTTGTTTCCAGGTCTCTTTTGATTTCATCCTTGACTTCGTTCCTGACCCACTCATTGTTAAGCATTGACTTGTTTAATTTCCAGGTGTTTGATTTCATTCTTTTTGTCTGTGTGTGATTCACTTCTATCCTCAGGGCATCGTGGTCTGAAAAGATGGTTGTTACTATTTCTATCTTCCTGATTCTGTTGAGGTATGTTTTGTGTCCTAGCACATGGTCTATTTTGGAAAATATTTCGTGCACACTGGAGAAGAATGTGTGTTCTTTCTTTTTAGGGTGTAAAGCCCTGTATAAGTCAATAAGCCCTTTCTCTTCTATTTCTTCTTTCAAAGCCAATGCTTTCTTGCTGAGTTTTGTTCCTGTTGATCTATCCAGAGGTGATAAGGTTATGTCAAAGTCTCCAACTACTATTGTGTTGCTAGCAATGTCCTCCTTAAAATCTGTTAGCAGTTGTTTTAAATATTTAGCTGTTCCCTCAGTAGGTGCGTATACATTTAAGAATGTGATTTCTTCCTGTTGTACATATCTCTTGATGAAGAGAAAATAGCCTTCACTGTCCCTTCTAGTGTTTTTCAATGTGAAATTAATGTTGTCGGATACTAGTATGGCCACCCCCAGCTTTTTTGAAGAAGTTGTATGCTTGCAGGATTGTTTTCCATCCTTTGACTTTGAGTCTGTGTTTGCTCTGACTGTTGAGATGAGATTTTTGTAGGCAGCACAATGTTGGGTTCTGTCTCTGTATCCATTTTGCCACTCTGTGTCTCTTAAATGGTGGATTCAGACCGTTGACATTGAGAGAGATTATTGTTATGGAGTTTTGTGTCATCTTTCTGTAAGGGTCTGTTGTGCTTGTAGGGTTTGTCTTGTCTTATAGTAGCCCCTTTAGCCCTTTTTTTAGGTTTCGTTTTGAGTCTATGAAGCTCCTGAGCTGCTGTTTATCTAGAAAAGAGTGTACCGTTCCTTCGATTTTGAGCGAGAGTTTAGCTGGATAGAGTATTCTTTGTGAAGCATTCATTCCAGTGAGTTTTTTTTTTTTTTTTACTATATCTCGCCACTGCCTTTGGGTTTGGAGGGTTTCCTCTGATAGGTCTGCTGTGAATCTAAGGGGTGCTCCTTTGTATGTGATTTCCTTCTTTGACCTTGCTGCTTGTAGTATTGTGTCTCTATCGGCAGCATCGATCATTCTAACTATGATGTGTCTTGGAGTGTTTTTGTTAGGGTCTCTTTTAGCTGGCACCCTTTGGGCTCCTTGAATCTTCGGACTGCATTGTCGAGCTCTGGGAATTTTTCAGTGATGATTTGTTAAACCATGGATTTTTCATTGGGATTGTTTCCCTGAGCTTCTGGTAGTCCAGTGATTCTAATGTTGTTTCTCTTGTAATTGTCTCTTAGGACTCTGATTTTCTCTAGAGCTATTTTGAGGTCCTTTGCCTCTGTTTGTTGCTGCCTGTTGGCTTGGTGCAGCTGATCTTCCAGCTCACTGATTTTTTTCTCAGCTGTGGTCATTCTAATTTTGAGGGCAGAGACTGAGTTTTTTATTTCATCTATGGAATCTTTGATTCGTGACATTTCTGTGCGTAGCTTTCCAATTTCTGCTCTCATTTCTTCCTGTATTTTCTCGATTGTGCGATCCATTGTTTCTTTCATGTCCTCTTTCAATTTACTGGATATGTGTCTGACTGTTTCATTGAGTTGATTGAACATCTTCGTGACTTCATATCTGAATTCTTTGTCAGAGAGGTCCCTTAGGTTAAGAGCATCTACTGAGGCTTCTGGACTCATTTCATCGTCCTCTCCCTGCGGTGGGGATTTGCATTGTTTCTTCATGTTGGTGTGTAGGTATAGGGAGTAGATTTCTTGGTATGAGCAAACTACCTGCTGCCATGTGAGCGTTGGCCCGCCGAAATTAGGCCACGCCCACTTCATAAGAAGCCACGCCCACTTCTAAAGTGGCCACACCCTCACGGGTACCTGGTGTGTGCGCCGGGAGTAAAGACTGGGTGGGAGAGAAGCCCAGCTCAGCTTGGGGGACGAAAAGGAAGAGGCAGAGAGGCTCAGAGCTGCTTTGTCTCCCAACGTCCGGAGGCTTGCAGGGTGAAATCCAAGTCCCGGGTTCGAGAAGCGGACAAATTGACCTGGTTGGGGAGAAGAGACCAGCTCGGGTTGGGGGATGAAAAGGAAGAGGCCTAGATATTTCTTTATGGTCTGAATATTCCGTATGAAATATTTTGTTTCAAATTTTTTAAAATATAAATGTAACTTGAAGTCAGTATTAAACTATAGCCAGAAACTGTTAAAATGACATGAGTATTAGTAATGAGTTGAAACCGTTGCTCTCCCAATATCGTATAAAATTAATGAGTGTTAAGATGGTATCTTTAGTTCCTTGAAGAAGTTTACACACAGAAAATTTGACTAGTCAAATATTTACCAAGATCTATACTTCTAGAACCCCTACCAGAATGTCTAGAACTCAAACATGTTAGTATTCAAATTTAAAGGATAGAATTTGTCAAAATATGCGAATACATGTATATTCAGAAAATATTTTGCCTTTAGACATTCATCATGTCTATTCCATGATTTGATTATGCTTGTTTTAAAGGTAGATAAAATGACTGTTGTGGTCCTTTATGTACCAGTAGAATATTGGAAGCAAGGTGAGACAAAATAATTGAAATAATCACTTTTTGGAAAATTGTTAAGTATAGACAATCTTGAAAATCATCAATTGAAAAGGTAACTTTTGGTGAAAGAAATGAGGTTAAAACTAGTCCAAGAGGGATCAGAGAGATAATACAGTGGGGAGGGTGTTTGCCTTGCACACGCTGACCAGGTTTGATCCCCAGCATCCCACATGGTTCCACGAGCACTGCAAATAACCCCTGAGCTTCGCCGTGTGTAAACCAAAAAACTAAAACAAAACAAAACTAGTCCATGAGTTTCTATGAGGGTTTCAAAGTAGATTTTTATTCGAGATCCTTATTCTATGCAAACCCCATCCTGCAGTTTCCATTGTTTTTCAATTTATTACAAATTTATCAAATTAAGTAGTATTTGCTTCATTTGGGTTCCAGGAAAGAAAAAAGCCTAATGCCTCAAGATAATCATCATCGTTAATGGTTTGACTCCTATGTAACCAGTGTTAGATTGCAGCAGTTATAAATCATATACCACTTAGTTCTCTTTTTTGGGGGGGGGGTTGCTAGAGATTGAATGAAGAGTCTTGATTTTTTTTAATAGTTGTTTTTTCGATTTTGAGCCATACGTGCTAGTGCTCTCTGCTCTGGGATCACTCCTGGACATGCTCACAGGACCATATGTGGTGCCAGGGATCAACTTGGGTTGGCCATTGGCAAGGCAAACACCTTAACCCCCGCACTGTTTCTCTTGCCCTGAACCTAGAGTCTATTCACCCATCTGGTGAACAGCTGGGCTGTATCTCTGACCTCTGTTATTTTGTTTTATTGTTTTGTTTTGGTTTGGGGGACACACCAGGCTGTGCTCAGGGCTTACTCCTGGCTCAAGACCCAGGGATACTCCTGGCAGTACTCAGGAGGCAGATGGAGGATTGGGGAGAAACCTAGTTGACCACATGTAAGGCAAGCACCTTACCTGCTACTCTATCTCTCCTTCCACACTGTTAATATTTTTTAACCACATATCTGAGGATATTGATAATGGTTACAAGTTCCATTACCACAAACTTCTAATAATATAGCAAGTCCTTTGTTCTTCTAAATTGTGTGATGTTACAAAGCAACATAGGTATGCTACCTATTTTTTAATGTCTGAATATTCATAAGATATTCAAGTTTTATATGCATTTTACAGTAGAAGTAAGCTGAATTTAAAAAACACAAAACAAAAAGCTTTATGGATTGAAGAGACAGGAGATTGGGTGATAATATAAGAACTGGAATACAGCGAGCTTACAACCTCAGTTTGTAGGATAGAATTGCTTGTTTACAGCAATCTGTCAAATTTCTAGTCTTTTGACTGGTAAAATAGACTTTTTCCTTATCCTTTTTCCAACAGGTTACAGCCAGATATACCTACTTAAACCAGTCCACTTCCTAAGAAATAGCTAATGGTTACCATTTACTAAAATTCCTTAGATAGCAGCACATTCCAAGATCTTTTGGTCTGATGTCAAACTACTTTTATAGTCTTATCTCACAAATTTCTCCTTTACGATTTTTTTCAGGCAAATACTTGATCTGTATCTCTACCAATGGTTGTTGAATTTTCATATCTCTAATGCCTTTGCTTTACTTAAGTCCCCTATCTTCTGTGTCAGTTTACGAGACTTCTTTTTTGTTCGGCAGAGTCTTACCTCATCAGAGTTTCCTTTTCTGAATTGACGATTTAATTCAGAAAATGGTAAATTTTTTCCTTTATTCTAATAGTAAGAACTGAGAAAATTAGTTAATTAGAACTTAAAAAATTATTTGTCTCTTCTTGGTTCTCATGAGCCATGAATATCCCTCTCTAATATATTCTAATATTATAAACGTATTTTCAATAAAATTATAAGCCTTTGGTGGCATGAACAATGTCTGATTCTTTTACAGGGTTATTGTGACAATTTAGAACTTGGAGCTTAATGTCAACTCAGCCAAAGTTGGTTCTTTCTCTTTCTCCTTTGTACGCCCCCTCCCCAACATGTAACGATGTAACGTCATTATATACCCATTTAAGGACAATTCAACATTTATTTCATAAACATTTTTCTTAGATGTGAGGAACACACCTGGCAGTACTCAGGGGACCAGGGTTCAGCCATAAATATTTTACTTCTTTCCCCCATAATGAACAAATAGAACTTCTAATTTAATAATGTGATATGCAAGTTATTTTTTTGTTTTTGTTATTTTTTTGCAATGTATCATAATTTTTACTGTCTTTTGTTAACTTCTGTGCTTGCTGTGTTCCAGATCCTAACTTATTGTTCCCTACTTGGTTCACTTTTGTACCAACATCTTATTACATTTTTTTACATTACATTTCATTACATTTTTTGTATCTAAAACAATTTAAGAATACTTTGATAAACATCATATAAAAAATCTACACTTAGATGGACAGGTTAATAGTTTGCCATGTATTTTCTTCCTTTTCTTCTCTTTTCTCTTTGTTCACATGTACACGTACACATACGTGTATTTATTTTTATGTGTCAAAAATTTGAAATTAAGTTGTAGACAATTTTGGCATGCTCATTTCAGTAGTTTCATATGTATCGTCTGAAAAATCTACAGATTGAATACTGATAATATTCCATAGTAGTCCTATAATAGTCTTACTCAGAATTCAGTCAATCAGTTAAGAGTCATGCAGTACATTTTTCTTCTGTCATTTTCATCTAATTTTACCTTTTCATAAAACTTCCTTGCCATCAATGTTATGAAGTCTGGACTTTTTAAAATATCTTGCATTGGACTGGGGAGTTAGCACATGTGGTAGGGAACATGTGAGACCCTGAGTTCAGTCCTTGGCACCGCATGGCTCCCGGACACTGCCAGATTTGGCCTGGTGACCCCTGTACTCTGAACTGTCAGACCCCTACCAATAGGCTTAGCACTGTTGCAGGAGGTCCCTATTTAGAAGAAAATATCCCGCACTTTGGGTCTGGGGAATGAGGCTGTGAATGAACAACTTGCTGCTCTGCTTGTGGGCTCAAGTATGTGTGACCTGCAGTGCACAGCAGCCAAGTGTGTAAGCACCACAACTGAGTGTGAGCACTATAATTTGTGTGGGGTCAGTGCACTACCACCACCATACCCACTAAGTGAAGGTGGCAGGGGAAGAACCTTGCATTTTTTATTTCTAGGTCTTTTTTTTTCCAATGCTATCATTGAACCTTCTCTTATAGTGTCTTTTTCCCCCTACTTTGATTACATTATTTCGACAAAAGTTGCATCATTATTTTTTTTTGAATTTTCCCCCAACAATCAGACCTGCAGAAAAGGCATCATAAAATAATTTGTTTTCTATTGCTGGTTATGAAGAGCATATGATGTTGCATGGCCACTATTGTGCAACACTAGATTTCTGATGAATGAGACCAGTTGTAGTTACTGGTTTTGGCATATCGAATACATAGCGGACAGGGACAAATGGAGACGTTACTGGCACCCGCTCGAGCAAATCGACGACTAACGGGAAGTTAAGTGATTTTAAGTGAGATTTCTGATATTTTACTAATTAATTCTGGAGGAATTTCTGCCAAAAGCCGCATAGATCCAAGATTGGTTTCTGTGCCCCGGGGGGGGGAGGTGTGGGGGGGATAAGGCGGAAGGGACAGGCACCCTTTCCCTCCCGAGGGGGTGGGGACATGGCACTGGTGCTTACTGCATAGTCCATTCAAATTTCTGCCAAAAACTGCTGGGTTCCAAATTATGGTCCATGTGCCTCGTCACTTGACATCCCGTTACTCATCAATTTGCTGAGTGGGTGCCAGTAATGTCTCCGTTCATCCCTGTAGCGTGCTAGTGTAGCCCAATGGAATCTGCTCACTCCAGGAACACGAAGAGCCTCAAACCGATCGTTCAGGATTTTGACGAAGAAATCTGACCATCTCGTAGGTGGGCAGCCACGCAATCTTTTGACGTCTCGTGGAATCCAGTCGGTAATGACTCTAGTCCAGAGGTCGTCTCCAAGTCATGTTATGTGTCCAGCCCATCTGATTCTCGACACCTTGGCAAACAAGACAGTGTCCCTGATTCTTGACTGTCAACAGAGGTCTGAACTTCAGATTCTTTCTCTCACTTGAGTGAAGCGTGATACTCCAAGCATAGCTCTTTCGATTCCTCTTTGGGAGACCCAAAGAGTGTTCTCATCCTGTTTTCATAGGGCCCAGGTCTCTGGGGCGTATGTTAATGCAGGAAGAACAGTGGAATCGAAGAGATGTGCCCGGAGCCGGAGATTGTTCATCCTCTTAGCTATTTCTTCAACGCTCTTGAAAGCGTTCAAGCCACTCTCTTCCTCCTGTGCAACTCAGGTGCCAGGTCATTCGTCATGTTGACTTCCTGACCTCGGCACACATAACTGTTGCATTTGGAGATGTTTGTCCCTTTGAGAGCGAATGAAAAGTCAGGAATGAGACCATTTCTCATAAACATTGTCTTTGTGAGATTCAGCCTTTACAAACTCACGGTCAAAGACATTTGTGCCGCTTGGCTAATTTTTGGTGTTATTAGAATGATGTCATCAGCAAAGCGGAGGTGGTGTGGTTGCCGATCATCTATCTTCACTCCCATTCCTTCCCATTACAGTGGACATGTGACACAGGATAATTTGTTTTATCACTCTAAATAATGCTAGATTTGAGCCTTGGATTAGGAATTGGGCAGCTGGCACACAAAGATCAGTCTTTCTTATTTCTAAAATGCACTCCTTCTGGGTCTAGGTAGATTTCTACTCCAAAATGCACTTTGAGAAAGACAAGACCTGGTGCCATCGGTGACTTTTTGCCCAGTTCCTCAGCATGGAGGGCTAGCAGATTGCTTCCTGCCAGTGGTCCTGCTGCAATTACTGACCTCCCATCCTACTGGGAGCTGGATCTGAATTAGCCTCCCACTCATGGGAGACCTATCTGGATAGAGATTTCAAAAGGCTATGGCTGAATTTACATTTGGCTATTTGTGTGTGTGCGTATGTGTGTGTGTGTGTGTGTGTGTGTGTGTGTGTGTGTGTGTGTGTTCCGTCTCCGCACAGCCATATGCCTATCCTTTTTTGTCTCTCTCTCAATCATGGAGCCTTGCCTCTGGGATTATTTACTGTTTGGAAGCTCCTGGCACTAAAACTCCCGGCACTGTTTGTTGGTTACTGTAGCACACTTCCTGTGAGATTGCTCTAGAATCCTTTGGGCTCTTCTTTGTTTTGTTGCCTTTTGGACCTGGTTGATTCAGAGGGCAACTTTGTACTATCTCTGCAGCCCTGTGATTAAATTCTCAAGATCTACTCTCACAGCTTTTAAATATACAGTGCTGTTTTATTAATTATAGTGATCATTATCTGCATGATTTGTTGTGAAACTCATCTTTTAGCAATAATATTTCCCCCTGTCCCAACCCACCAGTCTATCTCCTGTCTTATTTATGAAACACTTTATTTGCCTTTGTAAAAACAATCCTATTTAAGTCCTGTATAGGACCTAGATGTGCATAGTATTCAGCATAATTGTGACTTATTTATTTCTTTTCTTTTAAATGTTTATTTTATTTATTTTCTTTTTTGGGTTGCACCTGGGGATGCTCAGGGGTTATTTCTGGCTCTTCACTCAGAAATTACTCCTGGAGGTGGTTGGGAGACCCTGTGGGATTCTGGGGATTAAAACTGAGTCATTCCCATGCAAAGCAAACTCCCTACCTGCTCTGGACCCTAATTGTGACTTATTTAATAATGTCAAGATAACTGCCGCTTTTTTGTGATTACCTAGATTTCTTACTCACTAGCTTCTTGTTTTATTGCTTATATGCTACAACTTCAGAAAAATTAAACAAAAGATTCAGAACCTCTGTTTCCTGCTCCATCCTTTCAGATGAGATTAATTTCTGACTAAGATTACCGACGCTACTCAGAAGTAGAGGCAGAGACCCTCCCTTCCAGCTAGGTCCAATAGACTTCACCAAAACTCTGCTTGCCATATTAAGGGACACATATTAAGGGACTCACACCAAAGCTCTGCTTGCTGCCACACCATTTCAGGTGTGCAAAGAAGGAAAAACACAACCCCCAGGCCAATCCCTGTCTCTTTTAGGATGTTATAGCTACAGAGATTCACCCCACAAGCCAGCAGGAGCATTAGCAAACCAATGGGAAAACATGTAGAAGCCCACCACGTTCAATGAGCAAAAACAATATGAAAGGCACAATCATAGTAATAACACGGAAGGCCCAAACAACACGGACCAGCTGCATAAAGCTTCAGAAGATAATTATAGTGATACCATACTGAGGATTTGTAACGAGTTCAAAGAAATGATTGCACAGGTAAACAGGAAAGCACAGGGAACTAAGAGCTGAAATGAGAAAACCAAGTGGGAATGAAGAGCATGGTAGGTGATCTACAGAAAGGCATTAGAAGCATTGAGCAGCAGGGTTTTAGCAGCAGAGGAAAGACTGAGAAGCTCCAAGATGAGACGAAGGAAACCTAGAAAACCACAGAAGATGGAAAAAATCCCGGAAAGAAATGAGCCGCATAGCAGTGAACTATGGGGTGAGCTCAAGAACAGCAATACAAGAATTGCGGGAGTCTCTAAGGACCAGAAAGGCAAATTTGATGAAGAACCAGCAGTTAAAAAATTATAGTTTAAATAATTTCCCAGAGTTGTGGAATATAGGCAGCTAAATACAAGGGGGCCTGATGGGTCCCAGTGAAAAAAGATCCAACTAGGAAAGCTCCAAGATATCCTGCTCAGAACCACAAAAACCAAGGGCAGAATATTGGAAGCAGCGAGATCAAAAAACAAAAATGCAAAAGAAAGCTCGTAAGTTTCACAACAGATCTATGAAAAGAGACCCTTTTGAACCAGAAGAGAGTCAAAATCTCAGCAGAGTGAGCACCTCACCAAAATGCTCTATCCAGCTAGATTATTTTATATATTTAAAAGAGTGATACAGAACTTCATGGATAGGCAACAGCTTAGGGAATGTGTAGCCTTGAAACCAGGTTTTCAAGAAGCATTGAGGCTCTTTTTCAGAGGAGAGGACAGACTACCCGTCACGTGGCATTTAGTATGGCACTCATTCATGGTCCTTACGGTTGCCCGCTCTAGATTAAGAAAGGTGTGTTTACTCCTAGTTTGCTAAGGCATTTAATAACATGAACAACGGGAGTGACCATGACCGTAGGACTCTAGTGAAAATTGTATACTTGGTATTTCTGTAATAAAAAATGGCACACTAAAGGTATTATAGGTTTTATTTTTGAACAGTTGTCTTTGGTGTCTGTTGGAATATTTGTTTTTAAATAGAAATTTTACCTTCCTAATTTTAAGATGCTTATGAAGATACTAAGTTTATTCACATAGTTTTAAGATAGTTTAAAATTTCATGTTTGATATTTCTGATTGTTTTATTTTTATTTGTATAAAAGGTAAAGGGCTTTTTGAAAATATGCTTTCAAGTAATAAAATCTCATTTAGGGTTAATTTGGTACTTCATTAGAAAATACAAAATATCTCCATTGCTGTGCAATTTATCAGTATTGCTTGTTATTTTTGGGAATGAACTTTTTAATTTATATGTGGAACAATATAGGATATTATGCATTTACTCAAGCAATTTTAATATAGATTTTTAAGCAACAAAATGGCTGTTTGGCACCCTCTGTTGGTAGTTTTATTTACCTACAGCAAGAAATATAATGAAGTTAAAAATTGTCCTTTATATTTTGTATTGTATCTTTTAAATTAACATTTGCACGTCTTTCCTAAATAATAATCCAAAGTAGGAATAAGGTACAGTGTTATTTAGTTTTGTTTTTGTTTGCATCATTTTGGGTTTATTTACCTTTTCCCCAGTCTGACTCTTATGCAGCATTTAATATTGGCATTAACATTGCAGATTTTCAAACAAATATTTATTTAACTGTAGAAAACTATTAGCAACAGTAGCACATTAAACCGACAATATTTAACAAATTTATTGTTAATTTGGGTTAATTAGTAGAACATCGCATTTTAACACTTACATGTTTGAAGAGTTATTTGAATTTAAAAAAATTAAAGCATCAGAAAAATGAAACTGAATTACTTTAATTCATTTCTCATTAAAAAAAGACTTAATTACTCCATAAGATTATATGTTCAATTAGATTTTACATTATAATTTGGTAACATTTATATGCAGTAATACTGTGACTGGTCCCACAAATGCCTATGCAGATAATTCCTAACTACAAAGAAAAAAACTATTCTTTGCCAAGTCACATTAAATCCATTTAACTAATACTTAATGGATCTATACTTCAGCATAAACCATAATAGTCAATTTACCATGTTAGAGCTTGTGTTACTAAAATATTTTAGCAATTTATAGTATGCATTGCTCATATAGGTGTTTTTAGAAATATTTTTAAATGCTACCTAACTATATTTAAATTCTATTTCTCATGAATTTTAGAAAATTAATTTTTTTTTATTCCTAGTGAGTCTTAAGTATATCTTGACTGTATGGTAATAGGGAGTTAAAACTTAAATTCCACTCTTAAGGTGAACTAGATTAGCAAGCTAATATTCTCTAGCATGGCAAAGTAAACTTTGGTATAAAGTGCTGAAATGAAAAATTTTAAAAATTATGATTCAACAGAATATTATTTTGAACTGAGTACTTTATGCTTGAGTAAACTTCCTATTTTAACTTAAATAAGCAGGTGTGACTATAAAGTAATTGTACAGGATTCTGAGAAGTCACAGCTCTAAATACACTATCTTAGTTTATACTTGTTTGCAATTCTAGAAATACCTTATAATCGTCCCATTTTGGTTTATTAAATACATTACTGAGCTTAATTCTATGTTTTTGTTTGTTTGGTTATGTGTTTTGGGTTACACCCTGCTGTGCTTAAGGCTTCTTTCTGGCTCTGAGCTCAGGAATTACTTCTGGTAGAGCTCTGAGGACCTGATGTGCAGTCAGGGATTAATTCCAGGTTGGATGTGTGCAAGGCAAGGCCTTTCCTATCTCCTATACTGTCTCTTTGGCCCCAGTTCCTTGGAATGTATTTCACCTATAATATTTAAATGCTTGTGCACTGTCACTGTCACTGTCCTGCCGTTGTTCATTGATTTGCTTGAGCGCGCCCAGTAACGTCTCCATTGTGAGATTTGTTGTTACTTTGTCTGGCACATCAAATACATCACGGGGAGCTTGCCAGGCTCTGCCATGCAGGCGAGATACTCTAGGTAGCTTGCCAGGTTCTTCGAGAGGGGCGGAGGAATCGAAACTCGGTTGGCCTGGTCGACTGCGTGCAAGGCAAATGCCCTACTGCTGTGCTATCACTGCTTGTGCAATAAGAGAAAAATTTTTAAAAAGTATACTGATAATCATTTTTCTAAATTTGGATGCATGATAGTGTACTGTTAATTTTTTTTCTGAAATGCAGTGTTACGTTCAGCACAAAGAGTATTCAAATTAAATTACTATGTTATCACATATTTGAAGTGTCTCATTGAATTACTCAGCAGTTAATTAAATTAGAATACCACACCCTAAAAAAACATGAGAAGTAGTCTTGAAATCAATATTCTAAATATGGAATGCTCATCTCTAAATACAGTATATTGGAAAATAGTTTATTGAAGAAATATTCAAAAGGGTAGTTGATTGGTCTATTAGAAGATAACTACATTGAGATTTTTTTTTTTGAGATTTTTTTTTAAGAGTAGTATTCTGGTGCATACCTAAAAGTGGCGTATATCCTAAGAATTTTTTGGCACTTTTTTGGTATTGCATTTTACTTTCCACATTTTTTCTTTTCACATTTTGTGTTCTCTACAGATCCGCTCCCTTTTTCATCTCTAAATTTATTCTTAGTATATATCACAACTGGTGATGCACAGGGGTTACTCCTGGCTGTGCACTCAGGAATTACTCCTGGCAGTGCTCAGGGGACCATTTGTGATGCTGGGAATCGAACCTGGGTCAGCCACGTGCAAGGCAGACGCCCTGCTCACTATGCTATCGTTGAGCCCCATCTTAGTATGCTTTTTAATTTCAGAAAAATATAAGTATATAGTAGAGTTTTTTTTAATTTTAAATTTTTAAGCAATTGTAATCTGATAGGATAGAAATGTAATTTGGAAAATAATGAACCATATTTCCTGAAACTTGAACACACATTGTAATCTTGCTTATATAAATAAGTGATCACAATGGTCTTTCATTATAGAATAAGCAGCATGTAAATCAGGGAATATAAAGTTTATATAAAAAGTTAGAAAATGATTCTTGTCAGCTAACTTGACATCTGAAAGTTTGTATCGAGCAGTTTTATTAGTTGTAAGTCATTATTGATCATGGATAGAGTTAAATTTTAACATTTAAGAATTTTTGAAATATGAAAAAACTTACCAGTATTTTTAATCAGTAATTTTTCTTTCAACAGTGATGCGAACTTTGAAAATAAAGAACGAATAGCATGTAAAGGAAAGATTGCCATATCAGGTATGCTAAACCGGATAACTTCTATGTTGCCTAGTACATTCTATAATTTTCTGGTTTGGGTGGTTTTTAATCTGTGGTATTCCAGCTCCATTTTGCATACCACATCAGAATATTTACTCTGCATATTTTTCCAGTATCTGATATCAATCATTATCATTATTATGCTCCATTTGTACAGACTTTTAAAGCTTGAGAACTTTTCTCGAGTTATTATACATAACACTGTAGCACTGTTGTCCTGTTGTTCATTGATTTGCTCAAGCAGGCACCAGTAGTGTCTCCATTGTGAGACTTGTTACAGTTTTCGGCATATTGAATATGTCACAGGTAGCTTGCCAGACTTTGACATGTGGGTGGCATACTCTTGGTAGCTTGCTGGGCTCTCGGAAAAGAGTGGAGGAATCAAACCCGGATCTGCCCGGGTTGGCCGCGTGCAAGGCAAACGCCCTACCCTCTGTGCTGCATATATATTACATATATTGTGCAGTTTCCTCTTTATTGTAGACTTTTTATTTAGGTAGAGAAGTTATCTTTTTCTCTAGAGATGAGAGGTTAAAGAACTTCCTGTAAGTGATTGAGCTGGACGGCAAATCCCGTCTTTTGACTGTTTATTCCTTTCTGGTCAGAAATTTTTATGATTGTCTGGAAGTTCCATGAGGGTTAGAACCATGATTGTTTATCACTTCAGACCCAGTGAATATTTAATGGATGTATTACTGCTTTTTGTTGCCTTAGGATAAAGACCAACCTTTTCCCCAAGTTTTCCATCATTACTCAACAATTTTCTTCCCCATGTCTTCCAATACTCTAATACATATTAAGGGTCTGGTTAGCCATTTGCCTTCCAGTTCTATGAGAGCACCAACATGCTGCTGACGCCAGTTCTTAAGATCACTGTTTATCACCACAGGATCTGTTTGCTCATCTCTGAAGCTTTCCGTTGTCATTCCAACCAGAAATGCTATTTCTTTTCTTAATTCCTAATGCAGTTAGAAGATCCTTTAACCACTAGGTGGCACTTATGCTGTGTAGCATCAGTTTCTCCAAGTGTTAAGAAAGCTAAAGACAATGGCTTGGAGATGCCACAGATAGGAGTGAATGCTGTGACTGACTCCTGCGTATGCTAGATAATGAACCTTTTACACAAACCTCATCCTGCAGTTTGGAAAAAACAGACAAGCCCATCGTTTCTTAAACAATTACTCGGTTGCTTCATTGGCCAAAATCATTATATATATTTTTTAAATCTAAGAAGACAGCTGCTGCCTTTCAGGCCCTCCTCTCACTTACGGAACTAGCTTTAGAAATGTCTTTATGGATAAACAAAAATTATCATCCAGGAAGGATAGGACTGGATTTTACATAGGATGGTCACGGTCACGGTCCTCCCGTTGTTCATCGATTTGCTCGAGCGGGCCCAGTAATGTCTCCATTGGAGACTTTGTTGTTACTGTGTTTGGCATATCGAGTATGCCACGGGGGGGGGGGGGGGGGGGGGGCTTGCCAGGCTCTGCCGTGTGGGCGAGATACTCTCGGTAGCTTGCCGGGCTCTCCGAGAGGGGCGGAGGAATTGAACTCGGGTTGTCCATGTTGGCTGCGTGCAAGGCAAATGCCCTACCGCTGTGCTATCGCTCTAGCCCCTTACATGGGACAAATTGTCCTAATTGCCCTCAGCAGAAAAATTTAGAAAAATGAAAGAACAACTTAAAAATGTACTGCTCATTTGCAGTGTTTGTATTCATGTTTTCATCTTTCTAATTATATGTAAGACTGGAATAAAACACGTTTCCTACCTCTTTATTTCCTTTTAAAGCCTAACAAAGAACTTCTACATGGTTTTCATTCTGTCCAATCCATTTCAACATGAATATAAAAACTTGCTTTTTAAAAAGGATTTTCTAAAATATTTTAAACATAATCCCCCATTTCTTATTTTTTGATGTAGCACTCAGTGCACAGAAAGATATGCTAAATTGCTATGGAGGATCTCAGAGACACAATAGATTTAAAACGTCTATTGTCATTGTCTTATAAACAGTTTGCAGCAGTTCATGAAATCAACATAAGATGCACATTTTGAAGAGTAATTAGCTAAAAAAGGTTTAAAGTAAAAGAAGGAACTGCTTTCCTGACCACAAATACTGAAGTGTAGAAATTAAACTTATTTCTGCATGTGTTCCTTCTTTCTAAAAGATAATTTTAAATTAAATTAAGGAACTGAAAGTCTCAGAAAATGGAATGCATATGTAATTTTTCATCTTGCTTAGAATTAATTATATCTTGTCTATATATTTATAACAATAAAACATAATTCATTTTTATAAATTCATTTTCTTTTTACATTGGAATATGACTCGTATTTTAATCAAAATTGTATTTACTCAGTTTTCTTTTAATTTTTCTGAGATTACATTTATAACAGGAAGTACCTGGAGTTTTTATTTCTAATTTAGTCATTGGTCATTTTTTTTTATTATGGTTATAAACTAATGATGTTTTTCCCAATTATTTCTGCCAAAATAAGTAATGATATTGTGGTACTAGTCTCAGTTTATTCACTGAATACTAATGCCAAATAAGTAAAGTGCTCCAGTTTTCACTTTTGAAAATGATAGACAACATCTAGTTTCCAATTAATTAGTTAGCCATCTTATTATGATTCTCTCAGTTCATCACAAAAAAATCAGTGAAGATGACTTTACTTAAAGGACAAAGGTAAGAATACCAGGCTGTAAACTTAAACTGAGTCATTTGCAAGAATCGGAAAGGAATTTCTACTGTTCCAAACTGAGTTAGGAAGTATAGTTTGCTAGCCAGAAGCTAGAAACGATCTAAAGTGTCTATCAACTGACAAATATAAAGACATATTATGCGTATCCAAGGAGGTATCATTGGTTTATTTGAAAAAGATAAAATCCTGTCATTTGCAACAAAAGTGATTGAAATTAAGTTAACAGGCTTAGTGAAATAAGCCAGACAGAGAAAGACAAACAGCATGATTTACTCATAATGTGGTATATATAGAAAACAAACAGGTGAACAGAATTTTTAGAAAATGAACTTTCTGGACTCATAAGATCAGTTCGGGTTCACCAGAAGTAGAGTGGGAAGAAGGAGAATGAGTCAAAATAAAGAGGACAAGTTGTGTTGAAGGACAGAGTTAAAATGTTATCAGTGATCTTAATGTAGTATGTACTTGATTTTCAGTGATATGTGACAAATGATGCACTGTTATAATTCGGTTTTATTTCAATAGAAAAAACGGACAACAATATAACTTTCAAAAATATGTAAATTATTTTTTGTTGTTGTTTGGTTATGCTGCGTTCAATTTTAAGTTTTACTCCATAATCTTATTTGACTTTATTTTGGAATGAATCAAGTGTAATGGTGAATATTCAAAACTATATACTCTCTGAACATGACATATACATAGACTTTTTTAGTTGAAAAATTCAGAGGTGGTGAGTTAACAGATGATAAGCAGGAAATAGATAAGAAGTGTTTATCTCTGCTGGAGAGTTTTTCTTTGGAAGGCACTGCTGACCTATAAGCTATGGACTATGGCTAAGAAAGTCAGGGTCCATGTTCCTCCCCAGATAGTGTAAACAGTTAATGCCACCATAATAGAACAAGAACAGCTGTGAACAAGAACAGTTATGAAATGAAAAGAGTCAGCAACTGTGGTCAAGCGAAAAACAGTCTTTTTGGCAGGGCATCAGCAAAGTCATAATTATAAAACAATAAAAGCAATCCCATTAAAGTCAAGAACAAAATAACAATGTTTATTTTATCAATATTATTCAACAGAGTTTTAGAAATTCTGACTTAAAAGTCTAAGAATTGTGAGGTGAAATTATTTAAAAAGAAGTATATAAGTTGAATTCTCTTTGAAGATATTAGATTGCAGACCTAGAAAAATTTAAGGAAATTTACTGAAATTTATTAATGAGTTGTATTAATAGAGATTTATGTAGGAATGGCTGAATTCAAAATAAATACACAGAAAGTGGTAGCTGCTCTCAAAACTAGCAGCCACTAATTCGCAAATATGATAGCAAAAAATCTTATGATAAAACTCCTTTAATGACCCCAAGAATAATCTTCATAAAAATATAAAGATTAATGAATCAGACTGTTGTTCTTGAAGAAATGAAATTGTAAAGGTAAGGTAAAGGCCCTCCCGTTGTTCATCGATTTGCTCAAGCAGGCCCAGTAACATCTCCACTGGAGACTTTGTTGT
Organism: Sorex fumeus; assembly: GCF_029834395.1. Taxonomy (NCBI): domain Eukaryota; kingdom Metazoa; phylum Chordata; class Mammalia; order Eulipotyphla; family Soricidae; genus Sorex; species Sorex fumeus. The sequence continues at coordinate 5,557,890 of NW_026606240.1, forward strand.
TACTGTGTCTGGCATATCGAATACGTCACGGGGAGCTTGCCAGGCTCTGCCATGTGGGCGAGATACTCTCGGTAGCTTGCCGGGCTCTCCGAGAGGGGCAGAGGAATCGAACTTGGGTCGGCCATGTTGGCTGCGTGCAAGACAAACGCCCATAGGGCTGGAGCGATAGTAAATTGTAAAGGTCCCAAATTAATTTGAATAATAGAATTCTAATAAAATGTTCTAGAGGAGAAATTTGAATATATATTTAAATTTCACATAAATAAATTAGTTAATACTAAGTGTTAAAGGGTATAGCTCTAACAAATAGTAACATATATGTTAGTTGTGATAGTATGACACAGATATTAGGATAGAGAGTAATTGGTAAATGATTCTGGAAATATATAACCAACAGATGCTTAGAATGCCACGTATGTGAATATGGTATGATAAGCCAGTGGAAGAAAAAGTCTACTAGATATTAAATTAATCAGAGTCAATTAGTTTGTAAGAATATTTACATATTTGGGATGGAGATATAGTTCAAGAAACTTAGCACATGCTTTGTATGTAGGATGCCCAGATCAGGTTTAACCCCTGACGCTGCTTGGTCCTCCTAAGCTCTGCCTGGAATAACCCATAACCCTGTGACTACAGAAGTGGGAATAGTCTCAGAGCACCGGGAGTATGACCTCCAAATTATACAAAATGAAATATTTTTAGCTCTCCCCAAATTCTCACATAAATTAAATAATTTGCTTTCAAAGGTGAAAGCCATAAACCTGTTAAAGAGAGAAAGAGAAACGATGGGTTTAGATTCACTGAATAAAGGCCAATAAATGTCTTACCAATTTTCTATTAATCAAAACATACAAATGTAATTAATTAAAGCCTTGTTATTTTCCCACAAAATAATATTAAGCTTTAGAGAATTGTATGATTTCTGTGTAAAGTGTTCAGCGTATATGGGAAAAATTTAATGAATTTTTAGTGAAACTCCTAACGGAGCCCAGAGATGGCCGCTCTAATACTTATTGGACAGAACAGGTATGAGGAGTAATAGAAAAGTTTTCTAGAAAGAAATTGAAATATGTATTAATAGTTTTCAAAAAATTCTAAATAAAAAGGTAGATATAAAAGTATGTCACTAATATGGACCTATAGTTTATGTTCATAAATATTTTCAATTATCTGGTAAAGGTAAAGGTAAAGGCCCTCCCGTTGATCGTCGATTTGCTCGAGCGGGCCCAGTAACGTCTCCATTGGAGACTTTGTTGTTACTGTGTCTGGCATATCGAATACTCTCGGTAGCTTGCCGGGCTCTCCGAGAGGGGCGGAGGAGTCAAACTCGGGTCGGCCATGTTGGCCGCGTGTAAGGCGAATGCCCTACCCGCTTCAATTATCTGAAAGTCACAAAATTCATAGGCACCCCCCAAAAGAAAAAGCACCAGTGGGGCCAAACAGTTAGTACAGGGGTTTAAGCACTGGCCTTATATACAGTTTGCCCCTGTTTAGTTCCCAGAAACATGTATTCTGAGCACTGGGTGGCCTAAATCCCATCTCTACCCCCCCCATAATAAATAAATAAATAAATAAATTTGCATAGCAACTTCATCAGTTTAATAGAGTAATGACTACAACAGAATTTTCTTTTCACGAATTGAAATTAAGGTATGACGTGTTTATACAGTTTGTACTTTTTTGTTCTCTAAATAATCACAAATATTTACTCTAGTTTGCTGTTGCCTGTGTTACACTCTCGACCACACATCTTAGCCTATTTGATGGAACCATGTCCTTTAAATTTGAAAATATACAAGAATGTCAGAAGAAAATCACTACTTTTAAGTACACTTTTAGAAAGTTAAATGGAAGAATGGAGGAAACTTGGAAAACTTTTTGTTCTGTAAAACTAATTACTGAAATACTTTGTTGAGAGTTTGAAGGATGTATAGGTGAATAAAATGTGTTCAGGCCATTTATAGACCAAATGCTCTTTTCTTAGACTAAAAGAAGTAGTGTATTTCTTCTTTCAGTCTTATTTCTTGAAGAAAATGCTGCCGTTTGCAATGTGAAAGTACGCATTCTGTTGTAGAAAAATGAAATTTTAATGGAATAAACTTGGCTTTGTTTTGTTAAAAGTTAGGTCTTTTCCTACAACCAGTAGTCTTCAATGAGTCACTAAATTTTCTTTAGCCTTAAAGTTTGCATAAAGTTCTAAACTCTATTATTTATGATCTTGAAATGAATTCGACCTATAGTTGTTGCTGCTTTCCACCCCAAGTAGAAATTCAACATTGAGTGTCCAATAATTCACCAATTTTATGCCATCAATATGGTAGCATCAACTTATTACAGACCTTAATTTCTTGAGAAATTTTTGGTGGATATTTACTCAGTAAATTATTTTAAATAATCATTGAGATTTTTTTATTCCATAAATAAATTATTTTTAAGAGAATATGTCACCTGTTGGAATATTTAAATAATAAAAGATTACATTGGCTCTTATGATTAGAATGCACTATGGAATTTCATTATAAGAATCAAAATCTATCAAAATTATTACTGGTTTCTTTGCCTCTTCTTTGTAGATATTCGAATACCGTTAATGTGGAAAGACTCTGATCACTTCAGCAATAAAGAAGGTAAGGTATATTTTATTTCAATTTGTAATTGAAATATTTTCTTTAGTGTATATGAAGATTATAATTGTTGGGTGAAAAAACTGCACACTGAAATTAATGTCATTTGATAATAAGTTGAATCTTGTTAACTATCTTTTTCTAAAAGATAAATATGTTGTAATGCATGATGTTGAGATAATGCATATTTAATGTACTTCCAGTTGTTGGAAGCATCCTAAGTAAAGAAAGTAAATAGGGGCTGTAGGGAAGAAAACGTTGAAAAAAAAGAAGTTGGTTATTAAGGAGATAAAGCAACATTTCTCTTCAGTTTGCCAGGGTCTGAGAGACCTTTTCTGCCTTTTTAGTTACTTGAGATTAATTAAAAAGGATGTAATAGGATTTTCCTTTCTTCACCTGATTCCTCCTACCTCCCTTTCAGCATTTTGTGGCTATATATAGTCTTCACAAATCTATGTATTGCTTAGGTTATGGAAATTAACCTCAACTGTTTTCTCGCTTGTTAGAGGCAAAGGAGAAAAGAAATGCTAATCCTTTATTTTTCTTGTCTATTGTGATAACTTTGTTCCTCATATTTTAAAAACTGAATCATGTTGAGCATAATTAGTTTTATGTGAAGAGGCCAAAATCAAGTTAGTATACTCGTTATTCAATTAGGAAATATAATTTACTTTATAGAGAAATACATGTGGGAATTCAGTACATTTTTTTCTTATTATTGTACAGAATATGTACTTTTGGAGAACTATATTTCTCAATAATGAGGCTTTCGACCTTAAATCACCTAATACTTTTTAAATAATCCCACCAAATTAAAAGGCCCAGCAGCTGTGTTTTATGTCTTCACATATTTATTTTACTATTTTTTTTCTTCCTTTCTGTTTGTAGGAAATCTTGGCTGTTGTTAGTGTGTTTACTTTCTTCTGGGGGAGAGGGGCCACGCCCCGCAGTGCTCAGAGCTTTTTCCTGGCTTTTTGCTCAGAAATTATGTTTAGGGATGCTGTGGGGACCCATTTGTGGTGCCAGGGATCAAACCTGGGTTGGCTGCGTGAAAGGGAATAATCCTGCCCACTGTAATATTTGTCAGGCTCGATGTGCCTATTCTTAACTTAGGATAGACAAGAGAAAACTTCTTCTGTTAAGTAAGTTTGAAACCAAAATGACAGTGGTAATAATGGTGTTGACAAAATTAAATTATCTTAATTCAAGTTTAAAGAGCTACCTAGGCATAGAATGTATGATCTTGGTATTCCTTTAGACTGCTGAGAGGACTATATATTTTAGCTTTGATTTTTGATACTCCCTGGTTTACTTGTGTTCTAACTGGGAACATACATGGTGGAACTAGTCACTATAAAAGTTAAGGTTAAAATGCTCAATGTATGAAAATAATCTATTAACAAATTTTTAATACTTTTCACGTTCAAGTTTGAAAGAAGATAGGCATGATGTATCATATGAAGCATTACTAAAAGTGTTTTTCTTCACTAGGATCACAGCATTATGCCATATTTTGTTTGTTCAAAATGGGAGCTGAAATTTTTGATACTGACATGGTGATTGTGGATAAAACAGTAACAGACATATGCTTTGAAAATGTAACAATATTGTAAGTATTTTTTAACTTTAGCTAGAATACCTAAAATTCTATTTCTTTAAATTGTGTATCTCTGGATTATTTTTGAAGCAGTCACATCTTTAAGTATTGAGAATCATTTGAATATTTCACTTTAAGAAAATTAAAAATTATTTTTGAAAATACAATTTCTGCATTTGAAATTATCCCAAGTGAAATAAAATTATGTATTATTAGTAGTAACTAATAGAATAAGATAATTTAAAAATATTTACAAGTATTTATAGTATGATCCAGAGATCATCACACTCAGCTCCCGGAAGCGCGCGGCCGCAAATGCGGCCGCGCGACATCTTATCATCTCATTCCTAATTTGGTCAAACTGGCAGGCTACCAAATGTAACATGCCCACACGGCAGAGTCTGGCAAACTCCCCGTGGTATACCCAATATGCCAAATACCAGTAACAATGATGGGTCTCATTCTCCTAACCCTGAAAAAGCCTTGAATATGGCACTTAAAAAAAAAAATCTCAGGGCTAGGACGAAGAAGACGTTACTGGCACCTGCTCAAGGCAATCGACGAACAACAGGGTGGTCGTGATCGTGATCGTGATCATGATTTATAGTTTTAGGACTAAGCCATGGCTACAATGGCATATAATTTCAGTAGCATTTTATATAGGTAATTTGAGCATAAGCAGATTCTTACACCTTTTATTTTGGATTCAGAAATGCTATAATTGTGTAACAACTTTGTAAGATGGTACAGATAAAGGTTCCACTGGGAAAATGTTTGAGTTAAATTAGAGGATGTTCTTTTTCTGATGGTGTACTTCTTTCGTGTACTCCAAAACAATAAAAAACTGGGTGATCCTCAGGGTTGTTTTTATTGCCCCTGCTCTTTGACTGACTCATTTTATTGTGGTCATAATACAGAACCAGAAAGAACTCCTTAGGTAGCCATAGAAATCATTTTTAACTAACTTAAGTTTTTCCTGTACTCTTTCAAAGGTTTTATTGATTCAGAACAGTGTGTTATTTGTATATCTTCGGAATTTCAGATACTTTTTGTATCTAAATATCAATACTTATATTGCTTACTATAAAAGCAAATTAGTGTAACCAAACTCTCAAACAATATTTCTTAATCTTCTTTTTCGCTATTTTAAATTATAGAGTTGAAGTTTGAGATTACTAGTTTTGCCACTCACATAAAATTGAGAAAACATTCACAGACCATGTTTTTGTGGCTTCTATTCAGTGTCCCTTAAGTATTTGTGTAACATAATAAAATGCACATTTTGAATTATTAATAAAAGCATAGATATTCATATAAGTTCTGTTGAATCAAAGGAATTTATTTAGAATCCCAAATTATTGCCAAATATGTAAATAAGATTCAATAATTTTCTTTTGTATTGAAATAACATTTATTTACATTATCAGTTATTGCTGGTGATTTTTTTTTTTGGTCAAAGTTACCTTGTTCATATTTAGCTCTTGTTTTATTACAAAGAAAAAAATCATAAATTTTAAGAAAAAAAGCACAAGAAAACATGATTTTGTCTTTTTAAAATTTTTAAAATATTTTAAACTATTCTAAAAATAGCTGCTAACAGATGTTCTAAATTAAGCTAAATAAATGCTTTTCTTATGATTGTTTTATATAACTATTCAATATTTAATGAATCTCTGGTTTTCTTTTAAATATTGACATCTGTTGGTCATTACCAGTAATGCTGTACATTTAAAAGTTGCAAAATAATAAATTAAGAGCTATCTGGGAATTATTCCTTGGACTTTCCTATAGATCGACCATTTAAACCTTTAAAAGTCTATCTTGCTCTTTTAACCTCTGAGGCCCATCTGCTGGGAACATCTACAAACATCTGCTACTGATGGTCTACTTTTGCAGCTTTAAATTTATTTATTGTTTGTATCACCACCACAATCTTTTATGCTAAAGTTGCCTTATTGTGTCAGAAATAGGACAACAATGGTCTTAGCATTTGCTGTTATTGAATATGTGCAAATTGGGCTAAGGCGTAGTTAATACCTTTTAAGCTGCATTGAAAAGGGAGATTATCAGATATCAGTGTCTTCCAAATGTTCATGCCATGAAGTATCTATTTTTTTAATTTCATTTATATATGTAGATGTCTAATATACATATGTATGTATTTATATATAGTCAAGAAATGAAATGTTGAGACATTTAGTACAAAATTGGGCCACAATAGTGAGGGGAGCAGTGAACCATGAGTGACTGTATGAAAAATAAATGAGCAATAAGATTCAGCAGAAGAAAAAGTCTGCTTCTTTCCCATTGTTTTCCAAATGAGGAATAGTGTTTTCAAAGAAGCACATATGTAAGTACTTAAAAATGTTTATATTAAAAGAATGAAAAGGAAATTTGGCAACCAAGTGACAAAAATATTAGTCTTTTTGTGTAAATAATATAGTTACCTATCAATATGTTGATTAAGTTGATTTTAGAGTGCCCTATATTAGAAGCTGGTAGCTGTGGAAGTTGCAGTGACTCGGGTCATTTAGAAGGAAATAAACACAAGAACTTCTATCTCATTAACATATATTAACAGAAACCTATTTCAAATGCTGATTTTTAATGTGATAAAAACATCAAAAGAATTCTCTAATTTTAATTTCTACTGAGTTAAATTTCCAATGTTTCAAATGCCTTTGTTTTAGTGATGAAGCCAGATCGGACTTCCAAATAAAGGTGGAAGTTTATAGCTGCCGTATGGAAGAATCTTCTATAACCAACACACCAAAAAAATTAGCTAAGAAACTTAAGACATCTATAAGTAAAGCCATTGGAAAAAAAATAAATTCAGTGCTTCAAGAAGATCATGAAATGTGCTTCTCCTTCAGTTCTGCTGTTTTGTGAGTTTTCTAATGCAATATTTATAGTAACATAGTATAATTATATATTGTGACCTTTTAAAGTATTGTATGCGGAGTATATGTTTATATTTTAAATGGAAAAAAACACTCTGAAGCAGAAACAAAACTTGATTGTCTGACATTTAACCAGCTGAGTTGTTCTTAATACCTTGTTTTGAAGGTAGGAAGTTGGGTAACTGTTTTTAGTGATTTGGAATTCCACTCTCTATTAAAAAGATAAAATGTTTTTCTTGAAAAGAGGCTATCTGCATGTCAAATTATTTGCCCACATATCAGTTTTCTAATTAAATTTCTATACATATGTTAGAGCTATTTTTTGAGCTCTTTAAGAAAGTATTTTCTATTAGTAATAAAATCACATTACCATTATTATGTATAACAAAATAAAAATAAAGCTTATAATATGATAGCCCATCTTTATTAAGATTGCTCAGTATTGAAAAAAGCCCTCTTGTGATTTGTTTGATCAAACTAAGTCAACAGTGTTGCATTTAAATGAGACTTTCAAGGGTATTTTTGGGGGGTATTTTTTTCAAATGTTTTTCCACCTCCTTTTTTCTTTGCCACTATATACTAGGAAACTGGGCCTTGTAAAATTTTCCATATTTTGAATTTAGTAGATTGCATCTTTGTGATCTTTTCCAACACCTATGTTATCTCTCTTTTTTTTTTTTGCTTTTTGGGTCACACCCAGCGATGCTCAGGGGTTACTCCTGGTTCTGCACTCAGGAATCACTCCTGGTGGTGCTCAGGGGACCATATGGGATGTTGGGAATCGAACCTGGGTCGGCCGCGTGCAAGGCAAACGCCCCACCCGCTGTGCTCTCACTCCAGCCAATTATCTCTTATATTTTCTACAACAGGGTCAGATCTAGAAGACTGACCACATTCAGTTTCACTTCACTGCATTAATATTTCTTCTTGATTATATACACTTCCCATATCTCCCATTTGAAGGCCTTGCCCCACTTTTAGTAACGTTGAAATTGATCAGTGGGGCTTCATGTTTTACCAACCTGGTCCATCCTTTATAAAGTTTCCTAGAGATATTTTATCTGTATCTATTTTATTTATGGCTAAAGAAGCCACTGCTAAGCTTTTATTATTTCATTAGGGATTGTAATTTGGGTGACTTCCCAAATTTGTCCTGCCTCTTTTCAAACCTGTAATTCTTTCAGAAAATCGCATTTCTTTGTGAACTCTTTAAGTGCAAAAAACTGATGGAGAAAAGGGAAGGAAGAAAAACTTGATTCTTTCATTTACCCAGTTTTAAGATAAGTTGAGATCTTAGCAACCATAGAGGTCATGAATGTTTTGTTTAAGCTAAACTCCTGAAATTTATATATTTGTGTGTCAAGCTATTGTTATTCTTTTTGGTCAATGGAAAACCTTTCAGTATCTCAAAAGCTTCTTTGCTTTCTGACATAAGAAGATGTTCCATGATTGTTATATATTTTTCTGTCATTAGAATCACCATTTTTTTTCAAGGAACTCTTTTTTTTCCAGATAACTTTCTTTAAATAGTGTGTTTATTGCTTTCCAAATAGTTTTATGTTTGTTTCTTTTTTTTTTTTTGCTTTTTGGGTCATACTTGGCAATGCACAGGGGTTACTTCTGGCTCTGCACTTATGAATTACTCCTGGCGGTACTCAGGGGCCCATATGGGATGCTGGGAATCGAACCCGGATCGGCCACGTGCAAGGCAAATGTCCTATCCACTGTGCTATCGCTCCAGACCCTGTGTTTTTTCTTGGGAAAATCGCTGGTTAAGTTGGATATCTGGAATTTCCTTACCTGTATGGTCGAACTTGCATCTTAGCATATTGTTAATTTTTTTGTAATTACAGAAAGAAAAATAGCACTGTAGCACTGTCCTCCTGTTGTTCATCGATTTGCTCGAGCGGGCACCAGTAACATCTCACAACAAATTGTGAGACTTGTTGTTACTGTTTTTGGCATATCAAATACGTCACAGGTAGCTTGCCAGGCTTTGCTGTGCAGGTCAGATACTCTCAGTAGCTTGCCAGGCTCTCCAAGAAGGGCGGAGGATTCAAACCCGGGTCAGCTGCGTGCAAGGCAAATGCCCTACCCGCTGTGCTATCACTCCAGCCTGAAAGAAAAATATTTAGGTGTAAATCCTAAATGTATGTCACCAAAATATAGTTTAATAGCTTTGTATCAGACATATTACATGTGAAGTATGCCTTGGAACTGATTTCACGCTCCATATGAGGGCTCCATCCTATCCATTTAAAAAGTCACAGTAAATGTCTTCCTCATTTCAATGTCATTGAAAGGGAGGCAGCTCAGTTCTGAATGCAGGAGTTCGTGCCTCTCATCAGTGAAGCCCCTGAGTTTGATCCTGGAGTAGCAAGTCCTTCTAACCACTGCCAGGTGACCCCTGACCCTGGGCCCACGCATCTCAGTTGTCAAGCAGGAATACATCTTTAAAACCACTTTTTCTAGATGAAGTTAGGTATTTTCTGGAAGGTGCATGCTTCTAATAGAACTATTTCTTCCCTTTTTTCTTTTTTGTTTGTTGTAGGTGCTGAGAGACTAAGAATCAGGGCCTTATACATAAAAAAGGCCTATAATCTACCAATGAGATACATTCCTGTTTTCAAACTACTTGTTTTTGATGACTAAATGAATACTGCTATTTATAAATTGAAGCCTATGATTTATTTTATTTACTTCTTCATTTTGGAGTCATACCTGGACTATTCTTACTCAGTACTTCTTTGCTTACTGCTTTAGCATCTTTATAGGTACTAGAGAATAGTACTGAAAATAATCATAATGCATAAGAGAACACATGTTTTTTTCTTTGGTAGTGATCTAGTTTATTGAGCAGATGTCCAATATATGTTGCAGTTTTTAACCAAAGTGGGCATGATAGATCAAGTTTGGGCAATACATATCTTCTAGCTGTTCTTCTGACAAAGGAATGCTTCTTTAAAAAAATTATTTTAAAGTAACTATTTTTTCATCGCATTTTTAAATATTTCTCAACAAAATTTTATAACAATTGGCCTATTTTATTTTTTAAAAAATGTAGCTGATTAAACTTTTGGGAACTCAGTATTAGGGTTGGCTGAAAGGAATGAATGTAATGTTTTAGTAAGAAAATGTTATCCTGACAAGAATGCTTTAAAAGTGAGATCATTGTTGGTTTTGGAAGCACAGTCATTGTAATTAGTCATGGTTTAAAAATGAAGTAACTTGAAATATCATAAATTTATTGTTTGATCTGAAAGAAGACAGTGAACATTTTTGGTAATTTTTAGCATGCTCCCTGATGTGATTCATTTATCCATTTTATTTGTAGAACTGAGCATACTGAAATTCCTTTTGTTTTCCCAGTGCCTCTAATAACTGAAGTAGCGGTTTTGCTTTTTGAAATTATTTGGTACATTATTCTTCATTGAGCAAATAATATGCCTCATTTTAAACATTCACTGTGTGAAAACTGGTAATGTTGAGAATTATCATATGACAAAAATTTATTAACTGAAGAAATAAATAAACCACAGTAAGACCCAGGAAGTGGTTCAAGTGGTAGAGTGCATGCTTCACAAACACGAGAGCTTGAGTTTAATTCCTGTCATTGCATAGCTGTCTTCGCCCTCCCACCCCTTGCCCTGCACAGCACGACTAGGTATAACCTCATGTCATTTTTACGTGGTTGAAAAAAAAATCCTGCCCTATTACATTTTAAATTAGTCAAGTTACAAAACTCATATTCTTACATTTGTCCAGGATAAATTGATTATTTATATTTTAAGGAGCATAAATATTAAACATTAAGATAGTTTTGGTAGTGTGAAAGAGAATGCAATATTAAAACACAACTAAGGAATTAATCAGATATTAAATGTGACTTATTCATTTAGTTGTCTTAGAAATGATGCAGCAGTCATACCATGTGGTTCATAAAATTCAAAGATTAATAAGTTATGTTATCTGCACTGAAAGTTCTCCTACTAGAATAAAAATGGTCATTATGTGTTTGTTGAACCAAAAAAAGTTACTTTAAAAATCATTTCTGGGTCTGCGCATGGTATAGCAGGTAGGGTGTTTAATCTGCACCTAGCTGGCCTGGGTTCAGTCCCAGCATCCTATATGATCCCCTGAGCACCACCCAGAGTGATCTGTGAGTGCAGAGTCAGCAGGAATAACCCTTGAATGCCACCAACTGTGACCCCCAGACACCAAAAAAAAAAAAAGGAAAACAGAAAAAACACCTGTTTTTAATACCATAGAAGTAGAGTTTATTCAGCATAATAAAATAAGGTTTTCATTCCTAGCTACAGGCAAATCTGTTACATTCACTGAATTTCAATTTTTCCTTCTGAAAAATTTGATCAAAATGCCTGTCTTGCTTACCACAAGTAGTTTTTGTAAGCCTTTGAAAAGATATTATGGGGCTATTGCCAACACTTTATGATCCCCCAGTGAATCCCTGGAGGCCCTCCAGATCCCTGGGTGGCCTAGGTAATTCCTGGCACCCCAGGACCCGAACATCTCCTCATTGGGCCCTTGCATCGAACTGTTTGCCAGGTAGTTTGAGAATTGCCCGTGGAGCCCCAGGCCTTAGCGCCTCTTAAAAGAGACCCCAACTCCACCCCCAACACACACACATACACAGAGCATATAAGGAAACAAACAAAAAAAAAGACAAAAATAGATTTCTTTCCAGGGTTCCTTCAACTACACCTTAGCAGATATAATAGTATATTCTTTGCAAGTCTCTAAATTTTTTTTGGGGGGGGGCAGGGCGCAGTGGTGGTTTTGCTGTAGTGGTTTTGCTATCATTTATCATTTTGCTGTAGTTCATTAAAAAAGTAATATGAACTTAAGAAGTATATCTAGAAGAGAAAAAAAGCTAATCATAGTTGAGTCACTTTATTTTCTTTATGTTTTTGATGTGAGGCCACACCCAGTGGTGCTCAGGGTTTACTCCTGGCTCTGTGCTCAGGGATCACTCCTGACATTGCTCAGATGACCATATAGGGTGTTGGGTATCAACCCCAGCAACAGCTGCACACGAGACAAATGCCCAATTCACTCTACTATCACTCTGGCCCCATTCAACCACTTTCAATGAAACAATCTTTATATTTTCAACAGATAATTTCTGATATTTTAAATATGTAATGTTGTATGATATTTAGTTCTTCATAGTTATATTATACATTCAACCTTTTCTGAGTTATCAGTCTTCGCATAATCATTCCAATGACCACCTTATCGATCAACTGGTTCTATTCTAGTTTATTTAGAGGATTTAGATCTATAAAGTTTGTCCATCTTGATTAGAAGTAAATGCAGATGTCATGTTTATTTTCCCTCAAGTAGTTGAAGCAAAGATGTCTTAGGTTATTTCCAAGAGTCTACAAAAAATTTAAACACACTTTGGTCATCACATAATTTTGGCATACAAGTGAGTTGCTTTCTAAATATGCCATCTCTTCGGCTAACGAAGTGCAAATGCAGAATCTGTTTCCTATGCACTCTAACAGCAGTATTTTCTATCCACTATGAATCGAAGTGATGCTATTTCTGAAGTGAATACTACTGAAATGTTTCTAGTAGTCAGTAAGAATAAATTATAATGTCACTCCTAAAAATAAAAAAAAAATTCTTCATTCTGTTTTTCTCCCTTTTCCCTATTCTCCAGCTCTTCAAATAATTTTCTTGACGGAATTAAAAGACTTGTAGGCGCCAAGAGACAGGACAGTGGGTAGGGCACTTGCCTGCAGCTAACCCTGGTTGCATCCCTGACACTGTGTATGTTCCCCCAAACCGTACCAGGAGTGATTCCTGAGTGCAGACCCAGTAATAAGCCCTGAGCACTGCCACGTCTGGTATCCAGCCTCCCCCCCAAAACATGTGAACTGTCCATTCGTTTTGACAACTCAGTTTCATACAACTCTGCTCGGCTCTCCTGTCATTTTCTTATTCTAGCCTTTCACTGTTCTTGTACTCTAGTCTTGTCTTTACGAATAATTGCATATCCTGTAAAGTGTTTGTACTAGGTATCTCTACCGGCCACTGTTCCCACTTCTAGTTTGCTTCCTTTAGCACCTGACTCGCTTTGTGTTAGACCGATGATTTACAATTATTCCATTCGTTCATACTATTTCTCTTTTACCTTTTGATGGTAAAAAAAATCAAAGGAAGCAATATTCTTTTTTTTTGTTTTTTTTTTGCATCACACCAGCGATGCACAGGTTTTACTCCTGGATCTGCACTCAAAAATGCCCTGCCACAGTGGCGGGGGGGGGGGGGGGATGGGAGGATGGGGGGGGGAGGGATATTATCCTGGTGGTGGAAAATGGGCACTGGTGGAGGGATGGGTATTTGATCGTGGTATGACCGAGATCCAAGCACAAAAATTTGTAAATCTACAACTGTACCTCATGGTGTTTCACTAATAAAAAATAAAAAAAAAATTACTTCTGTGGATCTGCACTCAGGAATTACTCCTGGCGGTGCTCAGGAGACTGTATGGGATGCTGGGAATCGAACCCTGGTCAGCCGCGTGCAAGGCAAATGCCCTACCCGCTCCAGCCCCAGAATTGTGCCATTATTTAAGAGGCTCATATATGGGTGCCAGAGATAGTGCAACGGTTTGGGCGCTTGCCTAGAACACAGGAAATCAAACTAGAGTTTGATTCTCAGTACTCCACACAGGAAATCAAACTAGAGTTTGATTCTCAGTACTCCACTCTGACCCCACCAGGAGTGAGGTCCCTAAGCACAAAGCCATGAGTAAGCTCTGAGGTACTGCGGGGTGTGGCCCACAAACAAAACACAAAATAACCTCATATATGTATTACATTAGTTTTATATGTATACATATTTTCCTTGGTAATAGAGATTTTATAGTAAGAGATTTTAGTAAAAGACAAGATTTATGAAACATACCAACTAGCACTTCAGCTGTTTGCGTGTGTATGCATGTGCATATCCCCCCAATTTTTCTAAACTTCCTGAGTAGGACACTTGGGCATCTTTCACTTTATTACTGTTGTGAAATATGCTATCCAAATGGGTGTACACATACTTATTTAAGTCAATGCTTTCAGTTATCTTGGATCTATACCAAGAAGTAGAATTGTTAGATCATTGATAGTTCTATTGTTAAGTTTCTGAGAGACTGCCATCCAGTTTTCCATAGCAAATGTGCCATATTTGTTCCCATCAGCAACATGCAAAGGTTACGATTTTTACAAATTTTAACTGACACTATTTTCTGTCTTTTTCTTTTTTAAAAAAATAGTAGTTCTAATGAAGTGATATTTCAAGAGGTTTTGATTTACATTTCTCTAATTATTAGTAATCTTGAGTAGATTTTTATGCTTTTAAATTTATCATTTCTATTATACATAAATATTCTTTGGAGAGCCATCTATGCAAGTCTGTAGTTTTTAATATAGTAGCTTATCTTTTGTTGTTGCTGAACATCTAAATATTTTATGCAGTAGAAAACATATTAAGATTCTTAAAATGTCTCTTCTTTCTATCAGTGGATCAAAGTATAATTTGCTAGCTTATACTACCCTGACCTTGGAAAATGCTGAGGCTAGTTTCAAGACCCATAATCTGTCTATTAATGGAAATGGTAAGTATATCCTATGTTTTTCTTATTACACATATCAAGCTATATGTAATCATCATAATAATTTCTACTTTTAATATGTTCCATTCAAGTGGGTATTAGCTTAACTATTACAGTTACAAGTGATTCTGTGGGTTCTTTCAAGTAAATCCATCCCTTTTCCATAAAGGAAGAACATTTATTTCTTCTCTTCATTCTTTATGTCAGAGATTTGTTTGTAAATTTACATATAAAATTTACACATGCAAGGCATGTGCCCTACTCAGTATATTATTGCTCCAGCTCCAGAAAGTTCTGGATATCATTTTTTTTAGATTCTTTTTAATTGAATCACCATGAGATACAGTTTCAGACTTACAAACATTCATGATTATGTTTTAGTCATATAATGATCGAGCATCCATCCCTCCACTAGTGCCCATTCTCCACCACCAATGTTCCCAGTATCTCTTCCGCCACCGCCACCCCTTCCCACTCCTTTCCCTCTTGCTCTCTTTCTCTTCTTTTGGGTGTTATAGTTTGCAATACAGGTACTAAGAGGCAATCATGTTTGGTCCATAGTCTACTTTCAGCACGCATCTCCCATCCCAAGTGAGCCCTCCAACTGTTGTTTACTTAGTGGTCCCTTCTCTGTCCCAGCTGCCTTTACCCCCTGCATGTGAGGTTGGCTTCCAAGCCATTGCGCGATCCTCCTGGCCTTCTTGAGAGATACTCTCTTCTGTCCTTCTTGAGAGATACATTTTACAGAATATAGAAATTTGTCATTTTTACATATTTTTATGCAACTTAAAATTCATATTTATGATGTCTTTGCAGGTTGGTTTATGTTGTTTTTTTCCAACTGCTTTTAAAACTTCTGATATCCCAGTTCCTTTGCCTGTCTGTTTTCATCTGTTTGTCACTGTAATTGAAAATTTTCACATTAGAAATAAAATTATATAGAGGTAGGTGGGGGGCAGGAATAAAATGGGGACATTGGTGGTAAGAAATAAACACTGGTGGAGGAATAGGTGTCGGAACATTATGACCGAAACCCAATCATGAACAACTTTGTAACTGTGTATCTCACTATGATTTAACTGAAAAAAAACTTTTAAAGAAATAAAATGATAATAAGTTTCTGCTTGCTTCTGGAAGGCATTTGGTGGTGGGGATGGAGGACTCTTAGTCTGAGTTCACTTTATCCAATGACCATTCTGAGTTTCTCTGAACCCCGTCATCCTCGCTCCCAAGCAGTGGGAATCCAGGATAGGACAAGGCTGGTTTACTTCTGATTTGCCATCTACTGATACGATGAAGCATCAGCTTAATATGAGGATCTTCCCATTAAACACTTAAGTTGCATAGGTTCCCGATTTTTTTTAGTTGAATCATCATGAGATACACAGTTACAGAGCTGTTCGTGGTCTGGTTTCAGTTATACGATGTTCTACCACCCATCCCTCCACCAGTGTACATTTCCCACCACCAATGTCCCAGTTTCCTCCTGCTACCCCACCTCCCAGCCTGTCTCTATGGCGCTTTGCTCTCTCTCTCTCTCTTTCTCTCTCTCGCTCTCGCTCTTTCTCTCTCTCTCTTTTTCTCTCTCTCTCTCTTTCTCTCTCTCTCTTTCTCTCTCTCTTTCTCTCTCTCTCGCTCTCTTTCTCTTTCTCTCTCTCTTTCTCTCTCTCTTTCTCTCTCTCTCGCTCTCTTTCTCTCTCTCTTTCTCTCTCTTTCTCTCTCTCTTTCTCTCTCTCTCGCTCTTTCTCTCTCTCTTTCTCTCTCTCTCGCTCTCGCTCTCTTTCTCTCTCGCTCTCTCTCGCTCTCACTCTGTTTCTGTCTCTCTCCCTCCTTCCCCACTTTAAGGCATTATGGTTTGCATATAGATACTGAGAGATCATGTTATCGTGTTCATTCCTTGATTTTAATTTTTGTTCCTCTCATAGTAGGATCATCCAGATTTATAGGGATTTTACAATGCTCTAAGGATAAATAGACTTGTACTTAACTCTTTGGTTCTCATTTATCTTTAAACATGTACTGGTATGTCTTTATTTATTTTTTTTACCTGTTCAGTGCTCTGGGGAGTTTTTATTTTAAACTATATTTGACTTTCACCTTTAGTGAGAGTATTTGTCTGGACGATCTTTTTCCATCACTCAAAACTTGAAGTATATAAATATTATTAGCATAATTGATTTTGTCAAGAAATATGGAAACTGAAGTTTGTTGCCATCCCATTTATGTCTATTTTCTAGAATTAGCAGCATTGCCACGAAGTGTGAAGTGAATATTATGTATTACGTTTATTGAAGGGGCTGGAGCGATAGCACAGCAGTAGGGCGTTTGCCTTGCACGCGGCCAACATGGCCAACCCAAATTCGATTCCTCCGCCCCTCTCGGAGAGCCCGGCAAGCTACCGAGAGTATCTCGCTTGCACGGCAAAGCCTGGCAAGCTCCCCGTGACATATTCAGTATGCCAAAAACAGTAACAACAAGTCTCACGATGGAGACGTTACTGGGCCCGCTCGAGCAAATTGATGAACAGCAGGAGGACAGTGCAGTTCAGTGCAGTGCTATGTTTATTGAAATATTGTTAAGTCAATCCTACACTATATCACTGCATGAGTGAACCTTGAAGACATTATGCTAGCTTGCAAAAAAATGTCACAGCATCAATACCTTAAAAGAGTAGCCTTTAAAGAAATAGGTAAAATTAGATCAAGGGTTTCCGAGTGAAACTGAATACACAGGAAGTAGCCACAGAGGGACTGCATTATTCCACTTCTATGACATATCTGAAATAGCCAAACTCAGAAGCAGAGAGAGAACTGGCAGTTACTAGGGATGGGTGGAAGGTTGATATACTTGTTGTCGATAAGTACAAAGTTTCAGTTATGTGAAGTGAGTAAGTTCTAGAGAGCTGCTGTAAAACATAGTGATTGGAGTTAAAATGCAGCATTAAGCACTTTGAAATATTCCATTGGTGGGAGGATAAGATGGGGGGGGAGATAGTTCTCTGGTCACATGCCTTGCATGTGGCAGACCTTGGTTCAGTCCCTGGCACTTGTATGGTCCGCAGAGCACATCTGGTTGCAGCACCACTAGTTGTGATTCTGAAGGCCTCCAAATTTTGTTATGATGTTCTGGGTAATCCTTACACTATGG
This sequence comes from Sorex fumeus, assembly GCF_029834395.1. NCBI lineage: Eukaryota > Metazoa > Chordata > Mammalia > Eulipotyphla > Soricidae > Sorex > Sorex fumeus. Next base: position 5,575,791 of record NW_026606240.1, read on the forward strand.
GACCTGAGCAGTACCACATTTCTTGGCCTTCTGAGTACTGCTTGGAGGCTTCCCCATCCCTGACAAATATATGTGTGTGTGTGTGTGTGTGTTTGTGTGTAGACACAAATATGTATTATATTTTCAAATTTGTATAAATTTGAAATATACAATTTGTGTATATATATGATTTGTATATAAACAAATGTAAAAGGTAAAGGTAAAGGCCCTCCCGTTGATCGTCGATTTGCTCGAGCGGGCCCAGTAACGTCTCCATTGGAGACTTTGTTGTTACTGTGTCTGGCATATTGAATACTCTCGGTAGCTTGCCGGGCTCTCCGAGAGGGGCGGAGGAATCGAACTCGGGTCGGCCATGTTGGCTGCGTGTAAGGCTAACGCCCTACCCGCTGTGCTATATACAAACATATACAAATACACATATTTGTATATATGTGTATACACATACAGACATACACACTTTAAAACTGCTTTAATTCTTTATTTATTTATTTATTTTATTAGTGAAGCACCATGAGGTACAGTTGTAGATTTACAAATCTTTGTGCCTGAGTTTCGGTCATACAATGATCAAATACCCATCCCTCCACCAGTGCCCATTTCCCCCCACCCCCCCTCCCACCCTGCCTCTGTGGCAGGGCATTCCCCTTTGCTCTCTCTCTCCTTTGGGGTGTTGTGGTCTGCAAAAGAGGCATTGAGTGGCAATCATGTTCAGTCCATAGTCTACTTTCAACATAAAACTGCTTTAATTCTTACCCTTTATAAGATAGCAGCTATTTGAAGCATCACAAGGAAATGATTAATAGTGGTGACTAGAACTATCAGCCTTGACTTCATATTCTAGTTCTACCACTGACTAGCTAGTGCTTCAAGTTTCTTATTTTATCATCATTTACGTTATACAGATGAGTAAAACACAGCTTAGCCGACCTAACATGCTGGATCATGTAGCTAGCAAGTGGTTGAACCAGATTTAAAATAGTCTGGGATAGGCTGCACAGTCTCTGCTATAATTTCTGGTCAGGCATGATTAGTAGGAAAGCACTCAAAGATTCAAAAGAATACAAGTGTGCGAATCAAGGAATCAGTGATGAAACCCATTCTTTCAGCTAAACCATCTGAAGAGTTGTGGAAAGGATTGAAACTCACAAAGAAATCATCAATTTTTAGCAGCATTTCCACAGTCATTTACTTTGTTTTAAGGGATGTTATTGGGCTCAGATGGTCCCCAGGGCACCGCCAGGTGTGGTCTTTGAGCACAAAGTCAGGTGTGACCCCTGAGCACCTCATGGTGTTCCTATCCCCCCCCCCCCCAAGAAATGTTGCTATATTCTTCTTTCACAGACTGCTCCTGAACAAATACTGTTGGTATGATTCTTTCTCAGAGAAACAATAGGGAACAACAGCATGGAAACTGTTGATAGAGTTCTTTCTTAGAGAAACAATGGTGATTAAGATATTAAAGACTGGGAAAAGTCCTGCACTTAAAATAATAGAACACAAAAACTATTGACATTGCAATTTGCTGATTGAATAGAAAAGAAACATTCCAAACACTAACCTCCATGCCTTTTTTGTGCAATACTTTTCTAAATGTGTATAAATAAAAATCATATAGATCAATTTTGTTTTGAGAAAAAAAATATATAATTTAAAAGGAACAAAAACAAAATTGTGTGCAGAAAGAATTTTACCTTATCTGTGTAAATCTGTATGCTGGTATGATGGGTTATCCTAAGTAAATTTATATATAAAATGAAGAAGAAATAATACATTTTTGAAATTTGTAGTTCACTTTTATTTATTCTTGCTAGTTAAAAGCCAAAAGGACACTTTAAGGTTTATATTTGTCATCAAGGTATTCTTATCCTTTACATGAAAAAATGAATCACATTGTAAAGATTAACTCACATCAATCTCAGATGCTATCTGGAGTCTTTCTCTTGCCCATGTTTTTTGTTATTGCTGTCATTCTAAAACTCTTTTTGTTTCCCATTTGAACCTACAGCTGAATTAGATAAAATCTTGAAGCAATAAGTCAAACTGCTCTTTTACTTCCTGTTGCATTTCATCTTGCTTTAATACCTCCCTTGGTTAGAAAAATATATATCAAGTATTTTTATTAACATTTGTAGCACGAAGACTGAGAAGACACCATGATAAAATGAAAGGGTGTGGTTTAGGAGTGCAACTGGCCTAAATATGAAATTCTGAGAACTGCCTGGTAACTGTGAGATGCGATAATAGATGTCAAAAGCACATTATCATATTTGATTTTCACAAACCTTTTCTGGTTAAGACAGGTAGTACTTTTTAAAATGATGGCTTGATATTCAGGTACTTAACTAGCCTACAAGCTGTATTCCTTGTCAAGAACAGAAAAAAGGGAGCTATGACTCTGAATTTTATTCCATATTTGTCCTGAGCTGTAAGCAAACCTAGGATGGGACCAGAGAGATAGTACAGGGTTAAAGCAGATGCCTTCCAGGTGGCAAACCACAGTTCCCTGGCACTCTGGTCCCCTAAAGCATCACCAGGTTTAGCTCTGTAAATCCCTGAGCACTACCAGGCTGGCCAGGAACACACTCAGCACTGCTGGGTCCTAAGGAGCACCACATCCTTGGAATTTTACACTAATATCCCATTAGCCAAAAATCGCCAGAAATTTCTCTCAGGCCTCCTGGATCCTGCTTGGGATCTGTTTCCATACCCCGACTCCAAACTGAAGAAACGTAGGTTGGAAGTAAGGGGTGACTTAGAGGGTATATTGAACTATGAGTGTTGGGTATTAAAGGGACTATGAAAAGAAGAATTTTATATCCAAATATCCATTCATTTTCAAGAACTGCAACAAGAAAAGAATTTTCTTGACATGTCATGAAATTTGAAGTGATCAGAGAAGCATGATATTATATATGCTGTTTAGGTTCTGGATAGGTTATTGACTGAACCGACTTTATGATCTGTTCTGAAAAACTAATCATCATTTACGATTCTGGAACACATTCTAACATAAAGACACCTAGTTTGTAGATATTTAGAACACAAACCATTCACAAATCAGGGATTGCTATGTAGGGCAACTTGCTTTTAAACTTTTAAGTTCATAAATCACAAATTGATTACAGATATGTTACTCAGATACATGCTTTTCTGTATTTTCATTTTATTTTCTACTTAGTTTGAGAAAAATACTCTTTTTTATTTGTTTTGTTTTGGGACCACACCCAGTTATGCTCATGGATTACTCCTGTGCTCAAGGGACCTTATGGGATGCCAGGGGTTGAACCCAGGTAGGCCACATTCAAGACCAGTGCCCTTCCCACTGTACTTGCTGTACACCACTGTACACCACTCCAAATACTCAATTATGTTTTAATTTTGGAAGCATATCTGGTATTATATTTATTTACCTATTATTTCTTTGAAGCAAAATCGATTTTATTTGGAGGGTTTTTTGGGGGGTGGGGGTGTGGAAGAGAGAGAGAGAGAGAGAGAGAGAGAGAGAGAGAGAGAGAGAGAGAGAGAAGAGAGAAATGCACTCGAGAAACTGCAGGCTCCTCCAGGGGCAGAGAGAACCCCTACACACATCCCAGCATTAGACATGAAAACGTGAACGTACACATCTCAAGAGGGGAGATGTGGGCAACACATGTGCTCGGGCAACACATGTGCTCAGCCATGTGGGCACAACAACAAGTCACTAAAAGGTAGCAGCTTTAGCAAAGTACTAAAAATATATTTGAGTAGTCCCAGATAGTTTATGTGCTATTTTTAGTAGAATGTTGGGCAGGTAAATTGATGAAAACTGTTTTTTGTTTGTTTTGCTTAATACTTTATATTTGATCCAATATTTTCCTTTTTAACTAAGGTGCCCAATCTCAAGTACATTGCATCTGTTTATTAAATAATGGGTTTTTTTAATAATTTTTTTTATTTCTGAGTTACTAAAATTTTTTGGTCGATAATAGTAACAGTTAGTAGGCCCTACCAACAAATATACTACAAAACCTTTAAGATTAGTTTATATGATACGGTGTGAACGAAGTACCCTATATTGAATTCATATGACAAACTGATACATAGAATAAATATGTACCTTGATATGAAGGCTATATAACATTTACTCGAGCATATAACATTACATTAAAAGGATATCTTAATTTCTTAAAAGAATTTTTAAAACAGATAAACGAGAAAAGTTAAAACTTGTACTTTAAGATTTCCCCCACCAATATATATAATATATTCCCCCACAAATATATATAAATGAGTTACTTTCGTGATGCTCTGTTACCTCCACATATATTATTAATGATCATAGTTATTTTGTAGAAGGTCTTTCAGTTTGAGTTTGTGTTGTATAAGATTTAGAACTGAGGACAGAGAGATAGTGCTTGCCCTGAATGCAGTGGCACTAGTTTGATCCCTGGTATCATATCTGGTCCTCTGGACACTGCCAGGAGTGCCCTGAGCACCACTGGGTGTGGTCTCCCCCAAAATATAGACAAGCAGAGAGTTGATCTTGCATTCTCACTACATCTTATTAGATGGCATATAATTTTGATTTTTTCCCATCACTAATCATCCTCACTCTGATCACTTGTTAAGGTGATATCTATTAACTGTCTCCAAAGCTTACCTTTTGTTTCCTTTCATGTGATTAATACATCTTTTGTATGTAGGAGGGGCTGTCTTTAAACTAAGTATATTATTAGCTTTTTCAATGTATTCATTGACTTGTTTATATAGGTATGGTCTTATATTTTTCTATTTTATTTAGTGCATAATAGTATTCTGAAATGCTAGACTAGGATGATCGTCATGTTTCTAATTATTCTAATGAAGATCAGAGCAAAAATTATAACTCGACATTAAAAGTCACCTTGTTAGAATGACTTTTGTATTGTGTTCATTTATATACCCTACACTTTGTCCATTAATTACGTTGAGATGAAAGAGATTAAAAATTCCATATCGAGTCCAGGTGACAACATGCTAATGTCAGTCTGTTAACCAATTTTTCTTTCTCTTGAGCAGAATGAACCTTCACATATATTCTTGTTGAAAGCAAAAAATAATAATGATGTAAATGAAAAAAATGCATAATGACTTTTGAAAAATCGTGTATTTGCAACTTGGTATTTTTTTTCTATCCTTCAAATAGAGGAGTCCTCATTTTGGCTTCCCTTATATGGAAATATGTGCTGCCGATTAGTCGCCCAGCCAGTGTGCATGGCTGAGGATGCATTCGCAGGATTTCTTAATCAGCAGGTTAGAGAACTTTAAATATCCTACAATTATAGCTTCAGTGTAGCTCTTAATATACTGGCAGTTGTTTGGCTTTCTGAGAAATGTATTTTAAAGTCTTCTTTAAAACGACAGTTTTCTCAACGTGAGCTACAGACTAGGGAGTGGTGGGGCTGAGAGGGAGGGTTCGATGCAGTTTTGACTGGAAGGAGCTGCCCCTTCAGGTTCCTCTGCATCATTAAGCTTCCAAGTGGTAACAGGGTAATCACCAACGGAGGATCCCAGGTGGAAACTGATGAGGGCAGCTCCACACCTTCCACATAAGGGCCTTTCTGGCAGATGGCTATTGGCACCATTTAGGCCTCTGGGCTTCCAAAGCTTGCCTCTGTGCCACCTCCCTCTGATTTATTTATAACTGTAGTTATTTATATTCAGTAAATAATTAATTATGGGCTTCAATGAATCAATAGCTTTTTCTAAAAGATTCCATTAGGAGGAAAGAAAATTTGCATTCTTATAGGGCAGTCAATGTTTTCCGGTGTTCTGAGAACAGTAAGGGAAAATTTATATTTTAAACATTCTGAGCTATTTTTATAATTTTCCTGAGTCATTCGATGAGTTTCTGTGGAATTCTATCCACTAATTTTTATAGACTAGCTTCTCTGAGAATGCATTGATTTATGATTTTCTGTGTACAAAAGTTATGTGTTAATTATAGTCTCCATTTTGCTTAATGTATTTTAAAATTCCAAATCTTTTTTTTAAATTTTTTTTTTTATTAGTGAAACACCATGAGGTACAGTTGTAGATTTACAATTTTTTGTGCTTGGGTTTGATTATACAATGATCAGATACCCATCCCTCCACCAGTGCCCATTTTCCACCACCATGGATAATATCCCCCCACCCCCACCCCCCTCATCCCCCCCTGCCACTGTGGCAGGGCAATCCCCTGTGTTCTCTCTCTCCTTTTGGGTGTTGTGGTCTGCAAAAGAGGCATTGAGTGGCAAACATGTTCAGTCCATAGTCTACTTTCGACATGCATCTCCCCTCCTGGGAGGATCCCCCAAACACCCTTTATTTGGTGTTTCCTTCTCTATCTGAGTTGCCCTTTCCTCTAGAATGCCTGACTGGCCACTAAACCACAATGAGATACCATCTCACACCTCAGAGACTGGCCCAAATGTTTTTTTCTCTAGTACTGAGTCTTTGATCTGTGGGTACTTATTTATTATATTGTAACAAAACAAGCAAACTTAAATTTTATAAATATTTAAGTATTTTATTAAACTACAATGATAAATGCTGATCTAAGGTTGATGTCTCTTGTTTTTTTTTTCAGCAATTGATAAAAGGTCTGATTAGTTGGAGAAAGTTGTATTGTGTTTTAAGAGGGGGAAAACTTTCTTGTTTTTACACTCCAGAAGAAATTGAAGCTAAAGTGGAGCCAACTTTGGTAGTACCCATTAACAAGGTAAATAAAATGGATTTTAGAAAATAAAAGTATAAATTTACAGGAAGTTTGTACTTTTCTATAAAATTCATATCGTTGCCATCTTGAATGGGATAGGGTTACTAAAAATATGTTAGTTTATAAAAATTATTTACTTTTATTTTTAATGGGGTAGGATTACTAAAATAGGTTAGTTCATAAAAATTATTTTTATTTCCATTATGAAGTTTACCTGAATAAGGAAATTCTGGAGCGATAGCTGGAGCGATAGCACAGCGGTAGGGCATTTGCCTTGCACACAGCCAACATGGCCGACCCGAGTTCGATTCCTCCGCCCCTCTCGGAGAGCCCGGCAAGCTACCGAGAGTATCTCGCCCGCACGGCAGAGCCTGGCAAGCTCCCCGTAACGTATTTGATACGCCAAACACAGTAACAAGTATCACAATCGAGACATTACTGGGACCTCTCGAGAAAGTCGATGAACAACGGGAGAGCCTTTACCTTTACCTTTACCTTTACCTTTACCTTAAGGAAATTCTGTATATATCCTGAGAAACCATAGTATATGGATACCTGTACAAGTAAAAAGACTATAAGGCAGGGATTAACTGCGTTAACAGCATATTTAATCTTTTATGAACTAAGAGATTATATAAACAAGTTGTTATGTGACCTTTCTGGTTAATATTCAAATTAACCCGTAAGACTCATTATGGCATATTTTGGGCCACACCTGGTTGTGCTCAGGGCTTACTCCTGGCTTAGTACTGAGGAATCACTCCTGATCAAGTTCAAAGATTGGTTACGTGTTGCCAGGGACTGAACTTATCTTCTGGTTGGCCACAAGCAGTTAAAGCGGCCTACCTGTTGTACTATCTCTTCTGGACAGTGGCTAAAATTTAAAAGAGTAGAAGAAGAGAGGAAAAGAATTAGCACGTATGTTTTATTATTTCTTACAGTATTAATGGACAGTGGACCAAACTTCTGTCGGTCCTTTTATATCAACAGTCCCTTCAGAATATTTGAGTGCATGTTCTGCATCTCAAAAAGTGCACTTGAACCAAAGAGATAACACAGGGATTAAGGCACTTGCTTTGCATGCAGTCAACTTCAATTCACTCCATGTGGTCTCTTGAGTGATCCCTGGACAGAGCCCTGAGCACCATCAGGTGAAGGCCCCAAAAAAACAAAAAAATGTTGCACTATATTACCAACACACACACACACACACACACACACACACACACACACACACACACACTTAGTGGTTTGATACATAATAGATTAGTATTAAAATTTAATTTAAAAGTTGTACCCAAACATTTTTAGGAAATCGTTTCAATTGGGAATATTTACTTTTCTTTCTTAAAGAATTTTAAGTCTCTATTTAAAATTCATCTGCACTTACTATCCAGTTCTGGTTCATTTGGTTGATTTCCCTCCCCCTTTCATGCATTTCTACTCCAGAATAGTACCTCTTAAACTCTCCATTCACAAACACTCCTACCCACAAAATTTTTATACACAACAAGGGTATAAATAATATATAAATAGTATGAAGGGGCCCTGGAGAGATAATACAGGGGGGTAGGGTGTTTGTCTTTCATGCAGCCGACTCGGGTTCGATTCCCCGCATCCCATATGGTCCCCTGAGCACTGCCAGGAGTAATTCCTGAGTGCAAAACAGGAGTTTTGCCAGGCGTGACCAAAAAAAGAAAAAAAATAAAGGTATGAAAATCAAACACTGATAATAATAAATCATAAAAAAAATTAAACATTTATTAAGCTATGGGGTCATGACCTCCAGTTTAAGAGCTAGGCTATCTAGAATACTATAGCATCTTCAAGGTATTCATTTCAAATTAGCACTTTAAGGTAGGCAGAACAAGTAATTCAACCCATTTTACCTGCGTATTACTTCTCTTTCACAAGTGAAGAAATAGAAACCAATCAGCTAGAACTTGTCTGTTGTGAGGCTACTTTTCCTAATGTTCAAGGAAAATTCAGATAAATATTTGTGAACTATTTTTTTGTTTTCTCATGCACATCCTGTTAGACAAGATTTGGAAGACAGAATTAGACTTTTTCCTTTCTCCATATCCACTTTGGAGTAGTTTTGAAAATAAGAAATTGTTCTGTAAAGATGTTCTGAGCCTGAAGCCACAATCTACATTTCTTACAATTGCTTACGATGCGTTGAATATTTACCTTTTGAATTTAAAAGGACAGTTATAATGGAGCTCTTCTGTTATTGAAGTCAGCGTATCTGCATTTTTTTCTCTGGTAACAACGAGAGTCTAATTCCAGAAAAGTAGTCACAGTTTTTATATGGTCTGACTAAATTGACCTTTTCAATTGACTCATTTTTTCTTCTGGTAATAAAAGCTGATGACCCAAAGACTGATGGAATTCTGTAGTCAATCGACTTCATTATTAAGATGACTGAATTCAGCATACTTAGGAATCTCAGTGGTTGTTTCACCATTGACCATTAAAGTTCACAGGAGAACAATCTAGCAATTAATATAGACTTAGACTCGGAGACAATGTGCTATATTTAGTTCGCAGGAGTGATGTCATTAATATCTCTTCCATTGTACCTGACTTTTTGTCTACAGTCAAAAGAAAATTTCCAGGCTAAACCCTGAGCTCAGAGGAGAGATCTGAGTTTAGTATTATTCAGTTGTTGATCTCAAAGACTGAAGTGATGACAAAGTCTTTCATTTTCCCAACCATGTTTTCCATCTTAAATTTTTCCTGTTAATTCCTTCCCTTTCTCTGTAGAAACTTCTCTTTGCAGTTCCAACTTCCATCTCGGGTTTTTTGAACCCTTCTATTGTAGCACTGCACCGTAGCACTGTCCTCCAGTTGTTCATCGATTTGCTCTAGCAGGCACCAGTAACATCTCCATTGTGAGACTTGTTGCTACTGTTCTTGGCATATTGAATATGCCATGGGTACCTTTCCAGGCCCTGGCGTGGGGGTGGGATGCTCTCGGTAGCTTGCCGGGCTCTCCGAGAGGGATGGAGGTCTCAAACCTGGGTCAGCTGCATGCAAGGCAAACGCCCTACCTGCTGTGGTATCGCTCCAGTGATAGATATTTACTATCTCTTGTTAGAAAATGCCTCTGGTTTTGATGCTGTTGTTCAATTGAAGCGCCATGATTTACAGTACTGGGGATAGGGTTTCATGAATACAGTCTTCCTAGACACCTTCAACCAGAGTGAATGCTTTCCTCCACCATTGTTTCAGAGTCCCCTCTGGTCCACCTTCCACCGTACCCTCTTGGTAAGCTCAGTTCTGTAGACCAGTTCCAAGGTTCTGTTACCCTTGATCATTCATTATCCCTATACCTTGTTTCTTTATGTCCCATATATGAGAATGATAATCCTTTTTCCATCTCACTGACTTCACTCTGTATGATACCTTCTCTCAGACAAGAATCTAGTTACTTTTGGGGCCAGAGCCATAGCCCAGTGGGAAGGGCACTTGCCTTCCACTTGCAGACCCAGTTCATTCTGGCACTCCACATGGTCTCTCGAGCACTCCAAGTATGATCTTTGAGTGCAGAGCAAGGAGTAAATCCAAAGAACTGTTGGGGTTGCCCCACGAAAATTAAAAATTGATAAATGAAAATTTCACTGTCACATGAATATACCTCCTGTTAAAATAATTTTTACTTGTTTTTCTCAGATTATAAAATTATCCTAATTTACAAAAAAAAGTATAAAAAAGATTAGTGGTGATTTGTGTACCAAGTAGACAAGAGTTAACTTGCTTTTTCTTTTCTGGCCTAGGAATGGTAAACATAACTTTACTTCATTTTCAATCAAATATTTGCTTGTATGACTTGTGTTGAATACAATTTAAAAAAATTAATTTGGGGGCCGGAGTAATAGTACAGTGGGTAGGGCATTTGCCTTGCACGCGGCTGACCTGGGTTCAATCCCCGCCATCCCATATGGTCCCTCATGCACTGCCAGGAGTAATTCCTCAGTTCAGAGCCAGGGGCAACCTGTGAGCATCTCTGGGTGTGACCCAAAAAGAAAAAATAATAATAATAATAAAATTTGAACTATACCTGGTGGTGCTTGTGTCTTATTTCTGGTTCTGTGCTCAGGGATCACTCCTGGTTGGAGGACAATATGGGGTGCCAGGGATTGAACCAGGTTGGCTGCAGGTAAGGCTAGCACCCTAGCCCATGCACTATTGCTCCAGACTCTATAGTTCAATTTTATTATTATTTTTTGGCTTTTTGGGGGGAGGGAGTCACATCCAGCAATGCTCAGAGGTTCCTCCTGGCTCTGCACTTGGGAATCACTCCTGGTGGTGCTCAGGGAGCCATATGGGATGCTGGGGATTGAACTCAGGTCGGCCGTGTGCAAGGCAAACACCCAACCCGTCGAACTATCACTCCCACCCCTACAGTTCAATTTTAAATGTACAACTCAATATTTTTGACAAATATGCATTTGTATGCAAGTTTGGGCAGGATTAAAATTTTTGTGAGAACATTTAACTTAAATTTCTTTGCAGATATAGTTTGTTTTTTGTTGTTTTGTGTGTCTGTTTGTTTTTGTTGTTGTTTGTTTGTTTGTTTGTTTTTGCTTTTTGGGTTACACCTGGCAGTGCGCAGGGGTTACTCCCGGCTCGTACACTCAGGAATTACTCCTGGAAGTGCTTGGGGGACCCTATGGGATGCTGGAAATGCAACCTGGGTCAGCCACATGCAGAGCAAATGCCCTACCCATTGTGCTATTGCTCTGGTTTGTAGTTTGTTATCTATACTTTTTGCTTAGCTATTTCAGTATAAATCTTCATCACTGGTACTTCATTTTCATTCTTGCACTGACCTTCCTTCTATGAACTGGTATTCTTTGGTTTAAAACAAAGGGCTTTTAAAATCAGCCAGTAGTACATTACAGTCCCTTCTGAAGTAATGGGGAAAATATTTCATTTTTTAATGATCAGTTTCTGTAAGAAGTTTATTTTACATATTAATATTATATTGATATTGGCAATATGTATTAGAGTGGTATTTCCTCTTCAGAGGTTGCAATGAGTTGCCATGTCTATCACCTGGCAGTCAGTTATAAATTAAAAAAATGTTTTGAATATTCAGTGTCTTGAATTATTTGGCTTTTAAGTGTAAGCTTTCTGGATTTTTTTTGTCTATTCTCTAGACATTAAGATACATATATTATTATGTCTTAAATAAACAGGAAGTTTAGTAAGTGCCAACATGATATCTTATAATATGTAGTAGAAGTAAACATCAAATTTTTAAGAATAACTTCTTTTAGTTTTAAAAATGTTTCCAATGCTGGATCTTTAGAGATAGTTTTTTACTTAATAATGTCAAATATTAAATACAAATCAGAGTTTCTTTTGGTTATCTTCTCTCATGATTTAGAAAATAATAATTTTGTTTAATGCTGCTTTTAATTTATGTGAAAACATAAATTTCATAGTTGCTAAAGTATATAAATAGTAGTTGTGTTATTTTGATCACAGGATCTGTTCCTTAACTATAATTCTTGTCCCTCTAATGGCATTTCCTGTAAGTCTAAGTCAGTTCATTAATTTTCATAGGGAGCCATCTGTGGAAATAGTCACATTAAGGAAAGAAAAGCCTAAAAGCTATTCCCCTCCCCTTTTCAATCCAAATTTGAAAGGATGATTTTCTTCAAAGTGATTGCTTCAACTTCAAAAACTTCCTTATGAATGTTGTTGAGCAAGACATTCTCAAGTAAAGGCTACTTAACTGGAGCCACTGAATCTCCTATACATTCTATAAAGCATTTTATTAGCCAGTTTTATCCATTGCCAATGAAATTGGGGTAGAATGGAAAAGAACTGTGGGTCTTTGAGAACAATAGCCTTTTCTTGGTTTAAATACTATGCCTCACTTCATTTTAATGAATAATAAAATCTGTACTAAACAAGTCAATAACACTTGGTGTGATAAACCTCTCTTAAATTGTCTTGAAATTGCTTTTAACTATTATATTTATTATGAACCCTTGCAAGCAATATTATTATGACTCACTCAGAATTTTCTTCTGATTTATCCACGTAGTATCTGAACCATATGAATTATTTAATTTTTTCCCTTTTATTTTTTTCCCTTTTAAAATATATCAGAAATGACTTTTTAAACAGCCTTTTCCTTTAGAGGTTTACATTTCTAATTTCATTGACGTGAGTTGGAAATAAAAACATCACAGTAATATGAATCATATCTAATGCTTGGTTTATGGTTGTGTTGTACATATTTTAAACCTTTCTTGCCATGTACTTTGAAAGTATATGTTTTATTATTACAGGATATATAAGATTTAAAGCTTGTTTCTAGCTTTAGTCCTAATATATACAATATTTTTGTCTCCAACTCTCATTAGCAAGGATATAGATCAAATAGTTTTCAAAAAAATTATTTATCCATATAGTAACATTTGCAAGGAATGTGTGAAAAAATAATACTAATATCTCATAAGAAAGCATGTTTTTTTTATACTTGTTTCATTATTTTTTAATTATTTTTTAAATTTCAAGATGATCTATAAATAGGATAAAGGAGACCAGCCGTACCATCTCACACTGTTCCATCACTGAATAATTTTGAATTCAATCCTAGCTATCATGTCATTTATTTATATTGTACTTTTTTAAAGAAAACATTTAGTCATGTATATTATAAATAGATAATAAAAGAACAGTATTCAAGTTTACCAGTCTTGGAGTTTTTTTAGCTTTTAAATTAGAAAACGAATGTTGCTTAATTAGGTATCTCTTAATTTCTACTCTCTGTCTCTCACACACCACTATTTGTCGAAGAAATTAGGTCATGTTACTTGACTTTTTCAGAGTTTGGGTTTTTCTGATTGCATTTTCAATTTGCTCTTTTTATTCTATTTTGGATCATATTTAGGTTTGCTTGTTGGTTGTTTAGTAAGAATAAGTCTGAGGAAATATCTGCCTGTACCAAGAGTTACATTATATATCCAAGCCTTCATTCACATTTGCATCCACTGTTAAACATTACTTATATCCTTTATTTTGTTAGTGATTATAAACTGTCTGGTGATATTTTAATATTTTTTGTTTATTAACGGAGACATTTTTCTTTCTCAGTTCATCAGCTATTTGGTTGGGTTGCAATTTTATGTGAAAAACATTAATGCTTTAATTTCTTTTTTGCATTTATATGCTACTTATCCGAACAATGAGGTGATTCTGCAGCATTCTTCAAATGTTACTTTTTTTCTAACATTTGTTGAGTCTTTCTCATGTTTCAGTGAGATTTTTTTTTATTATGACTTTATGGATTTTTAAAGACATTTCATATATGATTATTGCTATGTTTATTGTTCAGATTGTCCCACCTTTGACTACCAGAAGCTTCTTCATATTCGGGTCTGAGTTCTTTTGGTACAGTCTTCATAATAATCTTTGGTTGCTAGTAGGACAAGATGTTCCAGGAACATCTTATGTTTTCTGACCTAAGCTGGAAGTCAGCCATTTCTCTAAAGAGCTGTGAATCTCCTTGGTAGAAAAGAATGTTTAGAGATCATAATCTGGATATACAATAGGTGGTGTGTGTGTGTGTGTGTGTGTGTGTGTATGTAGGTGGGGGGGGGATAGGGAAAGAGAGGTGTCCTAAAAGTACTCAGGGATTAGGAGGCTATGCCCAGTGATTCTTCACCAACCAGCTTGAAATGTTCAGTGAGAGGGCCTATGGATGCAGGAGGGCTGTAATACTGGGCCAAACACTGCCACGACCATCCTGGAAGTGCTTAGAGGCCTGTAGGCCTTAGCCCCGTGATGCAGAGGAACCACTTGCTGCCCTGGATCTATTGGGGTCTCGCATATGCATTTAACTCACGTGCCTGAACCCCTGTACTCTTTTTTCTCTCTGGTCCCACATAGTTTTTTATAAGGCTGTTTAATCTAAAGTAAAGTAAAGGCCCTCCCGTTGATCGTCGATTTGCTCGAGCGGGCCCAGTAACGTCTCCATTGGAGACCTTGTTGTTACTGTGTCTGGCATATCGAATACTCCCCGTAGCTTGCCGGGCTCTCCGAGAGGGGCGGAGGAATCGAACTCGGGTCGGCCATGTTGGCCGCTTGTAAGGCGAACGCCCTACCCGCTGTGCTATCGCTCTCGAGCAAATCTAAAGTAAGAAATAATAAATTTATTTCTGAAATAGTAATTTTCTATTCCCATAGAAATGGAAGGTTGCAATGCAGATTTGATTCAAAAGAATGGATAACCCAAGAGAAAACTGATTTATCAGATAGCATTTTTGTTTCAGTTGTCCTCCTTGGTATGCTCACAACCTCATGTACTAGAAGGTTGCATGCAGTTCAGTAGATACTGAGTCTCAAAAGTAGCGCCCCAAAGGATTGAATCTTTACAGGAATAATCTCAAATCTATCCAAATCTGTCGGCAAGTCAAAAAAATCGTCTATTGAGTCTCTCAAATTGACCGAAATACTTGGAATTAGCAAAAACAAGTAAAAAAATTGGGGGGAACTAAAGAGAGAGTTAAAGAGGGGTTAAAGCACTTGCCTTTTATGTGGCTGACCCCAGTTCAATTCCCAGAAATCACCTGGCTTTGCCTAGAGCCGCCCACAAGTGTCACTGGGTGTCGCTCAGCTGCCTATAACTACCTCTCCCCAGAAAAAGGAGCCTTAGATAATAACAGTTTGGAATCTAAACTTCTGCATCTATAAATTAGAGAGTTGTACTGAAAATTATGTATTAAATCTGAGTCTATTACTTTTTAAAACTGTTTATCATTTGAATTGCTTTTTCACCCTTTATTATTTACTTATTTATCAAATGTTTTACTCAGTGGGTGTTAAAAACAATATTTTGGTAGCAAAAGAGGGACGGAGATTATTTGGCGTTCCCTCCCAAAGTATTTCCCTTATTGATTCATTATGTGTAGTCATAGTCTAGCATGCTAAAGTCCACCTTTATTTCTAACCCTTTCTTGTGGGAGAATTGAAGTTATGCGAACTATTGATGACAATTTTTTCTACACCAAAGGATAGCTTCCAAGAATTTTTCATGACATATTTCTGTTTTAGGCTGATACATTGTATTACATTAAAATTATTTTTTTCTTGACATACAACTTTGTTTAGTCACTTTCTTTGACATGCAGTTTTTTGGTTTGAAAATTTTTCTGTTAGTTAACTTATTCGAAGTGGTATTATTTAACAGGTAATTCCAATGATTTTTTTGTACTTCACTTGCACCTTTTAGAAAACCTCTTACATTAAAAAAATGTGGTGCTTGTGGTTACCAGAACTAATAAAGTAAAAGGTATATATTGTGCTATATGTTCTCTTTTTTGTCGTTGTTTTAGAGGAAAGGAAAGACCTGACTGTGATTTACTTCTCACTCTGTGCTTGGGATTCACTCCTGATCTGTGTCTGAGTCACTCTGCAGGGTACCATGTGTCAGA
The DNA here is from genome assembly GCF_029834395.1 of Sorex fumeus. Classification (NCBI taxonomy): domain Eukaryota; kingdom Metazoa; phylum Chordata; class Mammalia; order Eulipotyphla; family Soricidae; genus Sorex; species Sorex fumeus. Next base: position 5,591,964 of record NW_026606240.1, read on the forward strand.
CTGGCTCTGTGCAAGGCAAGCGCCTTACCCTGGTAATATCTCTCCGGCCCCTTATTCTCTTAGAAAGATATGAGGGTATATATCCTAGCTATTTAGATTTCTACATACTTTTATTTGAAAAAGTATCTTGTCAGGTGTGATCTTCCATACCCCCTGCGTTTTGGGATATTCCACAAATATTTTTTAAAAAGGAAAATAAAAACACTTTACTATTTTAAAAATTGAAAACATTTAGCCCTATATTCAGAAGGTAGTCATAAATTTCTATTAAAATAGATTTGGATAAAAGGAGGCATAATTTCAACAATAAGAACAGCCATAGAGGGCCCCCCATCCTTCCACCTACCCAAGCGGCCTTCAATTAGTCTGACAGAGTAGCATTATCAAAGAGTCTTCCTAGAACTTAAATCATTCCCTGCGAGTCATAATAAGCTTTATGGGTAAGAAGTTAATTACATGAATTTTCAGTTCCAATGAGGTCATTTGGGGCAACGGTTTTTAATATTGTATAAATAATTACTTAAAAGAGTTAATTCACAAAATTTATTACCAAGGTATAGGAGTGTAAAAAGACCCTACTGGGATAAGATTACAATGTTGGCCATAATTTATTACAATTCTCTAAAGACAGATTCCTGTTTGTTTGTTTGTTTGTTTGTTTGTTTTTTAATGAAGGGATAGACTATCTCTTAAGATTTGCAATAATTATATTTCACACTACCTCACGATTTCAAAGTTATGTTGCTACTTTATACAAATACTATGCTTTTTCTTCTATTTTTGAATAAAAAGAATTCAAGGGGTCAACGAGATAGCTCAAGTCCTCGAACACAGACCTACCATGAACAAAATTCTGAGTTCAGTCCCTGGCAGCGTGGCTACGGGGGCAACTACGAAACACCCCTCTAGCCCCCACATTATTTTTGCCTGTATTCATCCATTTTTTTCAGAGACTGGCAGCTCTTCTTTCTAACTCTACTAGACATACAACACATGCACAGACATTATTATTATTTGTGTTTGTAAGATTTTGCTATGTGACTGTACATACAACCTTTTTTTATATAATCAGTGAAGTGAAGGGTGGCGTGATCTCTGAGCACAGAACCAGAAATAATCTTTTAACAGTGCTCTGTGTGACCCAGAAAACAAGCAACAATTTTTTTTAAATCAACGAGATGAAAAATTTCTTCATTACTTTAATCAGCTTTTGTCACTACTAGACAAATAGTTTCTGAAAAGTTTGTCTGGAACTGCTCAGCCACCACTGCACGTAAAATGTGACGAGCTCAAATTCAGATGATTGTAAGCATACACATAGAACGAATTTTAGAGACTTATTATGGAAAACAAAAGTGAATTTTCTTATATAAAATGCATTATTCATTTAGGGAACATGTTTTACAAAGTGGTTCACAGTTGAGTTTCAGGAAGACGGTTTTCCAGCACCAACCTCCCCGCCAGTGTCAACCTCCCCCTACCAAGGTTCCCTTTATCCCCCCCACCCCCGCCTGTCTCTTTGATAGGAGCACTTTAAAATTTGCTTATTGTAGTTTGAATATAGTGCTTTCGGGTTTGTTGCTCTATGGTTCAGATAAATCGTTCAATGATACCTTTTTACCATCAGTGTATCCCTGCACCCTTTATCTGTTGCCTCCGTCCGCCTTTTCTTCTTCTTTCCACCCCTTCTCTATCTTCAGTTCTATAGGTGAAGTTCTAGGGTATTCTAGGCGTCCCCCCTTTGGTATGTAGGGTGATACTTTGGATGTTTTGAATACATAAAAAAGATCATTTTAAAATTAAAAAAAATTACATAATTCCTTCAGTTTTATTTTACAATTTAAAAATGATTACTAAAGTGGCTCAGATAGTACTAGAATAATGTACCATTTGTTATCACGAGTGCCAGACCTTTATCTTTTGCAGTTCCAGACTTTTCCAGACTTTTTCTCTCAAATTTCCTAAATCATAATGTTTTGGACTTCCACAATGAATGAAACCATTGCTTTTGTTAGAAAACATTGCAGTTGTCATTTTGAAGAGAAATAATTGTTATCATTAGAATTATATTACTTTATGGATCTTTAGCTTTGAGCTTTGTAAACATGTTAAATATGAAATATAAATGAAGAAAATATTTTGCTGCAGCAAATTGTTATGGTTTTATGATTTTAACTGATTAAGTTATATATTATGCATGGTGCTAACATAAGAAACATACTTTGCTGATTTTCTTATTCACGGTCACGGTCCTCCCATTGTTCATCGACTTTCTCGAATGGGTCCAGTAACGTCTCCATCGTGAGACTTGTTACTGTGTTTGGCGTATCGAGTACGTCACGGGTAGCTTGCCAGGCTCTCCGAGAGGGGCGGAGGAATCGAACTCGGGTCGGCCATGTTGGCTGCGTGCAAGGCAAACGCCCTACCGCTGTGCTATCGCTCCAGCCAATTTTTCTATTAATGTTCAAAATAGAGTTAACAAATAATTCACATTATAGCACAGCGGTAGGGCGTTCGCCTTACAAGCGGCCAACATGGTCGACCCGAGTTCGATTTCTCCGCCCCTCTCGGAGAGCCCGGCAAGCTGCCGAGAGTATTCGATATGCCAGACACAATAACAACAAAGTCTCCAAAGGAGACGTTACTGGGCCCGCTCGAGCAAATCGACGATCAACGGGAGGGCCTTTACCTTACCTTTACAATTTCATTTCTTCAAGAACAACAGTCTGATTCATTAATCTTTATATTTTTATTAAGATTATTCTTGGGGTCATTAAAGGATTTATATTATAAGATTTTTTGCTATCATATTGGAGAGCCCAGCAAGCTACCGAGAGTATTCGATATGCCAAACACAGTAACAACAAAGTCTCCAATGGAGACGTTACTGGGCCCGCTCGAGCAAATCGATGATCAACGGGAGGGCCTTTACTTTTTACTTTTACAGTTATAACATTCTATACTTATTTATTGCAATTTTTTAAATGTATGTAAAAGAAAATTCATTGCTCTGAAATAGATAAAAACAAATTATGTTTTAATTTTATGTAAATTAATACAATTGCTATATGTAGCATGCTTTGAAACATTACTCAGTATTTTTAATATAAGCAGTTTGTAAAACCATCTAGAATTTGAATGTTGAAAATCCTCAAAATTACATTTTAATTTTCAAGTAACCTGCAATAAGATTATAAATGTATCTGGTATAAATATGGTAGCTAGGCAAGAGAATATTTATTTCATCATTATAGAAATATTACCACGTTAAAAATTTTGTATTGATTTTTAGAAAACCAGAATTGGGGCAATGGAGAAAGACGCCATGAAAATTCATAATTTCTCTGTCATCAACTCTGATTCTGGACAGGCTGTTACTCATATTTTTGCAGTTGATAATAAAGAAGATCTTCAGAAATGGCTGGAAGCCTTCTGGCAGCATTTCTTTGATCTTAGTAAGTCTATATTTGTTTGGATTTTCTAGTAGCTTATTGTTTAGCATCAAAGACTGCAGCAGTGATTTGGATATTAAAATTAAAATATTATCATTTGTATCAAGAACTTTTTTCTTTGCTCAGTGGTGACATATCCCCACTTTCTTTCACAACTCCCCCCCACCCCAGTGTCTGGATAACTATAAATAGCATGTCTTTGAATTTCCAGTATTCCTGCCTCTTTTGAGTTCCGCTGATCCCTAAAATAACTTCCCCACATTTTCTCAAAATATTAGATTTAGCTACCTTAAAAGGGTGTTTAATCAAAGGGATAAGAAGCCATTTGAGGAATAAAAACTTTTTATAGGATAGTGATGAGCCTCTAATATCAAAATATTCAGGAGGAAACTCATTTCATAACCTTCTGGTACCTCCAGATTCATTATAATATCATCTTGGACATAATCAAAAAATATTTTTTGAGCCATGAGATTATCAGTTTTCAATAATACAGTTCAGTGGTATGGATTATAAAAATAATAATACTAGTCATGTAATAGAGTTCTAGTTTGTAAAGTATGTGAGGTTCTAATATTCCCAATTGAAGAAGGAATTTTATCAGCAAAAATGGTGGAATTGCAGCATTTCTTTGGTCTTACTGATGATAAATTTAGCAAATTTTACATGAATAGAAAGAAAACCAGTGACCTTCTAATCAAACTAAGCCCAATGTAAGAGTCAAGGATTATTTTCTCATTTTTTTCTATAAAATTACAGAGTAGAGCTATTTTCAAACAATAAAGCGTTATTTTGACATTCTAAAAAGTAATCCTAAAAACATTTTAGGAATTTTTGCAAGGTGTTTTCAGGAACTCTATAAAAGTGGTAATACCTGCAATCTTCAGATTGACTGATTTTCTTTAAGGCTGCTCTGATCTATGGCCTAGTCACGTATCAGTGATAGATGGGGAGGGCAAGAAAGAAAACTAAATTTACCAAGTGTAGCATATGGCTTCATTCATTTCTCATAACAACCCCGTGAGGCAAAAGAATATTTTCCTTCGGTCTAAAGGAAGGCTGAAGATTCTTGTTTACTTCAGCAAACCAGAGGATTTCCTTCTTGGATTTCTTGGAATCTGTAGGACTAATTTTAACTGTTACTCTTAGACAATTAAGATAATTAAATATTTATTCCATGCTTATTAGCAGTTACTATATTTCCTTACTTTATTGTTGGTTTTTTTTTAATCATTTCCTTGTTTTAAAATGTCAGTTAATTGTTCCCTTCTACCAGGTAACATTTTAACTAACTGCTGTTTCTGAGAGTCTGTCTTAAAAAAAAGACCATTATTCACATAAATTAATAAATTAAGGTGAAACTACCACAATATTAAGCCCAATATTAATTGCTACTAGATGACCTCATATTTTCATTTTCCAGATTATGTAATTTCCCATAATAAAGTTAGCAGTTGAAAGAATATGAGTTGCATGGTGTTTTGTTGTTGTTGTTGTTGTTGTTATAAAGAGACAACCTCTGGTTCTCAAGTTGACTTCCTTTTTAGGGTTCCATGTATTAGGGTAAAATCTGCCAACCTTTCTGATTTCAGACTATAGGTTCAGTACCCTTTCACTTTAGAATTCATTGCATATGGAGAGAATATGAAACAAAGATATAAGTGCTGAAAATGGTGGAAAATGTTGTGGAAAATGTCGGGTTTTAAGATCTTCCCTACCTTGTGATAACTGTAACCTCTTGTGATCTAAGGTGAAATTTGATAGAGAGACAAAGTAGAGAGGGTGTATATCCAGGATAGATAGATACGTAGGTGTCCAAGGGGAAAAAAAGTAAAAATGACTTAATGGTTTAATATTTAGGAAAAACTTCAGTTATTTTTCTCCCCTTAAGAATTGAAAGTCAGGGGGCTTGAGCTATAGTACAGTAGGTAGGGCGTTTGCCCCTCACGCAGCCGACCCGGGTTCAATCCCCAGCATCCCATATGGTCCCCGAGTACCACCAGGAGTGATTCCTGAGTGCAGAGCCAGGAAGAACCCCTGAGCACCACCGAATATGACCCAAAAAGAAAAAAAGAGAGAGAGAGAGAATTGAAAATTGGGAGAAGGAGAAGGAGATAATTAGAAATCAAGAGAGAAGCTTGGTGGAACTAGTTTTTTTTATCCTATAGAACAGCCTAAGGGGTGGAGGTTGAAATGGAAGGGGGAAGAACGTTTAATGTTGGAAAACTAACAGACATGAAACAGCAGAGGAGTAACATTTGTTGTTGATCAAGAAAGGACTGGTTGATCAAAGATCATTTTTTGAAATATTGAAAGTTCAAACATTGACTTACATAAGCAGGTAGCACACAGATAAATTTCATTAGGTATATTATGATGGTAAATATTTATGTGCAAACATCCTCAATATGCAGATTTTAGGTGAACAAACCCACTTAATATTTTGTACCGTTTTTCTTTATACTAGCTTATTGGTATCACATAAAGAATATGCATACTAATTTATACACTGCCAATTGGAAACATTTTGACTAGTGAACATACCACATATATACTTCTGAATTTAGTAACACATGAGATAATATGGCATTGTATTCTAATTTTCAACATGATTAGTATTCTGCTGCTGGTTTAACAGTGACAGCCTTTTTTCTATGTAGAGAAAATAACTGACTTTATAATTTGCCTAAGATTGTCGCAGAAATGTTTGCTGGTTTAATGTTTTATCATTTTTCCATTAGATAAGAGCTTCTCCCCCCCAACCCCAAGAAGTGAAAAGCTGGCTTTTATGTATTATCTAAAAGAGGAAGTGGAGGAATAAGTTATCAGATCTCAGATCCCTCTAGATTTAAATTCTGCAGAGCGACCTTTGAAGTCTCATATTTAAGATTTTATTCCACTTTCTGTGTGGGTTATTTTCAGATTTTTAGCATATTTGTACTTAGCATTATAATAAAACATAATAAAAGATTTGTTATAATTCTTAACTATTTGGGGTAATGAATTTTAAAATTTATGCATATCCTGCCATAATAGTTACATAAAATTAAAACAACAAATATGAAGAGATAACTTGATTGTAAATATGAAATGTCTTAAATTTTAAAACATGAAAAATAGCCACATTTGATATTGAATATTATGGAAATGAAACAAAATAAAAGGAACAAAAAATAAACCATAAATCAGTCATAAAGGACTTACTGATGAAAAACAGGATATAAGAACTGTGAGTCTTAATTGTTTTCTTTAACATTATATATAATTTATGTAGACACATAGTATCTAACACAAACTTTATTCAGCATGCAAGTCTTCTATGTAACTATGGAAAAGTTCAATTTTTTATTCTTACTCAGGAGAAATGATCCTGAGAACATTATTTTGTAATACATACAGCATTCATCTATAATTAAAAGTTTTTGAAAGTCCATAATTATCTTGAAGTGATAATTGTTAAATAAGCAATTCTTATTTCTGTTTTAGAATTTTAAAAATTAAAATCATTTTGGAAAACAACTCCTTTTGGTTTTTTTTTCTACTTCCTGCTAGGTAACTGTCTTTTAACTTTCAACTATCTTGCACACTGAATGTTTCTATTTAATATTTAAAAGAGGAGAATGTATACAAACTTGCCATGAATAGTAATTTTAGTTATTGGCCACCTAGTGAAATAATACAGTATTTAGTAGCTTAGAGATTTTTAGCTTATCTGTGCCCTGAACTTTTTTAAAAATAGATGAATGTTTTTCCTAGTCTTGGACTTTGAAGTTATAGATAGATTAAAAAAAAATACTAGGTTTTTGTGACTTCCTTCAGGCAATGCTTTCTAATTTCAGTTATTTTTCAAAGCAAAAACAGTATTGATGCCTATGACAATGAAATACATGTCTTCACATTTATGTTTTAAACTGGTCTGTCTTTTTCTGTCTTAGGCCAATGGAAGCATTGTTGTGAAGAACTTATGAAAATTGAGATTATGTCACCACGGAAACCACCTTTGTTCTTAACAAAAGAGGCGACCTCAGTCTACCATGATATGAGTAAGTGGGGTGTGTCTTTTCTAAGCTGCAGGGTAACAAAAACAACATTGTCCAGACTCAAGCAGCTTATTCTATTGACATTAAAATGCTGAAATTTTCAGGGCACAGTCAAAATGAATAAAAAAAGACTATGATTATAGACTAAGGAACTCATGTTTAATAGATGAATTAATGCAAAATTAATGAATACACATTTTTCATAGTTTGAATACTTAAGATCAAACAAAAATGTTAAGGCTTTAAAATGAATAAGTGTGCATTGAAAATAAATATTAGCTGAGTAGCTGATGAAAATTCTGAAAATATATGCTTGCAGATTCTAAAATGTAGACAAATTTTTTTCTGTTAAATTTGTTTTGCAGTGTTGATAAATGAATGTGACTAAATGAAAACTTTCATCTCATGCCCAAATAATAGTTTACTACTTTGGAAAATTTGAAGTTTCTAGAGTCATTAATTTCCTGTTTTCCTATAGTTTTGAAGGATATTTATTTTCATGCGATTGCCTCAGTAAATGATGTAGAAGCACAAATCAAGGCTAGTTTCAGTCTGTCTTGCCACCTTTTCATTGATGTTATATTTGGGTTCAGGCATTTTAGATGACCAATGTTTCATTACATATCTTTATTCTTCTATTTTTCCTAAGAAAATAAGCAATTCTTATTTTTGTATTAGATTTTTCAAAATTAAAATCATTTTGAAAACAAGTCCTTTTGGTTATTTTTTTCTACTTCTTGCTAGGTTACTGTCTCTATTTCTTTATTTCTTTATTCTTTTATTTTTCCTAAGAAAAATTTCACCCAGCATCCTTACTACAAAATATGATACCCATTTTTCTGTATGTTTGATTTTAGTTTTTTGTTTCTCCTTGGACAGGGATTTTATTGATTTATGAGAAAGAATATAATTTGTATTTATTTCTGTGTACATATTTTGTTTTAGAAAAAAGAAAATCCATTTATGAATCAAAATAGATTTTTATTTCTTTTTTGGTTTTTAAGTTCGGAGGATACAAGAGCAGTGCTCAGCTGGGACTACTCTTGGCTCAGTGCCCAGAGGTGACCTCTGGTGGTGTCAGGTATTGAAAATTGGCCACATGAAAAACAAATGCCTTGAAATTAAAAAAATATATATATCTTGAGCTAGAGTGATAGTACAGCTGGTAAGGAACTGGTAATGAACTTGCCTTGCATGCTGCTGACTCAAATTCAATCCTTAGCACCTCATAATGTCCCCCAAGACTGCCAGAAAAGGGAGGGAGGGAGGGAGGGAGGGAGGGAGGGAGGGAGGAAGGAAGGAAGGAAGGAAGGAAGGAAGGAAGGAAGGTACCTTATGTCTGTACTCTGCCAAAATATATTTTACATACCAAAAAAATAAATAAATAAAACCTAACAAGTATTTTCGAATTAAAAGTAAATTTGATATAATTCTTCATCTTTGAAAACTGGATTCTCTTCACTTGATTATCAATGTAATTATGCATGTGTGAGTGTGTAAATTTAAAAAAATATTTTTTGTACACTTTGTTTTGTCTCTATTTTGTTTTTTTGGGGGGGTATGGTATAGTTATTTTTACAACTAAAGCCTTGTTTTAAAATATTTATTTTTGTCATGAAAAGATAGCTTAATGGGCTGGAGCACATGCTTTGCATGTAGGAGGCCAGGGTTCAATCCCCAACACTTTCTGGGTGTGACTTTGTGAGTTACAAAGTTATTCATAATTGGTTTTTTTAAATTTTTATTAGTGCAACACCTTTGAGGTACAGTTGTATACTTACAAATTGTTGTGCTTGGGTTTAAGTTTTACAGTGATCGAGTAACCCATCCCTCCACCAGTGCCCATTTTCCACCACCAAGGATCTCAATATCCCTCCCAACCCCCATCTCCGCATTCCCACCCTGCCTCTGTGGCAAGGCATTCCCTTTTGTTCTCTCTCTCCCTTTGGGTGCTGTGGTTTGCAAAAGAGGCATTGACTGGCAATCATTTTTGATCTATAGTCTACTTTCAGCATGCATCTCCCATCCTGGGAGGATCCTCCTAACATCCTTTCCTTGATGCTCCCTTCTCTGTCTGAGCTGCCTTTTCCCCTAGCATGTGTGGCTGGCCTCCAAGCCATGGAGTGAACCTCCTGGTACTTATCTCAGCTATTCTTGGGTGATAGTCTCCTATTTTGTTACTTTATATTCCCCAGATGAATGCAATCTTTCTATGTCTGTCCCTCTCTTTCTGACTCATTTCACTTAGCATGATACTTACCATGTAGTACGATTTGTATGTAAATTTCATGACTTCATTTTTTCTAACAGCTGCATAATACTCCATTGTGTAGATGCACCAAAGTTTCTTTAACCAGTCATCTGTTCTCGGGAACTTGGGTTTTTTTCCAAATTTTGGCTATTGTGAACAGTGCAGCAATGAACATAGAAGTGCAGATATCATTTCAACTATACTTTTTTTGCCTCTTTGGGATATATTCCCAAGAGTGGTACTGCTGGGTCAAATGGGAGCTCAATTTCTAATTTTTTGAGAATTGTCCATACTGTTTTCCAAAAGGTCTGAACCAGTCAGCATTTCCACCAGTGGTGAAGGAGGGTCCCTTTGTCACCACATCTACACCAACACCGGTTGCTTTTGTTCATTTGGATGTGGGCCAGTCTCTGTGGTGTGAGATGATATCTCATTGTTGTTTTGATCTGCATCTCCCTGATGTTTAGTGATGTAGAGCATTTTCTCATGTGCCTTTTTGCCATTTGGATTTCTTCTTTAAGAAAGTTTCTGTTCATTTTATCACCCCATTTTTGATGGGGTTAGATGTTTTCTTCTTGTGGAGTTCAACCAGTACTTTGTATATCCTTGATATCCACCCCTCGTCGGATAGGTATTGGGCGAATATCCTTTCCCATTCTGTAAACTGTCTTTGTATTTTGGTCACTGTTTCTTTTGAGGTGCAGAAGTTTCTTAGTTTAAGATAGTCCCATTTGTCTATCTCTGTTTTCATTTGCTTGGTCAGTGGTGTGTCATCTTTGAAGATACTGTTAGCTTCAATGTCGTGGAGGGTTTTGCCAACCTTGTCTTCAATGTACCTTATGGATTCTGATCTGATGTTGAGGTCTTTAACTCATTTTGATATTACTTTTGTACATGGTTTTAAGTAGAGATCTGAGCCCATTTTTTTGCATGTAGCTGTCCAGTTTTGCCAGCACAATTTATTAAAGAGGCTTTCCTTGCTCCGCTTCACATTTCTTGCTTCCTTATAAAAGATTAGATGATCGTATGTTTGGGGGGAGATGTCAGTATATTCAACCCATTCCATTGGTTTGCGGCTCTGCCTTTATTCCAGTACCATGCTGTTTTAATTATTACTGCTTTTTAGTAGACTTTGAGGTTGGGGTGGTTGATTCCTCCCATTTTCCCCCAAAGAATTGCTTTAGCTATTCGTGGGGGCTTATTGTTCCATATGAATTTCAGGAGTGTTTGCTCTATTTCTTTGAAGAATGTCATAGGTATCGTTATAGGGATTGCATTGAATTTGTACAGTGCTTTGAGGGGAGTATTGCCATTTGACAATGTTAATTCTCTATAATTGGGTTAACCAGAGTTAATAACACTGAAATCACAAGACCCAAACTTTAATACTTCACTTGATCACTTGATATCCCATTATTCATCGATTCTCTTGAGCGGGCACCAGTAACGTCTCCATTCATCCCTGTTGCGTGCTAATGCAGCCCAATGGCAAGGAACATGAAGAGCCTCAAATTGATTATTCAGGGTCTTCACAAAGAAGTCTGACTATCTCATAGGTGGGGAAGGGTTAGGAGAGAGTATCTACGAACACCTTCCGCCCCAGCCCCAGCCTCCCATCTTGACAGGCCATCTTTTAAGTTTGGTTATTAAAGTTTGGGTCTTGTGATTTCAGTGTTATTAACTCAGGTTTATATATTTAGCTCTGTCGTTCCTTAACACCACCAATGGACTAAATTCCTTTAACCCCCGCCGCGTTGCTTCTGAATTCTCTTCTCCCCTTCCACTTTACTCTTTCTTTCCTTCTCCTCCCTATACTCTGTGGCCAAGGTAAGCTAGGTCTCTCCCCCCCCCCCCCCCCACTTAAAAACCACCACATTTCTTCATCCAGAAAATCTGTATTGTTTGATGACCATTAAAAGTATACATATTAACTTTATTTAAGAAATAATGACGTCGAGCTGGAGTGACAGCACAGTGGGTAGGCCATTTGCCTTGTATGCAGCAGACCCACGTTTGATCCCCGGCATGCCATACGGTCGCCTGTGCATCACCAGGAGTAATTCCTGAGTGCAGAGCCAGGAGTAACCCCTGAGCACCGCTGGGTGTGACCCAAAAAAGCAAAGTAAATAAATAAAAATTGAAAAATTACATTGGGCCAGAGAGATAGTACAGTGGGTGGGATGCTTGTCTTGCACCTGGCAGACTGGAGTTTGATCCTTGGCAACACTTATGGTTCCTCAAGTCCCACCATGGATGAGCCCTGAGCATAGAGCCCAGAGTATTAAGCCCTGAACTTTGTTTGGCCTGGCTTAAATAGATTGATAAATAAATAAAATAGCAACTTGGGAAAGGAGCATATTACTTTTGAATTATTTTCACATAATGTTTTCCCTTAATACTTTCATAGGCATTGATTCACCTGTGAAACTTGAAGGTATAACTGATATAATACAAAAAAAGATTGAAGAGACCAATGGACAGTTCCTCATAGGTCAGCGTGAAGAATCCTCACCGCCTCCTTGGACTGTGCTCTTTGATGGTAATCATCAAGTCGCGGTCCAGAAAAAAGTATCATCCTCTGCAAGTGAGCAATCCCATGATGGGAAAAGGAAAAAGAGACGCGCTCCCCTTCCTCCTTCTGATAAAGCACCTCTCAGCTTAAAAACACTGAGCAACACAGATCATTTGGTTAAGGACTACCGGGAAAACACAAGTGTATGTCAGACCTCGCCTTTGGATACCAAATTATCGACGCTAGTGCATCACTTACAGAAACCTATGGCTGCTCCTCAAAAAGTTCTTCATGCCAGGAAAAATAGTTTCAATGATGGCGAACATACAGACACTAAAACCAGTTTTGAAGCCAAGCCTGTGCCAGCTCCAAGGCAGAGATCTATCAAAGACATTTTAGACCCTAGATCATGGTTGCAGGCACAAGAATAGAAAACCCTTAATGTGTAAAACATTCAACAGTATCTATAACTGTGAGGTTTAATTTAGAGCTATTATAAAGGTAGTATTATCTAATTGTGTAGGTAAATATGATCGTGATTTACATCATAATTAATAAGCTATTGTGTATAAAAATGCCTTCTAGTGTAGAAATGGAACTCTCTTTTACTTTCAGATTTTAGAATATTCAATGATTTCCCCAGCAGAGAGCAAGAGGCAGTTTCAAGACAATATCCTAATTGTTGGAAGGGTTAATTTATTCCTAAATTAGTACCAGGCAGTGAACAAGCACTAGGCAGAAGAAAGCATTAAAATTTCTTTGGGGAGAGGCTGTCTAGTAATTTAAAATGTGTTAAATATGAGCCATATTCTCATTGTGAGAATTTTGATACTAATGGAAAATTTCAAAAGTTTTATTCAAACCACAAATTATAGAATCCACCCCAGAAAATTTTCTTCTTAGCATTCTGGAATTCTCATCTAATGGTTCACTGAATCTCATCTATTGTTTAACTCACTAGTTAACTCACTGACCTTTCAAATTCCTGGGATAAATTTTGAAATATTAAATTCTTCATCTTTAAAGGGACTTTTTGATATGCTATTCAATGTTGTTGCCTTGATGAGCCCTGAAGTCCTGTTGGCATTAGATCTCATAAGTGAAGCATAACATTTGTTAGTTTAGAGAAAAGGTAGATGAAATATTCTTTACTTCCCCTTTTCTATGCCTGGTGCTAATTTCTATTGTGACATTGGAATTTGGGGAAGTGAGTAGCTGATTAACACCTTAAAATTCATTTAATACTTATTTAAAAAGCAGATGGCAGATAAAAAAAATACCAGAAAGTTGGCGCTGATAATAATTTTCAGAATTAATCCTTTTTAAAAGTTTTAATTAGATTTCTTTTTTTCTGGTAAGGGGGTTGATGCTGCTATTGATAATATTCATTGTAAGTTATATTCTTACACTATGACATCAGAATCCTTTTCATAAGAAGTAATTACCATAGCAACTAATCATAGTGACCGAAACAGGATTATAAAATCAAGGGAGAAATAAGAGCAAAAAGATGAATGTTAAATGAAACAAAAGGTTTACTTTATCTAATAATTCTTATAAACAAAAACCCATTTTTAAAATAAAATTAAAAATCCTAAATAAACAATTTCTGTAAGGTGTTGGTCACAGCACTTAAAATCTCAAATCACACTGGGCCCTAATTGTCATTGCTAAATACAAAAATTAAAGAATTAAATTAATGTCCTGAATATAATCTCTAGAGATCTTTTTAAAGCTCATACAAACTCTGCTTGGATCACAACTACCTTATTAGAAAGTGACAGTGAAATTTAAGGTGGCAAGAAATAATGTTAATTTAAAATTGGAATCTTTCATTATTTTTGAGCAGTTTTTCTCCCTTTTTCGTTTACATAGAATGATGTAAGCACCAGGTTATTTTTCTGTTTGCCCAGGACTTCTAGTAAGAATTGGAACTCAAGGGAGCAGTGATACAAAAGGCCTCTTGTGACTGGCAGCACTAGGACAAACACAGGATTTGATAAGAAGGAAACTCTATTTGCTTGTCTGATAAACATAGAAGACAATAATGTATGAAAACCTGAAGCACCAGGATTAATTTGTTTCTTCTAACCAGAAGATTTATAAATTTTTCTTGTAATTCCCAATTCAGTTAATGGCGTATTAAAAATCTAAGGGATATTATTGCTTTAATTTGTTTATTTTTCAAAACTCATTGCTGTTTTTGACAGCATTTGTGACTGTTTTTGCCTCTAAATTATTGAACTAGAAGATGCTACAGGCAAGGTTGTTTCTGAAACTGGCATCTAAACATTTGTTCTTTTTTCTAATATTTGAAGCCTTCATTGTAATAAACCAATATTAAGACCTTCAGATTATATTCTTTTCATTTCTCCTGTGCATATTATTTCAAGAAAGATTTAAGATGAACAGGAAAAAGAATTTATGCATAGAAATATTGCTGACAATTGTGCCCTCAGGGGGCACTTTGAAACAAGGCTAGAGCCCTTCTTCCTGGAACCATTTTGGTAAAACAGACCAAGGATCAGCTCCACAAAATTATTGTTTCCAAAGACCCATCTTTAGACTTCAGTCTTGGAAATGAGGCTAAAGTGTTCAGTTGCACTTCCTTTGGTGTTGTACTCGTTAAATATTTCCTCACTTCCCTCTGAAAGGTATAATACAAACTTGGTGTTTCCTATCTACCTTGCTTCATTTCTTCCTCCTTCAGATAAAAACAAAAACAAAAACAAAAAACTAAAAATACTAAGTTAAACACTCTGTCAACGAGTCATCAAAAGAAGCATTTGTTTTCTCATTTCCTAAACCGGAAGTTTGTGACAGAGAAAAATATGCCTTGTAATAAAAGACATTTCAGCTTTTTTATGAGCTGGGTTTTCAAATTCCTTGTTTGTCCCTTTAATTTGTTTCTTGATATATGAAGACTATAAACTTGAAACAAAGAGCTGTCAGATCTTGATAATAATGTTATAATTGGAGAAACATAATAGAAAATAGATACTTTATGATATTATGATCATTTTGATGGTCTGAAGATAATGACTGAGACAATTACATTTACATTTTAAGTTCTGGTATATAAATTAGAACAGCATTAAGATATATTATTTTTAATCGCTACACAATAGAGCACTCTTTATTTTAGTACACTCCAAGGGCAAAGAAAGCATTTTGTTATTATAAATGCACACCTAGGGTAAACAGTCTTAAAATATCTGGCATGCCAACTCTTGGTGAGTTCTGTTCAATCCTTCACTGTCTACAGTGCCCCTTGACTTCTTTGAAATGGATGTGCATGCATGTGGAAAAGTAAATCCATTTATTACAAATGCCTTATCTTCACCCCTTAGGACCTTACTAAATGTGTTTTACTTGGTACTATTTATTAAAAATGGGAAGTTCCCTTGATTTAGAGACAGTTTATATAAGGTAGGTTAAACAATCAAGTATTTCTTTAGGCTTACATTCAGCACCTCAGCCACCTACGGAGAAGTTAATTAATTCAATCCAAAGTGAAATTATAGGGCGGTTTGGTGCAATTTATGTTAAATGCCATTTGAATGTAATCACCTGTGTTACCACGAGTGAAGAACAGCTGCACTGGAGATAGAACGCTGTACCACAAATAAGAAGAGAAGTGTTTTGGCAAGAAAAATATCTGTTCCTCTGGTCAGAATTTATCAAAACTCATTGTCTTTGTGAATAGTAATTCACTGAACATTAATTAAACTTCAGCTGATACCTATTTATATTCTAGTAGTTGTCTTTGGTGTTGTACTAATCTTGAACTAAAAACTAGAGTTGATTTTCACACTTAAATTTCAAAAATGACCAGGGGGCTGGAGCAATAGCACAGCGGGTAGCGCGTTTGCCTTGCACGTGGCTGACCCGGGTTCGATTCCCAGCATGCCATCTGGTCCCCCCGAGCACCGCCAGGAGTGATTCCTGAGTGCAGAGCCAGGAGGAACCCCTGAGCATCGCCAGGTGTGACCCAAAAAGCAAAAAAAAAAAAAGACCATTCTTAGAATTTCATCATTAAGAATTGTAATGAAAAGGTTTTGTTCCGCATCATGCATATTCTTAGTTCACTTAAAATCACTTAACTTCCCATTAGTCGTCGATTTGCTTGAGCGGGCGCCTGTAACGTCTCCATTTGTCCCTGTCGCGTGCTAGTGTAGCCCAATGGCATCTGTTTGCTCTGGGAACATGAAGAGCCTCAAACCGATCGTTCATGATCTTGATGAAGAAGTCTGACCATTGTAATTACTGGTTTTGGCATATCGAATACACAATGGATAGCTTGCCAGGCTCTTCCGTGCGGGCGGAATACTCTCGGTAGCTTGCCAGTCTTTCTGAGAGGATATTCTTAATTGACACTAAGAAAATGTCAGATTAGCGTTGGGCTTTTCAAATATAAGATTTCAAGGACTGGAGTGGTAAAACAAGTTATGACACTTGCTTTGCTTGGTGGTGACTCAGATTAGATCCCCGGTGCTGAGTGTTCCCCTGAACACCACCAGGGGGCTCTCTGAGCATAGAGGGGACCTGCTTAGGAGCATAAGGTGTGGCCCCAAAACCCAGAGTAAGTGAATAAAAGATAAGATTTCACATCAAGGTGTGCTGTTTTCTATTTCATGCTTCTGTGATTGGTTTTCTGTGTGATTTTCTTTTCTTTTTTCTTTTTTTCATTAACTGCAGGGCCAAACTTCGGGATTGAAAAGTCTTGTATCATAGGCTCTACTTTTTAAATACAGTGACTAGCATGGAATCATTTAAATAAGTCTTCTTTACATTAAGTGAACAAATTCATGAAGACATTAACTTTATTTAAAGGTATCAGCTCAGAACAGGTCTGACAGAAGTAATCATTGGTGAAAGCAGTTTAACCAGAGTAAAACATAACCTATAGCTAGTTATTTAAAGTGTTGATATATAGCAATCTTGGTATAGTTTTTATGTATATAAATATTTGCGTAAAACATTTTAAGTATCTGCTCTTTTAAATATCCATTGGTGTAACTTTAATTTGGCGTCAGTGATACAGAATTTCCCCAGAGTTTGTCAGTTGTATATGTCGGGACCTAGCATACTCAGTTGCTGTTAGCAACATGGAGACTTTTTCTAAATATTCTCTTTTTCTAAAGAGAGGCCTACTAATCATTTTTTTCTGGCAATTGAACTACCTTAGAGCTCAAATAACAAAAATGAAACTATTAAATGTTTATGATTGTTCTTTACCTGAGTATGGGGAAAAGTATCAATTCTGGCATGTTTGATAATTAGAAAATGAGGCAAAAAATCTTTCCAAATCTTTCTGTTTTGCTTTGGTTTTTAGGCTTAGAGCTTGACCTGGTTCAGAACTCAGGGTTCCCTCCTGGCAGATTCGGGGACCAAATGGGGTGCCTGGGATTGAACACAAGTTGGCCATGTGCAAGGCAAGCACTCTACCCACTGTACTATCTCTCTGAGCCCCCAAAATTAACTGAAAATTATGTTTTATATTTCACCAGACTGCTGAGTGATCTTTTGATCTTTTAAAAATTATTTTTTTAAATTTTAGACATTGTGAATATACAATGCTGTTAATGGTAGATTTTCATTCATACAGCATTCCAAGCTCACCCTCTGCACCATAGTACTCCTCTCGTCCACCATTGTCTTAGGGTCACCACCCCCATCCCCGCCTTAAACACTTCCCACTATTACCATCTCCCCACAATGGAAAGCTCAGAGATCATTTTCTGTCCCTCTCCTAGGTGACATCACTCAACATGATAACCTATTCCGTCTAGGTAGTAGCACACTGTATGACTTCAGGGTTTCCTATTGCCAAGTAGTATTCATGCATACATCATAATTTCTTTATCCATCCATTTTATTCATCTTTTTTTGGACACTTACGTTGTTTCCACATTTTGGCTACTGTGAATGGAGCTGCAATGGACATAGGAGTGCAAATATCTTTTCTGAATAGAGTTTTAGGGCTCTCGAGGAGATGCCCAGCAGTGGAATTGTTGAGGTATGTGGAAGGACGTTCAACTCTTAGTTTTTTGAGGTGTTTGTATTATTTTCAAAAAAAAAGTTGAACCAGTCAACATTCCCACCAGCAGTAGATGAGGGTTCCTTTATCTCCTCATCCCTGCCAACACTGTTTGTTTTTGTTCTTTTGATGTATTCCAGTCTGACTGGTCTGAGGTGATATCTCATTGTTGTTTTGATATTCATTTTCCCGGTGATAAATGGTACAGAGAATTTTTATATGCCAATTAGCCATCTGTATGTCTTCTTTGAGGAAGTTTCTCTTCATTTCTTCTCCACATTTTGGCTGGGATTGTTTTATTGCTGTCATTCATTAAAATAATATGCATTATATATTTTAGATATTAACCATTCTGTCTTATAAATGTTGAGCATATACTCTTTCTGTGGCATGTCTTTTTATTGTCCCTGTTTCTTTTGCAATGTAGAAGCTTCTTAATTTCATGTAGTCCCATTTGTTTATCTTTGCTTCCATTTGTTTTACCAATGACATTGAATCATTGAAGATGCTGCTAGATTTAGTGTCATGAAGGATTCTGATGTATTTGGGTCTGATATTGAGGTCTTTAATTCATTTTAATTTGACTTTTGTTCATGATGTTAGAAAGAGTCCACTTTTTTGCATGTGACTATAAATTTATAGTATAACTTAAAGTTGGGAAAGAAAAGCTTCCCAAATTTTTTTATCCTAGGATTGTTTTGGCTATCAGGGGTGTTTACTAGTCCATGTGTCTTTTTAAACTTTCATGGGTGTTTTTATAGGAACTGAATTAAATCTGTATAGTGCTTTGGGTAGGACTGTCATTTTGACAATATTAATTTTTCCAATCCAGGAATCTGTATCTGTGTTTCCATTTCCTCATTGCTGCCTTTTATTTATTTTAGCAGGTTTTTTTTTCCATAATGTTCTTTACTTAAGCCTTTCACTTCTTTTGTTAAATTCATTCCCGGGTACTTGATTTTTTGAGGCACACTTGTGAATCATATTCTTTTTAAAATTTTTCTTCTTTTTCATCGTTAACATATAGGAATGCCATGGGTTTCTGTGTGTTTATTTTGCAGCCTGTCACATTACAAATTTCTTGTTTTAAGAGTTTGGGGTTTATCTTTTTGGTTGGTTGATTTTGTGTGTGTGTGTGTGTGTATGTATTTATATGCAGAGTAGAAAGAAACAAAGACAGACACCATATAATGCCCAATGCAAAGGAAGTTTGAGACATAATCAATAGAACTGGTTACTGAGAAAGCTAAGGGGAATGATCCATGAGATAGTGGTGAACAAACTTCAACACACTGGTGGAGATATTGTTATTGTATCTCTGCAACTTTAAAACAATGACTTCTATAGTGTTGTAAACTATGATATGCCCCAATAAAGATAATCAAAATAAATAAAATTGGCATAGAGAGACAAATGTTGAGTTCAGAGAGATAGTGCGGTGGGTTAAGTGCTTGTCTGCATTCATCTAACCCAGTTTGGCCCCCTGAGAGACCCACTTATGGTGTCATGAGGACCACCAGGAGTGATCCCTATGCACAGAAGTAGGAATAAGCCCTAAGCACAGCCAGGAGTTTCACCCAAACTTTTCCCAAACAATATATAGCAAGGCAATATCCGCTTCCTCTATAGCCTTTATTAGCCACTATGCATTTGTTCAATTAAAAAATAATACTATTAAGTTTCTATTGTAGGGGTTGGAGAAATAGTACAAAGGTTAATATCCATGCCTGCCCTGTGTCTATGCCTGCCATTTGGCTAAACCCAGAACCATATATCATTCCCAAGAACCTCCGGGTGTGACCCTTGAGCTAGAATCAGGTGTGATTCCTGATCCTACTGGATCCATACCCCCACAAAGTAATTTCACATTTTTGTTTGACCAAACAACATTAAATACGAATACTTAGATGAATTACTGTTTGAACTGGCTTTCTATGTATTTTATGTATAAAGACACTTAAAATAATCCCTTCCTACTTCAGAGTACTTAATTAATTGAAAAGATTAAGACTGGGAATGAGATTGAGTGGTGCTGCCAAAAAGTAAAAAGATTAAATAATACATAAAACAGTAGGCAATATAAAGAGTTGTTAGTATAACACAATCAAGCATCTAATCTTCAGTGTTATGATAAATCTTTGACGGGTGTGAGAACTTTTACAAAGCAATTTTTCAACCAGCACAAAGCCCGTGTTGTTTTTTACTCCAAAAAGAATTAGTTAAACACTGAAAAATTACTTGCTATGTATTTTGTACATCTTGGAATGATGTGAGAACAAACCATACTAGGAGTATTTTTCTCAAATCTAAGAGAAGTGAAACAGATCTCAATTTGTCCAGTAGATTTCTAGAGACATTATATTTTATAGCATTGACATTTAAAAGGAGTTTTCTCTCTACCATATTCCTTCAGGAAAATGGAATGAAATGGATTGACGTGGGTAGCAAACCTATCTTACAGGTAAGAATAATTAAGATATGTTGGCAAAACAAACAGGTTGGTTGAAGTGGTACTGGGGAGAAAATAGATATGTTGGACCACACACAGAATTTAAATGCCAGTTAAAGAAAAGGCAACTTGAACTAAGGAATAGTTGCATTATGACTCAGGATGACAGAGTTGGGAGGAGTACTTCAATTACTAGTAAAGAGAATTAAAGTTTAGTCCTTGATTTGCCATAGGACCATGGAGCCTTGGACAAACTCTATTTGTTCACCTATTCAGCTTTCTTTAATGAGTAAAATCATCCAAATTACTTGTTGGTGTTTGTCTCAAACCTAGAAAGTCCTGGGCTCCTTCCTGATTTCATTCCCTCAAATATGGCAGCCAGAGGGAGTGATGCCAAGCTAGTGAGCTCCTGTACTCCCTCTACTAATTCAGCTAAATCAGCTCTAAGTTCATCTGTTTTATGTTTTAAACCCATGAGATAGTATTATAACAATCACCATTTTACAGATGAACAATTTGAGGCACTGAACAATTAAGTAACTTGCCCCAGGTCTCATGATGAGTGAGACAGGATTTGAACCTAATTATCATGATCAAGGGTGATTGCTTTCATTGTACTAACAGCCTCTAATAAAATCTGAAATAGCAAAAAAAAAAAAACATTGAGAGCAAGTTTTGCCAGTGTAGCCTTCAAACTTCTTGCATAGTGATGTGGTCACTTTAGTATATCCCTTTGTGCTTTATAGTCCCAAATGAAAATCCATTTTATTCACAATTAAATATCTCCTGTGCTATTCTGGGCATGATGCCCAGATAAATCTGGGAAGGAAGGTTTGGAAATATATAAACCTGACTCTCCTACTGCACTTTGGAAAACATTTTAATAGAAATATGAAGGGGAGGAAAAGATAAACTCCATCTAAGGACATCTGGGAGAACTAGACAAGTCTTATTTTCTGGGCCTCGAAGTATAAGTTGTTATTTAATAATTATCTTGGTAGAAAGCAACAGGAGTCTACTTAAGAAAGAAAACAAAGAGGTGATGACATTTCTTAAAAGACTTAAAAGTGATAAAAGCCTCCTTAGAAAAGTTTGAATAGATAAGTCTGGGGTCTTTAATAACATATCAATCTAATTATAAAAATAGGCTTTTGAGGTAGTGACTATACAAACATTTTAAAACTGTTTAACATTTACAAAATGAATTACAAAAATTACTGTACAGAAGAGAGTGTCAATTATGAGTGATTTTTGTTGACCATGACATGTTTGAAACATCAGGAGATATTTTGCATTGATTCAGCAGTTCAGGATAGTGCTTACATGTGGTAAGATGCTGCTAAATATGAATCAGATTGCTCTATACAATCTGAGAAAGGGCATTCATGCAGAATAAACAATGGGACAGAAATGTGATAAAGATTTAAAATGTGTCCAGGCAATGGAGAGGTGAGGTAACTACATCAAAACTAGTATAAGAATGTGATCCAAACTTTAATATTTTCATATATTTTTTGTTTGAATCACTGTGAGATTCATAATTACAAAGTCATTCATGATTGGGTTTCAGTCATGCAATGTTCCAACACGCATCCCATCACCAGTGTATATCTCCCACCACCAATGTTTCCAGTTACCCCGGTCCACAACTTCCACCTGCTTCTATGGCAGGCACTCTCTTCTCTCTCTCTCTCTCTCTCTCTCTCTCTCTCTCTCTCTCTCTCTCCACTCTTTCCTTTTGTATATTGTGGTTTGCAGTACAGATACTGAAAGGTTATCATATATATCCCTTTACCTACTTTCAGCAGTTCTTGTCCAGAGTGATCATTTTAATGATTTCACTAAGGGGGCTGGTTAGGATGCTGGGACATTGATGGAAGGGGACAGACACTGATGGTGGGTATGGAGTTAAAACATTCTATATCTGAAACAATTATCAACGGTATTTTGTTTTATTTTATTTTATTTTTATTGTGAGAACAATTACAAAGCTTTCAGGTTTAAGTCTCAGTCATACAATGATCAAACACGCATCCCTTCATCAGTGCACATTTTCCACCATCAAGAACCCCAATGTGCCCCCATCCCATCCCACCCTCCTGCCTATGAGGCAGATGATTTCCACTTAACTCTCTCTCTACTTTGATTACATTTATTATTTTGACAAAACTATTATTATTTTGAATTTCCCCCAACAATCAGATCTTCTGAAAAGGCATCGTTAGATAATTTGTTTTCTATTGCTGGTTATGGAGAGTATATGATATCGCGACCGCATGATATTGGATTTCTGATATTTTACTAATTAAGCCTGGAGGGATTTCTACCAAAAGCCACTTGTTTCCAAAATTGGTTTGTGTGCCTCTGGGATCATGGCTGTTCCAGAGCCAGAGAGTCGCTCCTGGGATGCAACTCATGGTCTCAGCAGGGCGGGAAAGGACGGGCCAGTTCCATCCCCCATCCCATGAGGCCACAGGTGCCCCATCACCACCGGCTCATACCTGGCTGTCCAATAGGCTCTGAGACAGCGGCCACTGTGCCGCTGGGCAGGGCGGCAGGGGCGAGCGGAGAGAGGTACAAGGGACAAACAGTCATTCTCACCCGGGCTGAGGGCGGGGGGAACAGCACCATAGATTAATGCATAGTACAGATATATTTCTGCCAAAAGCCATTGATATCAACAGTGTTTTAAACCATAGTTTCCAAATAAAATTGGGGGAAAATCTAATTAAGGAGAAGCATATGTATTTCCAGGTCCTGGAGTCTAGTTCAAAGGGGTCAGTATGCATTGCACACTCGCACACTCGAGGCTTAGGATTCCATCCCCAGCACCACAGGTTATGGCCCTGGTAGTGTTCACACACCACTGGACAAATACCTGATGGTACCAGCACCACATCACCAGCCTGTGCACAACCAGCAGGCCAACACCACCAGGCCAAGTATTGCTGGGTTACCCCTATGAACATAAGCACTGTTGGGGAGGTCCCCATTGAAAAATAAAATAAACCCACATATCCTTGGCTTGCCTTTCTTCAAATGAAAATCCTTATCTTTTCTTGACAATATTCTTAGAGATTCACTTCCAACCGATAAAACATGGCGGAAATAACGCGGGGCCAGTCATAAGACCAGATCCCGGAAAGAATAGTTGACATCTGAGTGCTCTCTGCTGGATCACTTGCTTTGAAGGAAGCCAGTAATTACACACAAACAGTCCTGGGAAGAGATGCAGGTGGAGAGAAACTGAGACCTCCCACCAAGAACAAGCACAAACTTTGTGAGTGAGCCACCTCCAAAGCAAATCCTCAAAGCTAACATGACTATGACTTTCTGAGATGTTTCAAGCCAGACCACCCAACCAAGTGCCACCTACATTCTTGACCTACTGTGGGAACCTGATAACAAATTAATAAATGTTTGTTTTAAATTAAATTTGGCATTAATTTGTTTTCATAATAACAGATAACTTTAAACAGCAGGAACATATAGGGTATTCCCAGAGGTGTGGTTTATTTGCATATGGTTGGGAATCAGAGAAATCGGGAGATTGGCAGGTGAAATAAGATCATGGAATATCCCGAATGTCAGGCAAGCATTTTCTGTTTATTTGGTAACAAGAAATCTATTATATAGGCTTGTGTACCTGGGTCATAGCTGACTTACTCTCTATTAGAGTATATGAAGTCAAAGTATCTTCAATTAGTATTAGAGAGCATGTTTGTTATTAAATTGCCTGTAGCATAAAAGAAAAAAAGTAATCTGTAAACTCTACTCAGACATTGTTAACTCATGGAGGATAGGGGAAATGTTTTTGGTCATACTTTGCCTCTATAATTGTGTCAGGAAGATAAAACCACTCCTTGGTTTATTTTATTATTATTATTGCTATTTTATTAGCATTATTGTTATCTGTAAAGATAGAACAGAGGTTGTTAACTACTGTATATGATCCTTCCCCTAAGGACAAGCACAGGAGTGATTCCTGATACAGAGCCAAGAACAAGCCATGGGCACTACCAGGCATGGTACCCAAGTGAATAAATAAATAACTTATAAGAAAATTGCTTTGCATGCTGAAGACCCAGGTTTAATTGCTGGCACCTCACAGTCCCCTGAGTACTAGGAACAACTCTTGCGCATTGAGCCAGAGATCGATAGCTTGTGAACTCAGCTGAGTAAAGATCACTGTCCTCATTCCTCCCTACACCACCCTCCCACATTTTAAATTAAAAGATCACATTCATACAAGTCACAAATGTGACTTGATTTCTCTATCAGTCTTTTTACTAGGAAAGGGGTAACACATTAAATTACAACTACCTGCAACATAATGACTGAGTATCAGATTCTCTTTTTAGTAGGCAAGAAGGAAAGTCGTGAGAAAGGCACAAAAGGGTGAACAGATTGAAGGGAGGAAATATTCAGGGGTCCATGGAATACCTCATTCAGATGGGTTCACACCATGGGCTTTGAATGAAATTCATGATTCCTGCTCTCCACTCTTGGAAATTCAACTATCCATTGGTTTTCGACTTTTGTAGTTAGTAATAATAAAACTGTTAAGTAGCCTGTTAGGAGAGCAAACAGGCTATCATCCCCAAATGAGTCACTTGGAGTTCCTCTGGTAAATCAGAATAGTGTCTGTTATGTTTTGATACCTTTGCTATATCAGAGAAAGATCCCACAACATTAAACCAAATAAAACATAACATGATTTTACTATAGATTGATTTCAACCAAATCAAGTACTAAAATAAAACGTGTAGACAAATAAGCCCAGAAAGTACTGGAGGAAAATAAATATACCTACCCTAAGTCTTATTAACAACTAGGAACTTCCTGGGAAGCAGTTGATTATTTGTACCATTAATACAATATTTGGGTTTTGGGGGAATGAACTTCACCAACACTTTGCTGGTCCCAATCATACACAGAACTCTGCTCCCTGCCTGGGGACATAAAGTTGAGAATGAAGACTGGTCTCTGTCTTCACATAGGATTATAGTTAGTTTAGGTAGACTTGCAGCATTTAGTGTCAGAAAACATACAGACACACACACACACACACACACACACACACACACACACAAATACTTTTTTACCAGAACCAGCATTAGCTGTGCACTTCTGCAACACTTTGCTTTTAGCAGGAGAGCCCATTTTCAAAGTCATATGTGGACCTCTTAAGACATCAATCAATAACCAAATAGAACATCTCCAGCGGGAAGGGAGTAAGTAGCACTTGACTTGCCTATCATGCTTCCTCCCCATATCACTCCCTAATCCTCCCAGAAGCGTCTCTGTTGGATCATAGAATTTTCCAGAACTGAACTGTATGAAAACTGCTGGCCTATTCAATATATTGTTTGATTAGTCTCAGTAAAATACTGACAGTCATTCAATTCAGTAGCTGATGAGCTTAAAGCTTACTTCTTTTCTCTCACAGTTAATTGACCCTCAAGAACTTTACATTTCGCTCTTCGTCCCCAAAGCTGTGCTGGTCTTCTTCCCCACCCAGGTTAATCAAGATCTCTTCCTGGATATTTGTGGCAATTTGTCAACCTACTCTTCTTACAACTGCAATAAATGCTAGTTTTCTCCCATTGGAAAAAAAAGAACCTTACATTTCAACAATTCAGTACTAGATTACTCAGACAAATTGAAACAATGTTCAATCCAAAGGAACACACATACACATACACACACACGCACACACACAGGCACATATGCATGTACCCCTCCCCCCCACACACATGATTTACTCCTGACTATGCTCTCAAGGATCACATTAAGCAGAATCCAATTGAACCATGATCTGCACCATGCAAGGCAAGCCTCCTTCCTGCTATACTGTCTAGTCCCTAGATTAGTATTGTTTTAATTACAGAGTATGGAAGAAAGATGACACCAATGTCTTCAGTGTCTAGAGTCTCTGAAAGGTTTAAATCCCTACCAATGAGCCCTCAACTGATTTCTGCGATCGCAAATAAAGGAGGAAGTCTATCTCCTTAAGCCATATGTCTTCAATCTTTGAGTTAATAGCAATATGTCCTATTGCTCCTATGCCACCTTGAATTAAGAAATGGAGATGATTTGGAGAGACAGTTTGAGGGTTAAAGGGCTTGCCTTGCACACAGTCGACTCCAGGTCATCCCCAGCACCGAATGTGGTCCCATGAGCACCACAAGGAGTTAATTCCTGAGCAGAGTGTCAGAAATAAGATCAGCCCTTAGCACCGAGTGTGCCCCATTCTCCCCCCAAAAGGGGAAGAATGAAAAAACTGAACATTTTTTCTTCTTCCACAGCTCCAGTTTTCATATTTGTTCCCTTCAAATCAAGAGATTTTCTCATGACCTCTGTATTTACTAAATCTCTCATTCAATTCAACAAAGCTTGCTATCGATAAGCAGAAACTTTTTAGAAGTTTGTTGTATCTGTAAATAGTAAAATATCTATCAGAAAACTATCAATGGAGTAGAAACTCCAATGGAATTATAGAATGTTTTCCTAGTGTAAAACAAGAACAAAAGAACGGCAAGAGTGAGTACATTTAGGCAGGAAAGTGAGGAAAGGATTAGAGAAAAATACCAATTCCTTCTGCAGTCAGTCACAGCTTCATTCCGATCCTCGGCTCCACTGAAGCATACTGCCCTAGATTTGCATCCGAGACGTGCTACCTTGTATTGACTGACTTCAGATTGGTGAACCTACTGGTCCAGCCCCAGACCCTATAAAATAGTAGTAATAGGATAACACCTCACTTCCTGAGAGGCTTATTGTGAAGATTCAGTTTAAATAACTATCTAAAGTGGTCTATACAGTGCTAAGAAAAAAATGTGTCTACAATGTCTTATTACTAAGGCTAATATTATTTCCCCAACTCTCAAACTTGTTCTACATGTAAGGAATATATTGTAACTTTTTAGGAGACTCCCCAGATAACAGTGAAAGCCATGGTCATGTGTAGCTGTACCATGAATTCTGATAAGATTAATCTGGTTGCCTCCTAAAATAACCAAACTAAAACTTCCTCCTTGGTTATCTTGCCACAATTTGAAAGTGAGGCAATGTCTTGGACAAAAGAGTTTTTTTGAATCCAACCTGGAGAAATGATGCACTCAAAAGCTAATTAGTTAGGGATTCAGTGCCCAAGTGCCAGTCAACTTGGAGAGACCCCCAATCAGAAGTGTGAGTTTTCTTTTTTTACACTAAAGGTGTTATTTATGATAAATTTTAGAAGTGAGGATTGCAAGTTACCATAAGACAAAACAAAAGTCATCTGAAGTTGGCACGTAAAGCAGAAATGTGGGAGGCAAAAGCAATAGGAAAGACTTCAGAGAGTTTTCCAAGGAGTTGGGGGATGGTGACAGTGCTCCCGGCCCTGATCTGACCATTTATCAATTACTGGTTTCATATAAAATTTGACAGGTGTTTGAGTCTGAATGATAAGATTTCTAGTTGAGCTTCAGGCAAAATATTATCTGCTAAAAGTTATACTTTTATTTCATCTTCAGTAATTAACCAGGCCTGTTTGTTTTCCTTATTTATCTGTAGAGTTTGAGATAATTGGTAAATGTAAATGGAATATTAGCAATTAGGGTGTATTTGGTTGTTAAGAATTCTTTGCTCTAGAGAAAATAGAACTTCACTCTTGCTGTACTTACTCAAACTTCAAAGAATGAAAGAATGTGTGCTTCAGTCTCTTCCAGACAAAGAATTTAGTCCCTCCAGCTCATGGATGTCCATGAATAATCAACATCTATTTGACAAATCTCATAAACTTTACTTGGGTGGTGTGTGTGTGTGTGTGTGTGTGTGTGTGTGTGTGTGTGTGTGTGTGTGCGTAGTTGTTTTCAGTATACTTTTCAGCTGATTTCTTGTAAATTCTAGTTCTAGGAAAGATCTTATATATTTAGTAACTCATCTTTCCTGAAACTTGCAGCCTTTTCCACTGACTATCTTCTGTGATTCAGATGAGTGGTGACTTTCTGCTTTTCTTCTCACCTTTGTGGAACTCATGATGTCTTTTTAGAAAGAACAGTAATGATAAACTAGAGTCTCCATAATTAAATATAGTCAATAACCTCCAATTTTTTCACATAGGGTCTCAAAAATAAAATACTTTATTTTGGTGATATAGAAAGGTTAAAATAGAATGCGACATTTCACTGAAAGAAGGATCATAAGAAAAAATACGTGTCTTTTATTTTTTTTGCAGCAAATATGCTTCTGAGCACATAATAATAGCCTTCGAAGAATACTTCAATAGGCATGGAACAAACCTTTTTGTGGAGCTGTCAATGTTTGTCATTTTTTAATTCATTGTTACCAATAGCTTTCTCTTAAAATATGTTTTCTACCTGGACAATTATTTCATAGTTTATTAGTACAAGACTTTAAGTATGTCTACTCTAAAGATAATTATAACAAACTACTATGGTATTCAACACTGTTTTAGTTACTTAACTAATTTGCTCACTGATAAAATGAACTTTGAATTAAATGCTTTGAAGAATAAAGTCAAGTAAATCTTGATTTTAAAAAAATCAAAGGCAAAGAAAATTTTGACAGAAGGCATGAACAGAAAATGCTAAAATGAAAACTGGGGAGAAACTCATTCTATAGCAGATAAAATGAAGAGTTCATTAGTATTAACATGCCTATGTGATCAAAGGGCACAAACAGTTTCTTTTTACTATGTCTTTTAATATTCCAAGGCTTATAATATACTGCCTCCATGAGCATCTGTCTTTTTGGGAACTCAGAGTATTTGAACACTTTATCTCATCTCCAATTTCCAGTGATGTAGGTAAGTACTGAGAGTTTTTGGTGCTGTTTTCAAGATGAGGTAAGTGAAATAAACTGTTCACACACTCAAACTTTCATATAACCCTGAGAAGGAAGTAAAGGTAAGAATTAGCAGTTAACTCCCAGTTGTTGAAATCCACATTAGAATGTTAGCAGGGATATTATCAATACCCTGATCCAACTTGGGCTGATTTCATAAGAATGATTTATAGTCTCTTGAATCATTTCACCAACCACATAAATTTTATATAAATTTTTAGTCATAAAAGTAATAAATGACATGGTAGCATTTACACATATAAGATATATGATACAAAAAGACAATACATCAAAATAAAAGATCTACATTTCCTTCTCTCGCAGGTCAGTGCCAGTTTTTGAATTTTTTCTCTCTCTTTTTTTGTTTTTGAACCATACCCAGTGGTGTCCAGGAGTAACTCCTGGCATTGCACTCAGGCATCACTCCTGGTGATGCTCAAGGGGCCAAATGGGCTGCAGAGAATCAAATCTGGTAAGCTGCATCCAAAGCAAGCACCCTACCCACTGTGCCAGTTTTAAACCACTGTTACCACTTTTAAAATATAGCTACAGAAATTCTCTATACATTCGAAAGCGTGATATTATATTTGCAATTACTCATTCCACTTCCTCCCAAATAGTCATGCTTGGCCATCTAATAGTCACATCAACGCAGTTTTCTACCATTCTTGCCTTCAGGATTTTTTTCATCTAGTAAATACCAACTTTATCCTTCTCATTGGCAAAGGTTAAAGTCTTGAAGTCATCTTTGCCTCCTCTCCTTCCTTTTGGTGCCATCTAATTTTCCAGCAAATCTTATTGAATATAGGTTTATACTATACTCAAAGCCCAACCATTTATCAACATCTCTCTTTTCTTATTTTTGTCACTATCATTTCCTGCCCAGTTATACAATTGCATTCCAACTGCTATCCTACTTCTAAACTTCATTTCCAAAGATCTGTATAGTATAGCAAAGGGAGTCCATAAAAATCAGATTAATGTATCTCCTCTGTACTCAAAAACCACCCAAGCACTTTCATTTAAATCAAAGTAAAGCAAATTTTCTATGAGACTACATGATCTGCTGACCCCTTACCTCTCAGATATATTCACCTTTTTGTAATCCTAATATGCCTTGCATGTTCATGCCTCACGGCCTTTGCACTTAGTTTTATATCTGGAATCTACTTACCTCAGTTATCGTCACTTCCTTCAAGTTTATCCTCACTTCCTTCAAGTCTTAATTTAAATGCAAACTTTTTCACTGAGTCCATCACTAGTCACTCTACCTAAAAATCACATCCCCATTTCTAAATGAATACTTTTTCCCCCTTTTTCTGTTTTCTATTTAGAATTTATTTTTACTCTATTTGACTTACCAGTTACTTATCTCTCATGTTTCTAAAATAATTGCATTCATATCCATACCATGAGCTCTTTTCTAATGTTACATTTCCTCTTTCACCAAAAATATGAAGTATATGTCCCCTTCACTTGCATTTAGGTTTCTGATACTTAGAATGCACCTTCTTAGAAGTCAAAAGCCGTATGAGGGAATGATAGCTACTCTGAGGCAAACATGATCAAAGTAAGACAAAGAGAGTGAGACCACATATAGATGAGTACCATTTTCAAGATATGTGGATAAAGATTTCTTCAGCTTTCTAGACAACTATAGCCCGCAGTTTATGGGTGGATTCTGGTTAATGACTCAATTGGCACTCGAGATTTCCCCCTGGATCTGAAAGTAGGATGCTCCTGTTTAGTATGATTTAATAGGCTACCTTTTTAGCTGTTTTCATTTTGTGACAAATGACCAAATGACATTTTCTTTATAACTGAATAACATTCCATCGTATTACTGTTCCATTCCTCTTTACCCAAGCGTGTATTCACAGGCATCTCAGTTGTTTCATATTTTAGTGATAACAGATAACAATATATAAATATAGGGTGAATATCATTTTATGTTAATGTTTTAATTTCTTTCAGGTAGACACTAAATATGAGATTACTGTATCATATGGTAGGTAGCACTGGCCTAACTTCTTGAATGAATTCTCATACAATTAAAAAAATCATTGTGTCCATTTATATTCCCATCATCAGTACCTAAGAATTTTTTCTCACCATACCCTCTCAAAGATTTGTTAATATGTTTTCATGTAAATAAATTTCACAGGTGTGAAACTCATTTTTTAATTCCTTGATGATAGATTGATGATGATGATGATGATGATGATGATGATGATGATGATGTTGATGATGATGACAACTTGTAAAATATGTCTCTCGACCCCCTGTATCTCGCCGCCCTCCAGAACTCCTGGTTGCTTCTCCTGGAAGGAACCTAAAATGAGGCCCCATAACCATGCCACTGGACTCTGTGCCAGGCTGTTTTCACTTTCACTCGGGTGCCCCAGGATGGGGCGGGTGAGAGCCCTCCCCGCCCCAGCAGCCGACCTCCACTACCTAACCGCTGCCACGCTTTAGGCCGCTTTCCACAAGCCCAGGTTGTGCCTCACATATGAGTGAGCATATTCCTGGACACATCATAAGACACCCCCTACCCGTTTTCCATAATTACCACACATATTTGATGGGATTCAGACAGTAAGCAACAAATCATAGAGGGGAAAATATATATATATATATATATATATATATAATAAAAATAATGCCTCTCAGAGACCCTGACAAGCTACAGAGAGTATCCCGCCTGCACGGCAGAGCCTGGCAAGCTTCCCGTGGCATATCCGATATGCCCAAAATAGTAACAATAATGGGTCTCCTTTACCTGACCCTGAGAGAGCCTCCGATACCATTGGGAAAGACGAATAAAGAGAGGCTGCTAAAATCTCAGGGCTGGGACGAATAGAGACATTACTGGCGCTAGCTTGAGTAAATCAATGAACAACAGGATGACAGTGATACAGTGATACCCCCTGTATGTCCTCCTGATGTCAATTAGATCTGCCAATTTTTCAACTGGATAGTTGTTTTGTTGTTGTTGTTGTTGTTAAATTGTATAACTTTTGTATATACTTTGGATGTTAGTACTTTATCAGTTGTATGATGTGAAAATATTTTGTTCCATTCAGTAACTTGCTTTTTTACATTATTTAAAGTTTCATTTGCTGCACAAA
Organism: Sorex fumeus; assembly: GCF_029834395.1. NCBI lineage: Eukaryota > Metazoa > Chordata > Mammalia > Eulipotyphla > Soricidae > Sorex > Sorex fumeus. The sequence goes on from NW_026606240.1 coordinate 5,624,686, forward strand.
GCATTTAATTTCAAAGTCACAATTGTTTATCTTAGCTCTCATTTCTCTTGCTATTATGGTTGAGTTCCACAAAACTTCTCTAATGCTTCACTGTATCACTGCATCATTGCCATACCATTGTTCATCAATTTACTCGAGTGGGCACCAGTAATGTCTCCATTTGTCCCAGCCTTGAGATTTTAGCATCCTCTCCTTACTCATCTTTCCCAACGCTGCCATATTGGAGGTTCTTGCGGGGTCAGGGGAATGAGACCCGTTATTGTTGCTGTTTTTGGCATATCGAATATGCCACGGGCAGCTTGCCAGGCTCTGATCTCTAACGCTTATGTCACATAATGCTTTACCTATTTTTATCCAGCAAAGTTTATATTTTTAATTACTTTAATATGCAGTGTTAGCAGTCTAGTTAGGGTTCTTTTTAACATGTGGCTAACTACTTGTACAAACATCATTTGTTTGTTGAAGAGATTCTTTCTCCATTGTTTGATCTTAGATCCTTAGATCTTAGATAAATAAAAAATTGATAAATGTATGGATACATTTTGGGAATTTCAATCATATCACATGAACTATAAGTCAAACTTTATAGCAAAGCATAGTTTTAGTTACTATTTCTTTGTAGTAGAGTTTGAAATCAGAAAAGCATCATATCTCATTTGTTCTTCCTCAGGATTATTATAGCTTCTTAAAGTTTTTCATAATTCCACACAAACCTTAGGATATTATGTACTTTTAAAATGTCATTGGAATTTTTATTGATACTATAAAACTGGGCTGGAGTGATAGCACAGTAGTAGGGCGTTTGCCTTGCACATGGCTGACCCAACCAACGCGGGTTCAATTCCTCCGCCCCTCTTGGAGAGCCCAGCAAGCTACCGAGAGTATCTCGCCCACATAGCAAAGCCTGGCAAGCTCCCCGTGATGTATTTGATATGCCAAACACAGTAACAACAAGTCTCACAATGGAGATGTTGCTGGGCCTGCTGGAGCAAATCGATGGACAATGGAAGGACAATTTGGTATAACAAATATATTGACTGTATTAATACTCCTCATCCATGCACAGGGAATATCTTTCTATGTCTTCCCAGTACAACTTCAGGAGCATCTTAGACATTTTGACACTCTGCATTTACATTTCATGCCACTCAAAATACTTTTAAGTGCCATTTTGTTCTCTTTACAGTCCTTCTTTGGAATTTTTAGAAGGATATTTTAAAAGGGCATTATTTAATGTCTAACCATTTGAAACATATTCTTTGTTTTACTTTGTTTTGTTTTGGGGCCATACCCAGAGATGCTCAGGGGTTACTCCTGCCTATGCACTGAAGTGTAGAGTACGAGAGATCGCTCCAGGAGTTCTGAATTTGGAATATGATTATAAAGCAGATTCAATCATGGCTAAGGTCTATGTGGCTCGCCTCTGGAAGGCTTCTTTCAGAGTCCCTGGGTCTTGGCCTTGATGAGATTACATGGCTCCAGGGGCAGTTTGTGGCTGTGACTGCCAAGCTGCTGGAGAACTCGGGAGCTGGGGGGAGGAAGCCTATTCCCACTCTGAGCAAGCATGGAGATTTCAGTCTGAGGAAGATAGAACATTCTGGGTCTGCGGGTGTTGAGTGTGGTTGTGGGCTGCTATGCCCTCAGGCAGAAAAGGGAATCTGCCCACCCCCATTATGAGAGCACCTGCCTAGTTATCATCCTGGATCCGTTTACCTGGGAAAATTCACATTATATTCTTTTGGAGGTGTATCAGCCTGTTTATTCTAATCTTTTGTGTTTAATGTGCTTCAACAAGATGATAAAGTCACTCATTTTTTCTCTTTGTTTCTCTCTTTGTTATTTTTTCCCCTTCCCCTTTTCCCCTTTAGGTAAACATTATTATTATAACCAACTTTATTAGTAGTAATATATTTTATAATAGTTTTGTTATATTATAGGTGCTCTGTTACACACAACTACTGTTGCTTTATTAGTTATAAATCTTGATGTTTTGATTGTTCTTATACAATAGAGAAAGTTAGACAAGCACTGAAATTTCTCTGCTCCCTCACTTCATAGCTTATAAAACTTTTGCACAAAGTCGACATTTTGTTCATGTTTTCTTTTCCTGTTTGTAGTAGTTTGAACATTAAGGATTTCCTTGTATCTTTAATATTATGTGATCTGGAAAATTGCTATACCACATGTGTCCATGCATGGCTCTCTCAGTTTCTGCAAAGTAACCCATCAAACAGAAACCACAGCATTTTAAATATTCTTCCTTTGGATTTTATATTAAATTCTATCATTTATGAGATTCTATATCAATTTCACTGGGTTGAGTTAAAAATCCTCCTCAGAACTGAATCTAATAAGGTTACAATGTGTTTATATTTTTGAAATGTGGTGTATCCCCTGTTAAACATGAAAGCACATTTTCTTGCCAAGAAGATATTATACCAAAATAATAATATTTAATTGCTCCAAGTCTAAGTTTTTCAAGTTGGTGTATAACAGTGGTTTAGCTAAGTGTTGTCCACTGACAGTGGTGGTAATGAGGGCATCCTAGAGAGCCCTAAAGCAATATGAGGAAACAAACTTATTCTCACCATAACATTTAAAAGATAATCTGTTGTCTTCACTATCTTGGCACTTGCACTGATTAAGAAAAAAAGAAAAACAATGTTTAACAGTTCCGGAATACTTGGGGTGCAGTTCTGTTTTGCTTAATGTCCTTTGAGCATCAGCTAAAAAAGATTAATCATACTAAACATTGACCTTTGGGACTAGAGTCAATGGGTAGAACACTTGCCTTGCATGCAGCCAACCTAGATTCCATCCCCAGCACCTTGAGCTCTGCCAGGAGTGACCCCTGGGCACAGAGCCTGGAGTAAGCTTCACCACCAGGTGTGGCCTATAAAACAACAACAAAAATAAACATTAATTCTTGGTTACATATGTTTATAGTATTCTCTCTCATGAAACAGGAAGTTTGTGTAAAGCACTGCATACCAAAACATAATGATTTTTCTAGAGGAAAAGCACTTGCGTGGTATCTTGAGTCCTTTGTTTTACTAGTGTCTTTTATCATTTTTAATAGAATAGTTTTACTTGAAAGAACAACAGACAGACAAATCATGGTTATTTAGACTTAGCTACATGGTAGACATTTTTTCAGAAAATAATGAAGTCAGTCTGTCACTAAAGTACATACAATTGGTAGTACTTTTTGCCAATGCTAAAATTTAACCTTTTGTGTAAGAATTAGAATTTTGGAACAATTGTATCTGTAACTAGAATGTGACACCATCCTAACACTTAAAGCTTTTCTGATGAGATTAGAATAGAAAAATGTGATTCTTGTGTGTTATATAATGGAATTCATTAACCTTTGAAAAGTCTGTATAATTCAGGTAATCATTATTTTTTAAATGACCAATATAAGATATTATAAAATCATCCATGACTTTTAAAGAAGTACAAGATACTAGTTGATGACATTATAACAGAGTAGCAAATGCTTATTGATAGAATTTCGGATTCTAGATAGTAATTATCTCTTGTAAAGTTTTGGTGTGTATACAAAAGAGTATCTACAATTATGAGAAGTACTAATATACCTCTCCCTCTTCCTAATACATATTTGTGTATTTTGCACAGACAAATAATTTAATTTAAATCTATAAAATATTTTATAGAGTAAATGCAGAAACAAATATAAGAATAAAGTTGTTTCTTACCTTCAGACATTAGAAATTTGCAAAAGTTTAAGAAATGCAACTTTTCTCAATTTTTTAACTTGAGAAAATTTAGTTAATTTTTAGTAATATTAATATGTAATGGGTTTATTGCATTTTAATGAATCCAATACTCAAGCTTCTAAATTTTAATTTTCAAGCATGATAAGTAATAATAACCATGTCCACATGAGCAAATGCTTTCTGAGGTTCTCAGCCATTTTTAAGACTATAAATGGATTTTGAGACTAAAGAACTTTGAAACTTATAGCATAGATATTCCAGTTTTACACTAAGCCTACCTCATTGATAAATGATCCTCTCTATGCACAGGGTTTGTTGATTTATGTAGACATTGTTCCTTTTCCTCCTCATCAGCGTATTGTGGGACAAGAATAGGAAATGAAAAGACCAAGTAGATGCCTGCTCTTATCTAGGTCGTCTTATTCTTTTTCACTTAAATTCAAGTGGGACCAAGAATACCTTTGCCTCTCTAGTGTCTAATCATGTAATGCACAAGGTCTATTACTCGATAAGGTCAACTTTCCATCTAATGACGTGAATAAGAAAAGAAGTTGCTCTCAGACAGAAAAGAGTGAAGAGCCCATGCTTGCATACACAGTCTCTCTCTCTCTCTCTCTCTCTCTCTCTCACACACACACACACACACACACACACGGATGGGAGCAGAGTGAAAACATACGATACCTTCACAGGATTCCCTACAGAATTTTATTTTTATTTTTTAAAAAACTTTTTAATTGAAGCACTGTGAGATGTACCCCCGCAAAGGTGTTTATGATTGGATTTCAGTCATACAGTATTCCTACACCATTTCTCCACCAGTGTACATTTCCCAGCACCAGTGACCCCAGGTTCCCTCCCATCAACCCCCACGCCCCATCCCCTGCCTGCCTCTACAGCCGGAGCTTTTCCTATTCCTCTCTCTCTCTCTCTCTCTCTCTCTCTCTCTCTCTCTCTCTCTTTAGTCTTTGGTTCTAGTTTAGCATGGTTTGAGGTTCTATGTGTGCCAGTATCATAAAAATGAATAATATATTTTCCTTTACCTAATTTGAGTCAGTGTCCCTTACTTGAAACCACATGAAATATTCATAGATTATAAAGAAGGCAGAGTCTCCTGCCCCCATGCCTAGCTTTCCTCACCAGGGCTCCTGGGAGGGGGGCGGGTTGAGTTTCCCTCTCCACCCTGAGCAGAGCCCTGGCAGCTAAAGACCTCCGGGACCCAGCCATAGGCATGCTGAGACCACTCTCCACATGCTAGGATGAGCTTCACGCATGAAGGAACCGGCAGAGGAACCCAGGCATGCGGGTCCTGGGGCTGAGATCTCCAAGCCTGCTCTGATTGGGACTGGGCCCCCTCCACCCAGATCCCCCATCTTCTGGTAGCTAGACCCACCAACTGCCATGTAACCCCATCAGTGGCCAAGATTCAGAGACTATAAAACCAAGCTAGTTCTCACTCCCAGAGAACCCGGCCGGCTACCGAGAGTATCTTGCCCACATGTATGCCTGACTGGGAACACCTGTAAAGGTGACTAGAGGCTGCCGCCAAAGCCTCCATCCCTCTCAGAGAGCCTGGCAGGCTACCGAGAGTGCCCCGCCTGCACAGCAGGGCCTGGAAAGCTCCCTGTGGTGTACTCGATATGCCCAAAGCAGTCACAATGATGGTCCTTATTCCCCTGACCCTGAAAGAGCCCCCAATATGCCATTGAGATACAGTAGCACATGACAGAGATGAATGGAGACGTTACTGGCACCCGCTCGAGCAAATCGATGAACAACAGGGTGATAGTGATAGTGATAAAGAAGGATATATGGTACTAATTATCAAGCTTTGTAAAGTTATGCTATACTATACGCTTAAAGGTGTAATTAGCCTAAAAGTACAAGTCCAAGTTTTCTGGTAATGCAAAGATACTATTGCTATATTGAAGTTAAAAGAAAAGGATTGTCATAAACTGTATGTGGATTAATTAATCTCTTCAAAAAATTAGAACTCTGAAGCATTTTTACCATAAAATTATACTGAAAAAATTTAATATTTCTATGACTATTGAAGATAATTTAGAGTCGTTTCTTGCTCCAGGGACATTACCATTTTATAAATTCACCAAAAATTCTCATTATTTCGACTTTCTGGTAGTTTGGATTCAGAATAAGTGCGAATTTACTGTAATACTTTGAATTATTAAGTTCTGGAGATCTGAATATACTTCAAATATACATGAATTATACCACTTATCTCTCTCAACATAGAATGAAATTTACAAATGGAAATAGCAATGGGAAGATTCAGGAAACAAAGCCACATTTCTTGACATTCTAATGAATAATCCTCCTATTTGTCTTTTCTGAATTGATACTGGCTTTTATCCTAATTGAAATTGTGGATGTTTTTTCTCTTTAGCTAAGTATCAAATAGGAGTATGACCAGAAATAAAGAATTTAGGTTTCAATTTTATCTTATTATTAAGCACGTAGTGATTTTAGCGTAAGTTTCAACTTATAAATTTTCAGATGAGCCTGGATCCTACAATTTTCAGAAAGAGAAAAACTCTATGTAGTGGTAAAAATAAAATTCATTTACATATACTTCTGGCTTTCATTAATATTTAACAAGCACATTAAAATATACAGAAAAAGACAAAATATTTAAATTAAAAAATGCTTTGCTCTAACATTTAGACTTGACCTCAGAATAATACAGTTTGACTTTCTATATATGATTTTTTGTGTCCAAGTGTAATACTTACATATAAATATACATATGCATAAATACGCATATATGTATACATACAGACAGACACATAAATATCGATATGACTCTTTTCTCAAAAGGGAACATTGATATGTTTCCTTTTGAACACCTATTTTGCTTAAAAAATAATTAATGTTTTAGGATTGGAGAGATAGCACAAGGATTAAGGTACTTGCCTTGCATGCAGCCACCCTGGTTAAATCCTCAGTATTCTAAATGTTACCCAGCACTTCCAGAAATGGTCCTTGAACATAGAGCAAGGAGCAAGGCATGAGCAGTGAAAGGTGTGACCCAAATACAAAAACAAAAAAGAATGAATAATTCCTTTCTGCTACTAAAGAATGTAACATTTTATTAAACCAAAGCTTATTTCTTTTGTTGTTTTGGAATATATTGCTATATCTTTCCTCCTTGTAGTGACTAATATATATATATGCATATATATATTTGAACTATATATATGTATACTAAAAATTGAACTATAAAGATAAATCTTCCATTTAGGAAGTGTCAATTTGTATGAAGTCTAATCTAAAAGATTATTATAAAGTACATGGTACATTCAATAGAAAAATGGAATTTAAATATTAATAGTAGGTAAATACACTCTTGCTATCTTTGATAATTTATAAGTCATACACTCCTAGAAAGAAGCAAATATTTTTTATTCTGTTGCTCAATAACATTATACTGCAAAATGTAAAACAGGGCGCCAGTTTTCTAGTCAGATCTGACAAGGGGAAGTGAAAAATTAGGGTCCAATTTCAATCTTATTTCCTTACAGCCTACATTCGTGCCACATGTTTGATCCTAACTGGTGCTTTCCAAGTTAAATGTATATTTCTCAAACCAATATCTTAAGTGGTAATGTTCCAACAGTCCAAATGTCGATTACCAAAACAAACATTTGTTTCTCTAGCAAGTGTTTTCACACAAAAACATTTGATTCACGTACTGCAGCAAACAAACATTTGCTTTAGGAAGCTAAGGCAGCCAAAAGTTCTTGCAGAAACATTTCACAGGCTGGCTGGCATCCCTTTCTCGAGCAGGGCTCACTGATGTCCAAGAATGCTTATGAAGCAGTTGCTGACCAAGAGAATCTTTCTCAAGACATTGGAACTATAAAGAGGAGCAAGCATTTTCGAAACACATCTTTTAAGAAAATGTGCTTTTAATTATGATGTTTCCATTAGAAAATGTCTCCATGTTTTCACAAAGCTTCTTTTGCTAATATAAATTCAGCCTTTGATGTAATCACAAAACCAAATTTCTTATGAAAGTTCACAAAGGCAGTTTGCACATAAAAACATTCACACAGTTCAGGAGTCATTATTTATGCAACAGCCCATGAGACTTCATTATATAAATAGTCCTATTACTACATTAAAGTCTATTTTCTCTCTGAACAAGATGTAGGTTATATGTGTAAAAATGTTTTTCTTAAGTACACTTCTACTTTACTATCAAGATGGAGCTTCCACATGAAAATCCACTTGCTTTCCATATTATTTAAATTCTTTTGGAATGAATCAATATTTCTGAGGAAGTAATTTACTTAAATATATGTTCTTTAAAGGATGGGGAAATTTATTCTTAACTTACAAAGACAGTTTCCTAGCAACTGGGTCAAAGAAGTTTTGGGGATAGTTTTTAAACTGAGAATATTTACTAGCCCCTTTAGAGGAAGATTAAGAGTAATTCTTCCTAGATACACAAATGAATGAATGAATGAATGAATGAATGTGAGAAACACACAAAAAGTGTCATTTAGTATATAGATAGAATATAAGAGATTTTGGTCTTCCAGTTAATCAATTTGCAAGAAAAATTTCCCGACCACTTATTGAGCTTGGTGTTTTGGCATCGATGAGATAAGCAAGTATAATGTAGGCAGTAGGTCAGAAATCATAATAATCATAGTAACAGTTGATTATTTATGCCCGTATTAGGAAGCCAGTATATGCAAGTATAATGATTTAAAGCTAGAAAATGGTAACTCTAGATTCAACCCATGTCTCTCTGAAACTGAAATCTTGTAAATTATACTTCCTTGACATGAAAAACTCAGGTTTTCTTGTCGTTGGGAAACTTCGGTCTAATTATTAAATACCAATTATAAATTATTGATAAATTAGTTAATTAATTATATGATATATAAATATAAATTGTAAATAAATTAATTATGAATTATAAAGAAAATCTAATTATAAAGAACCTGATTTCACGATGGAGAGGGTACTCAGATTTGAAATGGTGGAGATTGAAGTATGGTGGAAAGGTCTTAAAGAAGATGAAATGTCAGGAACAAAGGACTAGGGAGGAGAAGGTGCTGTTTGGAAGCTGGCAGGCTTAAAACGGCTGTTTGAGGGATAAAAGTAACCGAGCAGCAAATGAAACCAGGCTGGAGGTTTGAGACAGATGCATAAATTGAACCCACTTAGTAAATGTGGACTCTTTCTAACTTCTTGAAATACTATGGTACACCCTCCCCATATAATTATTAAATAAAATAGCATTTTTCTGTAAAAATGCCTACTGCCAAGTTCTCTCCGCAGGGTTTGCTATTAATATTACTACCAGTTTGTCAATGAGGTTTTCCATTTGCCCTATTTTCAAGCAGTTCTATTTTATCTACTGTTCATCTTAAAAATTATTTCCTCTATTTCATTATTTGCAACCCTTATCTTTATATATGATTGTACTTTTATGGTTTGGGGCCTTTTGCGTTTTCTTTTTCATGAATTCACATATGCATTTCTTTTCTTAGTGTAAATATTAGTTGGGATTCTTTCCTTGTTAATTTGTACAAATTCTTTATTTATCTTAATTGTTTATATATTTGCAATATTTTATCAGAATAATATTCTTATTCCAATATGAATAATTTTTATGGTGTACTTTTTCATGTTGATGATTTTTCTACTTTATGTAACTAGAGAAACTTGCATAAAGCTACGGCATTAAAATAGAGATACTGGGATTCATATGCATAGAAAGAAATGGCAACATTATAAACTATTTCAATATTTTCTCCTGAGGCTTAATTTTTCATACATTTACATTTATGCAAATTTGATACTCAATCCATCTGGATGTAATATTGCTGAGGTGAGAAGTAAAAAACCATTTTATTCTAGCTGCTAATTTGAAATGCCTAATTATCACATTAATGCTTTCTATATATGATTCTTTCCTGATCTCTGTTTCCTTACTCTATGGTTAAATAACACGTGTCAGTCTATTGACTTTCACCTTATTTTCAAAAAGGCCTGATAGACTGTGGCACAGTAGTTAATTGAGTCGTGAATGAGAGTCTATTTGGGGAGTCAAGTGACATGGCTCCCATTGCAGCCAGACAAGTTGTTCGGCTCTCTGTTCTTCAGCTTCCTCATCGGTAATATGAGGATAACAACAGGGTAATTACGAGGATTTCATTAATTTCTCTATTATAGAGCACTTAAAACATTGCCTGGCACATAGCACTTATAAAGATACTATTATTATTTGTCATAATTTATTCCCCCAATTTTTCTTGTTTTGCTTAATGCATCATCTGAATGCTTTCGAGAATCAGTTCTGAGAGAGCCTGTCAAGTTTCTCAAAAGGCAATTCCCTTCTTAGGAGGCATTCTGATGCCAGCTGTTAAAATAATTCGTTCTTCCACGAGGCACGTAATGAGCACTTAGAAAGTCGGAGCCATTATTATCGTTTCGTTATTATTTTTGGAAGGAACAGCAGTGGTGCAAAGTTAATATGTTCTCCTCAGATGTCTTTCCATCCAGAATGGAATCTATTGGGAGGGTAGAAGGAGCATCTTTTCTTAAACCTGTGGGGGAATTTGTTAGTCTCTCTCTCCCCTCAGAACGTTCTCTGGTGGCCCTTGTCTTTTAAAAGCTTCTGTGAGAACTGGGAAAAGCTACCCTTCCTCTGTATTTTAACCCCCTCTGCCCTGGAAAACATTGGGTCCCTCAGAAAAATAGGGTAGATAATGCTCCCAGAAATGGCACTTGGGGATTACCATTGGCTTCAGCATCAAGATATGTAGTTACTTTCTGAAGGACAGACTGAAGTGCCCACTTGGGCCTGCTGGCAGCTTGAATCAGTGGCTGTCAAACCCCTGCTTATGAACACCCAAAAATCTCTTTAAAAACTATGTTTCTGTTATCAGATTTTAGGATAGTTTTTAAACTTTTTAATCGTAAGCTTGCTAGTTATTTAGTAATGCACTAAAATGATAATGTTTAAAATTGAAAAAAAAATCCCTCCTATATAATTTACTCCTGTAACTTGATATCCAGAACAATTTGATAACACTATCACCCATTCTTTTAAAATACACTAGCTTTCTCCTTGATCATAATTCGATGTTGGTGCGTAGACAATGAAGATAGAAACTGCCGACAGTGAGCCACATCTATTCAAGTGTAATTATCCGATTCGGGTTGTTAGGTATTCGAATGAATCAATGCTCATGGACAAGTTCATGTTGACAAGGACACCGACACCACCAACGCCTCTTTTGTCGCGTGTGACAAGGAACAGTTGTTCTCCAGTGTTGAAATAGCATGATGTGATTGATGCCTTCTCATCTCCATCAGACTAATGATGTCATACTTAATCTTTTGCACTTGTACCATCAGGTCCTCGATGGATGCATTTGATGCCACCATACGTGCATTGAAAGTACAGAGAGTCATCTTTGTCGTTCTCCGTTTTGGCAGACTAGTTCAGCCTTGAGATTTTTATCAGCCTCTCCTTCCTCATCCTTAACACTGCCGTATTGGTGGCTCTTTCAGGGTCAGGGGAATGAGACCCATTGTATTTACTGGTTTTGGCATATCGAATACACCATGGATAGCTTGCCAGGCCCTGCTGTGCAGGTGGGATATTCTCGGTAGCTTGCCAGGCTCTCTGAGAGGGATAGAGGCTTTTAGGGTGGCCTCTAATCACCTTTGCAGGTGTTCCCATGGTTCAAACCATATTTGAACCCTATCAAATACGTTGCGGTAATCTTGGAAGATGGATATTAAGTGTCTTAGAGACCTGAGACCTACGAAAACAGGATGAGACTGCTATTCTGATCTCCCAAAGAGGAATCAAAAGAGCTATGCTTGGAGTATCATGCTTCACTCAAGTGAGAGAAAGAATCTGGAGTTCTGACCTCCATCGATGATCAAGAATCAGGGAACCTGTCTCATTTGCCAAGGCATCAGAAATCAGATGGGCTGGACATGTAATGAGATTTGGAGACAACTGCTGGACTAAAGCCATTACCGACTGGATTCCGTGGGACGTCAAAAGATCGCAAGGCTGCCCACCTATGAGATGGTCAGACTTCTTTGTCAAGACCCTGAACGATCGATTTGAGGCTGTTCGTGTTCCTAAAATGAGCAGACACCATTGGGCTACACTAGCACACAACAGGGACGAATGGAAATGTTTCTGGCGCCCGCTCAAACAAATCGATGAGTAACGGGATGTCAAGTGATCAAGTGACACTAGCTTTTCCTTGACACAAATGTTTTCCTTCCTTTTCCTCCTTGAACTTATTTCATAAAATAAGGGGTCACTTCATGTGATGGTAGTGAAAGCAGGGACAATGAAGGGCCTGGAATAGAACTCAGTACTTCAAGCATATTAGGCATACGCTCTACCACGTGAACACTTAGCTCCATCCTTGAACTCGTATTTTAATTTTTCCTCCCAACAAAACTGTACGCAAATATACTGTCTGGTGTATTTTCTTCATCTTTTTTGGCAGATTGCTTTGCGCTGTAAGTAAAACTGCAAAATGAAAATTTATTTCCTGTGACCATGAGGTGATAAATGTTAAACTATTTTTCTTGTGGAAGGGATTAAAGTAACCCAAATATACTTAAAATTTTTCATGAATACTTTTGAAAAGTAAAACTAAATGTTAATTTAAATGCATAATCATATGAGATAATGGGGTTTAAATTTTTGCCTATTTATGCATGCATGGATGGATAGTAGTAATACTAAAATGAGATAATGTTCAACAACAAATCTTTTCCTCGTTTGGCATTTGTAGGTATAAATGTAGAGAAATATAATTCATAAAAATAAGAAAATGGGAATAGGGCTTTTTGTATTATAACAGCATCAGTATTTCTAATTGTGTCACATGGAGAGCCTGGCAAGCTACCGAGAGTATTGGATATGCCAGACACAGTAACAACAAAGTCTCCAATGGAGACGTTACTGGGCCCGCTCGAGCAAATTGTCACCCAGAAAGTTGTATACCCCAATCCCAGTGCAAGGTAACACATTAAGATGTGAAGGAGGTAAAATGGGTGCAGCCTTTTACATAAAAGAATGAGTTTTCTGAAAGCTGGTGCTGAGGCAAGATGTTGGGCTGGAGCGATAGCACAGCGGGTAGGACATTTGCCTTGCGCGCTGCCACCCTGGCCGAGCTGGGTTCGATTCCTCTGCCCCTCTCGGAGAGCCTAGCAAGCTACTGAGAGTATCGTGCCCGCACGGCAAAGCCTGGCAAACTCCCCGTGTTGTATTTGATATGCCAAACACAGTAACAACAAAGTCTCAGGATGGAGACGTTACTGGGCCCGCTCCAGCAAATCGAGGAACGATGGGAGAACAGTGACAGTGACAGTGAGGCAAGATGTATGGGGCAAGATGTTTATTAAGGACAAACCCTGGAAAAGAAAATAGAGAAAATCAGCCTGCATAGAGAAGAACTAATGGAGTCTTTGCCAATGTGGCAGGTGACTCTGAAGTGACCATCATATGTTTCTCCTCCATCATTCAGTTACAGGATGTGGAACTACCCCAAAAAGGTGTGACTTCAGGATGGGTGGCTTTTGGCAGTAAAGCAGATTCTGAAGGAGCTGTCATCATATGTCAAGATCTCCCTAGAGGAATAGTATGCTAGTTTCCTGGAGTTGCCAAATCAAACTCCACAAATTTGGTACTTAAGGTGACAAATTTTTTCTCTGTGGGTCTGGATATGAGAAGATCAAAATCACTGGTCAACAGAGTTGGTTCTTTCTTTTTTTTTTTCTTTTTAGGTCACACTGGCAAGGCACAGGTGTTACTCTTGACTCTGCCCTCAAGAATTACTCCTGACAATGCTCAGGAATGCTGGAAATCGAACCTGGATCAGCCACATGCAAGGCAAACACCCTACCCACTGTTCTATCGCTCCAGGCCCCCGAGTTGGTCCTTTCTAGAGAGATTGTTGGTTCCCTTGGGAAGAATCCGCTCTACACCTTCTCTCAGATTCTGAGGGTCCTGGCACTCTGGAGCGTGTCTTACTTGGTGAATATATAACTCAGATGGTTCCTCTGACCTTACAGAAATTTCTGTGAAGATTTTCATGTCTCTGTACTTTTCTACTATTTAGTCACTTCTGATAATTCTGGCAATTATATTTATTTGTTTATTTTAACTTTAAAAAATTTTTTTATAATTTTATTAGTGAGACATCATGAGGTACAGTTGTAGACTTACAAATTTTGTGCTTGGGTTTCAATTATACAATGATCAAATACCCATCCCTCCATCAGTGCCCATTTCCCACCACCACGGATCCCAGTATACCTCCCACCCACCCCCACCCCTACCATCCCACCATCCCTCTGTGGCAGGGCATTCCCTTTTGTTCTCTCTCTCTCTTATTGGGTGTTGTGGTTTGCAAAAGAGGCAATGGGTGGCAATCATGTTTGGTCTATAGTCTACTTTCAGCATGCTTCTCCCATCCTGGGAGGATCCTCCCAACACCCTTTATTTGGTGCTCCCTTCTCTATCTGAGCTCCCTTTCCCCTAGCATGTGCGGCGGGCCTCCAAGCCATGGAGTAAAATTCCTGGTATTAATCTCGGCCATTCTTGGGTGTTAGTCTCCTGTTTTGTTACTTTATGTTTCCCAGAAGAATGCAATCTTTCTATGTCTATCCCTTTCTTTCTGAGTCATTTCGCTTGACATGATACTTTCCATGTAGTACCACTTGTATGTAAATTTCATGACTTCATCTTTTCTAACAGTTACATAGTACTCCATTGTGTAAATGTACCAAAGTTTCTTTAACTAGTCATCTGTTCTCAGGCACTCAGGTTTTTTCCAGATTCTGGCTATTGTAAAGAGTGCTGCAATGTACAAACAATTGCAGATGTCACTTCGACTATACGTTTTTGCCTCTCTGGGATATATTCCCAGGAGTGATATTGCTGGATCAAATGGGAGCTCAATTTCTAATTTTTTGAGAATCGTCCATACTGTTTTCCAAAAGGGCTGAACCCAGTCAACATTCCCACCAACAGTGAAGGAGTGTCCCTTTCTCACCACATCCTCGCCAGCACCGGTTGCTTTTGTTCTTATGGATATGGGCCAGTCTCTGTAGTGTGAGATGATATCTCATTTTTGTTTTGATCTGCATCTCCCTGATGATTAATGATGTAGAGCATTTTCTCATGTGCCTTTTAGCCATTCGAATTTCTTCTTTGTGAAAGTTTCTATTCATTTCATCTCCCCATTTTTTGATGGGGTTGGATGTTTTCTTTTTGTGGAGTACAACCAGTACTTGTATATCCTTGATATCAACCCCTTATCGGATGTGTATTTGGCGAATATCCTTTCTCATTCTGTAGACTGTCTTTGTATTTTGGTCACTGTTTCTTTTGAGGTGCAGAAGCTTCTTAGTTTAAGATAGTCCCATTTGTCTATCTTTGTTTTCACTTGCTTTGCCAGTGGCGTGACATCTTTGAAGACACCATTAGCTTCTACGTCATGGAGGATTTTGCCAACTTTTTCCTCAGTGTACCTTATGGATTCCGGTCTGATGTTGAGGTCTTTAATCCTCTTTGATCTTAATTTTGTATGTGGAGTTAGGCAGAGATCTGAGCCCACTATTTTGCATGTAGCCGTCCAGTTTTGCCAGCACAATTTGTTGAAGAGGCTTTCCCTGCTCCACTTCACTTTTCTTGTCCCCTTATCGAAGATTAGATGCTTGTATGCTTGGGGGGAGATGTCAGTATATTCAACCCTGTTCCATTGGTCTACAGCTCTGCCTTTGTTCCAGTATCATGCTGTTTCAATTATTACTGCTTTGTAGTAGAGTTTGAAGTTAGGGAGGTTGATTCCTCCCATTTTCTTTTTCCCAAGAATTGCTTCAGCTATTCGTGGGGGCTTATTGTTCCATATAAATTTCAGGAGTGTTTGCTCCATTTCTTTGAAGAATGTCATGGGTATCCTAATAGGGATCGCATTGAATTTATACAGTGCTTTGGGAAGTATTGCCATTTTGACAATGTTAATTCTCCCAATCCATGAACAGGGGATATTTTTCCATTTTCTCGTATCCTCTTTTATTTCCTGAAGTAGTGGTTTGCAGTTTTCTTTGTACAGGTCCTTTACTTCCTTAGTTAAGGTGATTCCTAGGTACTTAATTTTCTGGGGCACAATTGTAAACGGGATTGTTTTCTTCATGTCACTTTCTTCTCTTTCACTATTTGTATATAGGAAAGCCATGGACTTTTGGGTATTGATTTTGTAGCCTGCAACTTTACTATACAAGCCTATTGTTTCTAGAAGTTTCTTGGTAGAGATTTTAGAGTTCTCTTAGTATCATATCATCTGCGAATAGTGAGAGCTTGATTTCTTCCTTTCCTACCTGGTTGCCCTTAATATATATTTTTCTCTGGCAATTAAATTTAAACACCCTCTTTATTCAGAATGATTTTATCTCGATGAGATCTTTTCTTAATTTTTATTCCATACAATGACCATTATTCCATACAAGATAAATTTTGACATTACAAATGGACTTATTCGAGAGTAACATTTTACCCACATCTGTTGAGGGAACTCCTTAGTGTATCTCTGTTTTAAGCACATTTTCTAACACGAGCAAAGGGGATGAGTATAGATGGAGGCAGAAAAAGGAGGACAATTGTGATATTCTGAAGGCAAACAGGTTGCCAAGCAGATCAACTTTAGAAATGAGAACATATGGAAGTTGAGAGTCTGGAAATTGATACCTTGGAAAGCCTCTATGTGCCCCGAGGGTGACAAATAACCCAATTTGAGGATTTAGTTCGAGCTGATTATATTTCCTTGCAGGAATCTATGCCTTGGGTTACTATTAGACCTCCAATTATTTAAGAGAATTAGAAAATTCACACTTTGATTTCTCCTTATTTAAAAATGTCAATGAAATTAAAACAAACTGCATAGACTCAAGGAAAAAAATGTCTTGTGAATGGAATGCAGTCACTGAGGTGACCTGTGCTTTTATGGGGTCTCTCCCTATGCCAATAGAGTAAATAGAAAATTATCAGTGCATCTTTCTTTGGTGGCCATCTGGAGACTCGTATTAGTTAGGGAACCAATGAAATATATATATATATACTTTATATTTTAGTATATATATATTTAGTTTGGGAAATTGGTTTCTACAATTATGGGATTGGCAAGCCTAAATTTAGAGTGCAAGCCGGTAAATAAGAAACTCAGAGTTAAGCTACAGGTTTTTTTTTTTTTTTGCTTTTTGGGTCACACCCGGCAATGCACAGGGGTTACTCCTGGCTCTGTGCTTAGGAATTACCCTGGCGGTGCTCTGGGGACCATTTGGGATGCTGGGAATCGAACCCGGGTTGGCTGCATGCAAGGCAAATGCCCTACCCTTTGTGCTATTGCACCGACCCCTAAGCTACAGTTTTTTGTTTTTGTTTTTGTTTTTAAGCTACAGTTTTGAGGCAGTACTTCTTTGCGAAAGCTGCACTTGCTTTTAAAAATGTTTGGTGATGACTGGTTAAAGAAACTTTGGTACATTTACACAATGGAGTACTATGTAGCTGTTAGAAAAGATGAAGTTATGAAATTTACATACAAGTGGTACTACATGGAAAGTATCATGTTAAGCGAAATGAGTCAGAAAGAGCGGGATAGACACAGAAAGATTGCATTCATCTGGGGAACATAAAGCAACAAAAAGGGAGAGTGACACACAGGAATGGCTGAGATTAGTACCAGGAATTTTGCTCCATGAATGGAAGGCCAGCCACAGGCTCTAGGTGAAAAGGAAGCTCAGATAGAGAAGAGAGTACCAAATGAAGGGTGTTGTGAGGGCCCTCCCAGGGTGGGAGAAGCATGCTAAAAGTAGTCGATAGACCAAACATGATTGCCACTCAAAGCCTCTCTTGCAAAACACAGTACCCAAAAGAAGAGAGAGAGAACAAGGGGGAATACCCTGCCACAGAGGCAGGATGGGACGGGGCGGGGGGGGGGATGAGGGTGGGGGGGATGCTGGGACCCATGGGGATGGATGACGGGCACTGGTGGAGGTATGGGGACTTGATCATTGTATAACTGAATCCCAAGCACAAAATTTGTAAGCCTATAACTGTACCTCATGGTTTTTCACTAATAAAAAAAAAAATGTTTGGTGAGGAATAGATTACATAAGAGCCACCACTTTTTAAAAAAAATATTTTAGAGAAGGGAGGGAGGAGAGCGAGGACCCCCAGCGAGCCCAAGCCCCAGCGCGCGTCCAGAGCCGGAGCCCCGCGCGGCAGCACACCAGCCCCTCCCATCCAGGTGGGTTGGAGGACCCGAGCGGAGCCCCGCCCCTGAACCCGGACGCGCGGCCCGCGGAGCGAGCCCAGCAGGAGAAGGGAGGGAGGAGAGCGAGGACCCCCAGCGAGCCCAAGCCCCAGCGCGCGTCCAGAGCCGGAGCCCCGCGCGGCAGCACACCAGCCCCTCCCATCCAGGTGGGTTGGAGGACCCGAGCGGAGCCCCGCCCCTGAACCCGGACGCGCGGCCCGCGGAACGAGCCCTGCCAGAGAACAGCGCAGATCCCAGGATCCTGGGAGGGAGTGGCCTGGGATTATCTAGGGGCGTGGCCTCTAAGAAGGGGGCGTGGCCTAAAAGTGGGCGTGGCCTACTTCCGGGCGGGCGGACGCTTACGCGGCCGCAGGTATATCACTCACTTCAATCAACTTGGAACTGCATCCTTTCATCCTTTACATCAACTTGTTACCTAATACCAAACAAAATTTCTCACCTCTTCCACTACAATTCAACAAAATCCCACTCACCTACTCCATTTCCAACAAAAGTTCAGTTCGAAAACAGCTATACAAGTTCAGTAATAAATAGTAACGCCTCTAAAAGTTTCACTCAATGTCAGTTATAAAACAAAGAATAACGCCTGATTGAGAAGAAGGTCAGACTCAGAAAGGTAAAGAGGCGCATCTAGCAGCAACAAAGCTGGACGGCTCCTGGCAGCCTCTCCTCACTCAACTAGAACAGTAGCAGCGAGTGTGACGGACCAAACCACACTGGTCACAATGGTAAAGCAACGCAAAAGTCCACCAAACTTTCTTAGTCACGAGGCTAGCCCAGACGACACCAACAGTACTATAGCGATAGACAACCTCTCTGACAAGGAATTCAGAATGGAGCTACTCAGGATGCTTAGGGAACTAAAAGAAACAATGGAAACCAATGCCAATAAAAGACAAGAGGATTTGAAGGCAGAAATGAGGAAAATGCAATCGGAAATGTCGGACCTGAAAAACCTGGTAGCCGAATTGAAAACCTCAGTGGAAGGCCTCAGCAGCAGAGTAACAGCGGCTGAGAACAGAATCAGTGAGCTCGAAGATCAAGTTCAGAGTCTTGTCAGAAAAGAGCAGAAAATGGAAAAGAGACTCACAGTTCGAGAACAGATGGCAAGAGAAGATCGTGATGAAGCCAAGAGGGGTAACATAAGAATTATTGGAGTCCCAGAGGGACGGGAAGAAAACCTTGATGAAGAAGAAACTGTCAAAGAAATCATTGCTACAGCGTTTCCAGAGCTGAAGAAAACTTGTGACCACATCCAGGAGGCCCGAAGGGTACCGGCTAGAAGAAATCCGAATAAAAATACCCCAAGACACATCCTGATCAAAATGACCAAAACTTTAGACAGAGACAAAATTCTGAAAGCAGCAAGATCGAAGAAAGAAATCTCTTACAAAGGAGCATCCTTAAAATTCACTGCTGATTTTTCTGATGAAACCCTCAGGGCCCGAAAACAGTGGTGGGACATAGTGAAAAAACTCAATGAAATAAATGCTTCTCCAAAAATACTTTACCCCGCGAGACTCTCATTCATAATAGAAGGAACAACACACAGTTTCACGGACAAACAACAGCTCAGGAACTTCATAGACTCAAAACCATGGTTACAAATACAACTAAATGGGCTACTTTAAGGCAAGACAGACCTCTCAAATACACCAAATTTCAACAGAACAATGGGACAAAATCCCATAACAATAATCTCTCTCAATGTCAATGGGCTAAACGCACCAATTAAAAGACATAGAGTGGCAGGATGAATTAGAAAATTGAACCCAACATTCTGCTGCCTGCAAGAAACGCATCTCAATAGTCAAAGCAAACACAGACTCAGAGTCAAAGGCTGGAAAACAATCCTACAGGCAAACAGCTCCCAGAAAAAAGCTGGGGTAGCTATCCTAATATCAGACCACATCGATTTCAGAGTGAAGAAGGTCATAAGAGACAGTGAAGGCCATTTCCTATTGACCAAAGGATCTGTACAACAGGAAGAACTTACAATAATAAATGTATATGCACCTAATGAGAGACCAGCAAAGTACTTAAAACAATTACTCATAGATTTGGAAAAAGACATCGATAGCAACACAATACTAGTGGGAGACCTCAACACCGCTTTGTCACCTCTTGATAGATCAACCAGACTCAAGCTTAGCAAGGACATACTTCATCTGAGGGAAACAATGGAAGAAAGGGGCTTAGTAGATATATACAGGACACTTCATCCACAAAAAGTTCAATACACATTCTTTTCAAGCGTACATGGAACGTTCTCCAAGATAGACCACATGCTGAGCCACAAAACATGCCTCCATAAAATTAAGAAGATAGAGATTATATCAACAATCTTCTCAGACCATAATGCGCTGAAATTAGAAGTAAATCACACACAAAAACAGAAAACTAAATTAAACACATGGAAATTAAACAGTGCGCTATTAAACAACGAGTGGCTTAGACAGGAAATTAAAGAGGAAATCAAAAGATTCCTAGAAACGAATGAAAATGAGGACACGAGTTACCAAAACCTATGGGACACAGCAAAAGCAGTCTTAAGAGGAAAATTTATAGCTCTACAAGCATTCCTCAGGAAGGAGGAGCGAGCCCACATAAATAAACTAACCTCACAGCTTAAGAACTTGGAGAAGGACCAACAAAAGGAGCACAACCCTAACAGGAGGAAGGAAATAATAAAACTCAGAGCAGAGATTAACGAGATGGAAACCCAGAAAACAATCCGAAAGATCAATGAAACCAAGAGCTGGTTCTTTGAGAAAATTAACAAAATCGATAAGCCCCTAGCAAAACTCACAAAGAAAGGGAGAGAGAAAACCCTAATAAACCGAATCAGAAATGAAAAGGGGGTCATTACAACAGAAACCACAGAAATTCAAAGGATCCTCAGGGAGTACTTTGAAAAGCTTTATGCCACAGAACATCAAAACCTCGAGGAAATGGATAAATTCCTAGACTCCTACAGACTCCCAAGGCTGAACCAAGAAGACCTGGAATACCTGAACAGACCTATCACCATCAAGGAAATTGAAATGGTAATAAAAAGTCTCCCCAAGCACAAAAGCCCTGGCCCGGATGGATTCACCAGTGAATTCTTCCAAATCTTTAAAGAAGACTTACTCCCAATCTTCTTTAAGCTTTTCCATGAAATTGAAATATCAAACACACTTCCGAACAGCTTCTATGAAGCAAATATCACACTGATACCAAAAGCAGACAGAGATAACACAAAGAAAGAGAACTACAGGCCGATATCCCTGATGAACACAGATGCAAAGATCCTCAACAAACTACTAGCAAATAGAATCCAACTACTCATCAAAAAGATCATACACCATGACCAAGTAGGATTCATCCCAGGGATGCAAGGATGGTTCAACATTCGGAAATCAATCAACATAATCCATCATATCAACAAAAGAAAAGATAAAAAGCATATGATCATATCAATAGATGCAGAGAAAGCATTTGACAAGATCCAGCACCCCTTTATGATGAAAACCCTAGCCAAAATGGGCATAGAGGGGACTTTCCTCAACATAGTTAAAGCCATCTACCACAAGCCTACAGCAAGCATCATCCTCAATGGGGAAAAACTGAGAGCCTTCCCTCTAAGATCAGGGACGAGACAAGGATGCCCACTCTCTCCACTGCTGTTCAATATAGTACTGGAAGTACTTGCAATAGCAATTAGGCAAGAAAAAGACATTAAGGGCATTCAGGTAGGAAAGGAAGAAATAAAGCTCTCACTATTCGCAGATGATATGATACTATACTTAGAGAACCCAATAACCTCCACCAAAAAACTCCTAGAAACAATAGACTTGTATAGTAAAGTTGCAGGTTATAAAATCAATACCCAAAAGTCCATGGCTTTCCTATATGCAAACAGTGAGAGAGAGGAAAGCTACATGAAAAAATCAATCCCGTTCACAATTGTGCCCCAGAAAATCAAGTACCTAGGAATCAGCCTAACTAAGGAAGTAAAGGACCTGTACAAAGAAAACTACAAAACGCTACTTCAGGAAATAAAAGAGGACATGAGGAAATGGAAAGACATCCCCTGCTCATGGGTCGGAAGACTGAACATTGTCAAAATGGCAATACTACCGAAAGCACTGTACAAATTCAATGCAATCCCTATAAGGATACCCATGACGTTCTTCAAAGAAATGGAGAAAACACTCCTGAAATTTATATGGAACAATAAACCCCCACGAATAGCTAAAGCAATTCTGGGGAAAAAGAAAATGGGTGGAATCAACCTCCCGAACTTCAAACTTTACTACAAAGCGGTAATAATCAAAACAGCATGGTACTGGAACAAAGGCAGAACTACAGACCAATGGAACAGAGTTGAATACACTGACATCACCCCCCAATCATATGATCATCTAATCTTTGATAAAGGTGCAAGAAATGTGAAGTGGAGTAAGGAAAGCCTCTTTAACAAATTGTGCTGGCATCACTGGACGGCTACATGCAAAAAAATGGGCTCAGAACTCTGCCTAACACCATGTACAAAGGTAAGATCAAAATGGATTAAAGACCTCAACATCAGACCAGAAACCATAAGATACATTGAAGACAAAGTTGGCAAAACCCTCCATGACATTGAGGCTAATGGTATGTTCAAAGATGACACGCCACTGGCTGAGCAAGTGAAAACAGAGATAGATAAATGGGACTATCTTAAACTAAGAAGCTTCTGTACCTCCAAAGAAACAGTGACCAAAATACAAAGACGGCCTACAGAATGGGAAAGAATATTCGCCGAATACACATCTGACAAGGGATTGATATCAAGGATATACAAAATACTGGTTGAACTCCACAAGAAGAAAACATCCAACCCCATCAAAAAATGGGGCAATGAAATGAACAGAAACTTTCTCAAAGAAGAAATCCGAATGGCAAAAAAGCACATGAGAAAATGCTCTACATCATTAATCATCAGGGAGATGCAGATCAAAACCACAATGAGATACCATCTCACACCTCAGAGACTGGCCCACATTCAAAAGAACAAAAGCAACCGTTGCTGGCGCGGATGTGGCGAGAAAGGGACACTCCTTCACTGTTGGTGGGAATGTCCACTGGTTCAGCCCTTCTGGAAAACAGTATGGACGTTCCTCAAAAAATTAGAAATTGAGCTCCCATTTGACCCAGCGATACCACTCCTGGGAATATATCCCAGAGAGGCAAAAACGTGTAGCCGAAGTGACATCTGCACTTGTTTGTTCATTGCAGCACTCTTTACAGTAGCCAGAAACTGGAAGAGACCTGAGTGCCCAAGAACAGATGACTGGTTAAAGAAACTTTGGTACATCTACACAATGGAGTACTATGTGGCTCTTAGAAAAAATGAAGTCATGAACTTTACATACAAGTGGTACAATATGGAAAGTATCATGCTAAGCGAAATGAGTCAGAAAGAGAGGGATAGACATAGAAAGATAGCATTCATCTGGGGGATATAAAATAATAAAATATGAGATTAATACCCAAGAATAGCTGAGAGCAACACCAGGAGAATTACTCCATAACTTAGAGGCCAGCTGGGTATTCTAGGGGAAAGGACAATTCAGATAGAAAGGGGAACACCAAGTGGAGGGTGTTTGGAGGATCCTCCCAGGAGGGGAGATGCAGGTTGAAAGTAGACTGGGCTGAACATGTTCGCCACTCAATACCTCTTTGGCTGATCACAGCGCCCAGGAGGAGAGAGAGAACAGGGGGGAATGCCCTGCCACAGTGGCAGGGGGGGATGGGGGGATGGGAGGATGGGGGGGGAGGGATATTATCCTGGTGGTGGAAAATGGGCACTGGTGGAGGGATGGGTATTTGATCGGGGTATGACCGAGATCCAAGCACAAAAATTTGTAAATCTACAACTGTACCTCATGTCGTTTCACCAATAAAAAAGAAAAAAGAAAAAAAAAAAAAGAAAAGAAAAAAAATATTTTATTCTTATAAAGTTGTTCACAATAATTCATTACATTTAATATTCAGACACCAATCCCTCTACCATTGCATCTTCCCACCACCATAAGGGGAAACTGTGTGAAGATTGTTGTATTCATCCTGGAACCAATAAACTCTTGAATAAGAGATTACAAACATGTTTGTTAAACCAAATCAAATATGTGCCACTCTTGGTACCTTAGTGAGGTAGAGTATGAGAGGTCGCTCCAGAAATTGTAAAATTAGAATACAATTATAGAGCAGATTCACTCATGGGTGAAAGCTTATGTTGCTCTCTTCCAGGAGCTTTATTTCTGAGTCTCTGGACCTTAGCCATTGGATGAGATTATATGGTGCCAAGGACAGGTTTTGGATGTAACTGCCAAGATACTGGTAAACTTGGGAGCTGGGGGGGAGGAGGCCCATACAGGCTCTGAGGAAGTGTGGAGATTTCAGTCACCGGACCTGCATACTTGGGCCCCTCTGCAGATTCACTCATCCGAGCCTCTGGAGAGCAGCCATGAGCATGGTGGTGATGGGTTCTGGAAGTTTTCAGCTGCTGGGGTCCTGTTGGGGTGGGAAGGGAAACTCAACCTGCTCCCCTCCAAGTTGCCCTGGTCAAGACAGGGGGTGAAGCTCCCCCACTTTATCAAGAACAATCTCTTTTATTTAGAGTAAATTATAGATATTCTTTTATTTAAAGTAATTATAGATATAGCAACATTTACAAAAGCAACCATCACAGGAACACTTGGATCAGTAACACTGTATCACTCTCATCCCCTTGTTCATTGATTTACTGGAGCAGGTTCCAGTAACATCTCTATTTGCCCCAGCCCTGAGATTTTGGCAGCCTCTCCTTACTCGTCTTTCCCAATGATTAGAGGCTCTTTCGGAGTCAGGGTAATGAGACCTGTTATAGTTACTGGTTTTGGCACATCGAATATGCCACAGGATGCTTGCCAGGCTCTGCCCATGTGGGAGGGATACTCTCAGTAGCTTGCAGGACTCTCCAAGATATATATATATATATATATATATATATATATATATATGTTTCTCTCTATGATTTGTTGCCTACTGTCTGAACTCCATCAAGCATGGCGTGGTAATCATGAAAAATGGGTAGGAAGTGTCTTATGATGTATGGCAGAAGCGTGGTCCAGAAAACGGCCTGGAGCCTGGTGGCTGTTGGGTAGTGGAGGTTGTGGAGATTGGCTACAGGGGCTGGGTCCCTTGGGGCAGGGAGGGCTCTCATCTGTCCCCTCTGGGGTGCCCCAAGTGGAAAACAGCCTGGCGCAGAGTACCTTGGAAAGGGTATACAACAAAAATTTTAAAAAAGCTGATCATTTTATTATCTTCAAATTGTCAACCATAACCACTTATTTAAAATAACTATCGGATTAAATAAGTCTGTCATTTACAACATAAAGCTTCTGTGTATTAACCAAAATTAGCTAAATCTAACATGGGATAAAATCTTGAAAACTTTAATTTTTTTGAAAAGTAGTTAGCTTTGGGGCCAGAGTAATGGTACAGATGATAGGGTCCTAGCCTTTTACACAGCCAAACTGGATTTGGTTGGGTATCCCATATGGTCCCATGAGCATCATCAGGAGTAATTCCCAAGTTCAGAACTATGATTAACCCTTGAGCATTGCCAGGCATGGCTCAAAAAACCAAAATAAATAAATAAAAGTAGTTAGTCTGAATTTATAATTCAGTATTTGGATCAGTATTTAATTAATAACTGGATACCAGAACTCAGTCAAGTCAACCCAGAGAATTAATCATTTCAGAAGCCACTATGCTTACAGTGATTAAAGAGCCTAAGAAGTAGAAGGATAGTACAACTTAGCTGGTTCAATAATATCTTGTGGTATAGAGAGAGAAAAAAAAAAGAAACACCCAAGAAGGTAAAGCAACATGTCCAAACCCACACAGATGGTTTTGGGTAACAGCAACTCAAACTAATGCTTTGGCTATTCAGCAGAGTCCTCTATTTACTATTTTTCCCACAAACAATTTATTCTCTCAAGAACAAAATAATGGCCCTGAAGAGCACAGAATGTCTGAAAGAGATGATTGGTCAAACTCTATAATGAGGTCTAGCTAGAGATATTCATGAGAATTTTGATTTCTTACTGAAGGGAATTTTCTTTCACACTGTCTTTCAAGGGCTGGAGTGATAGCACAGCGGTAGGGCGTTCGCCTTACAAGCGGCCAAGATGGCCGACCCGAGTTCGATTCCTCCGCCCCTCTCGGAGAGCCCGGCAAGCTACCGAGAGTATCTCGCCCGCACGGCAGAGCCTGGCAAGCTCACCGTGACGTATTCGATATGCCAGACACAGTAACAACAAAGTCTCCAATGGAGACGTTACTGGGCCCGCTCGAGCAAATCGACGATCAACAGGAGGGCCTTTACCTTTTACCTTCACTGTCTTTCAAATGAGAACAAAAGGATTAAACTTATCTGTGCTATTTTTCTTTCTTTCTTTTCCTTCTTCTTTTTTTCTTTGGATTTTTGGGCCACATCACTGCTACTCAGAGTTTAGTTTTGGCTCTGTGCTCAGGACCACTCTTGGTGTTCCTAAGGAGCACCATATGCAATTGAGATCTAAACTAGGGTCAGACACCTGCAAGCAAGTGCTTTAATCCTGACATTATCTCTCTGTCTCCCAACTGTTTTTTTTTCCTTTCAAAATATCCTCTAACAGAAGCTAGTTTTCCTTTTTGGTAATTTCTCTTTTGGGGGGATGCTTGGGGGGGCTGGGGTGGTGGTGGAGGAAGGGTTTTGAGTCATACCTAGCAGTGTTTAGGGCTTACTCCTAGTTTTGTGTGCATTCTGGGCAGTGCTCAAGGAATTATATAGAGTGATGGGGATCAAACCAGAGTAGGCCACATGTGAAGCATGCATCCTACTCACTGTATTATCACACAGGCTCATAGAAGCTACTTTTCTTACCATTGACTTTCCTGAGTTTTCAATGGTCAACAAAATAAATAAAAGCTAAACTAGCCTGATTAATTAAAAGTAAAATTTATTAGGTACCAATCAATATTTTTCCTGAAATATTTATGTATATTCACTGGCTCTGTTTCCAGGGCAGCAAAACCAACATCAGCAGTTCCTTTATAGATAAGTCCATGAATTTCTCCATTTCTACGTACCACTTATTCTTGGAATATCACAGAAGTTACTCTATTTTATTAGCTCATAAAAATGAACTCCAGCTCTAATCAATTTTATACCACTGGGCATCCATTTTTCTGACTCATTCATTAAGACAGCCAAGATGAGAATGTGCTATCCCCAAATATCCCGCTTTGGCATATAGATTGCTTTGAGCTGAAGGCAGATGAAAAATAGCAGACTCAAGAGGAACTCTCTGTCCTCCTCCTAATTTGCCTAAAGTCAGGTCAAGAAGTTTTACTTGTGAAGGTGTCCCCTTTCCTCTCCCATAACAGGAAGGAGAGAACACCCTTTATCACTGAAGAAGGAAAGCAGTGAAATGGGGCTATATAGACCAACCTTGCTAAATCACCCTCTCTACCAATAGTTTTCCTCATATGCTTACTTTCCTTTTATCATCTCCCCTGCCCACCACCTAGAAACCCATGTTACTCTTTCCTCTGTCTAGTCCCATCTCCACAAACAATGGTCCTGTGATCAAACTGCACATAATATCACAAGTCTAATGGCCTCTATTCAGTTCTTTTCTATGGTGCTTTCTTGCACCTCACATTAAAATTAAATGTGTGTGACTTTTTTTCAGTGAATCTGACTTTTACTAATTTAATTCACAAGTTTCAGTTATTGAACAATGGTGTGAAAAGATGTTTTTCTTCCTAGACAACTACTCCCATCATGTGCTCAAACTCAACTGGTCCCAGATGAAGATCAAAAAGAATGACCTCCAGAATTAACACTTTTTCCGTATTCTAATTGTGCTGGTAGTCCAGTTTATTGTGCACATTTATAAACCCAAGCTGGAGAAGGACAGTAAGATGAAATATTAATTATTTATTTATTTTTGTTTTGGGGAAAGCCAGGCTTATTTCCATCTCTGGGCTTAGTGAATTGGTGCTCAGGGGGCCACCTATGGTACTGGGAATTGAATCCAGGTTGACTCTGAACCATTTAGGCATGGGATTCATTTTTATTTGTTTGTTTGGGGGCAACAACAGAAGGTGCTCAGGGCTTACTTCTGGCTCTATGCTCAGGGGCCAGAGTGATGTAGAGTACCATATATAGGGACCGTTGAGAGTACCATATCCAGGAGGCATGTAGGGTGTCTGGGGATTGAATATGGGACTTCTACATGCAAGGCAAACACCCTACTCAGTGTAATATTGCTCCAGCAATAGTGAGGAAATGTTCAGAGCATCTTATATCTGAGTTCTCTTACCAGTGATCAAGACCTTTCTTTTCCAGCACCTCTGTCATAAGCTATGACTTTCACTTCTATTTAGGTCATGGTAGTTCTAAAAGTTTTGCCTATTATTTTAAAGAGGTTATAAATTGTGTGTGTGTGTGTGTGTGTGTGTGTGTGTGTGTGTGTGTGTGTGTTTCAGAGTGTCAATGGTTACTTATAAGTCATAGTTGTAGGGGAAAAAAATCCCTACTGTAAAATCAACTCAAATTTGCTGTTCCTTCCTCAATCCCAATTTTAAAGAATGAGACGGGGGTGCAGTGAGAAGAATAAATATAATTTTATAGTAGCATGCAGTTCACTGTTTCTTTAGGCAGAGAAAGGAAAAATCAAGTCTCTGATTACACACCTCCTCTAAAATAACGAGGAAAAAAATAATTTAGTAAGTTCTACTTATTTTCGCAGTCAAAGTTACAGTCCTCTTCCCGCAGACTCAAGGCCTGGAATCCTGATATCAAATTCAGCAACACCAAATTCTTTATTCTCAAGGATAGATAATTTTGGGAAATGGCCAGTGGAATTTTCCACTTCAGTTAGCCACAGTGGGGAGTTTACATTGTTACACAACTGCGATGAAGTTTAGTAATGAGCACCACAATGGAAAATTAATAAAAGCTCAGTGTAGCCCAGCCCATTCAAGTAATTGTCAATTAAGGATACAATCAATACTGAGGTAATAGCTCATGAACAAGGCTAGTTGGGTACTTACTTCATTAATGTTGCAAATCAGTGTCGACCATTTGGGAGTAAGTGCAGAGAAATGAACTCATATAATAGAGGTTATCATAGTTTGAGAATTTGCTGGCTAGTAAGAGATTAAGGGATCAGTCAGCCCACAGACTAGCTGACTGAACAGCACTATCTGAACACCAGTGTCTGGTTACTAGAGAAAACATTTTCTCCAACCATTGATGCTGAAAGTTTTTGTAAAGCCCCTAATCTCTTTTCCTATGCTTGAGGAACTGATCACTTTTCATTATGTTCCCTTGCTGCTCCCTTGAATTTCATATGGAGAATTTATCCCTTAGTTTGTAAAAGATAGCTTTCTTCTAGAGTCCTTTGTATCTCTAAGGTACCCTCCTGACCTAGGTCTATTTAACAGGTTAACAGATGGATCTTCTGGAGCTATTAGCATAGAGAATGATATTCTGAAGACCAGCCATGGTGGGAACTGACTTTCCCCCATTCTCTAATCCCCGATTCCTCATGGTCTTCTCCTCCAAATAGTACCTCAAACAAATATGCACGAATATAAAGTGATAATGTATTCCTAAGGCTGAGTTAATTATACGCTTAATGGAAGGAGTTTAGCCACATAGTTAGCATCCCAAACTGAGTTTAGAACAATAGACATTCAGCATTAGAATCATGCTAATAAATTCCACTACCCTTTTATTGTTGTATATTTTCTTGACTGTATTACGAGGATTTATGGCCATCTTTCTTGCTATATTTTCCTCACAGTATGGGCAGTCTGTGACTATTTCTTTCCAGTCCCATAATTCACTTGTGAACACTCAAAGCCCGTGTGGTGTTGGTTGTGCTTTATGGAAAAGGAGACACAAACAAGTCAGAATGTCAGTAACAAACATAGTTCATTAGGTTAGGACAGAACTCTAACCTCAACCTCAAAACTGGGGGCTTTACCTGTAGTAGGTAATCCAGAAGAGCAACTCTACTGCATTCCTAGCCCTGTAAAACTGTTTTAACACTCCCTTTTACAGAAAAGTGGAGAAGGAGTTAAAAAATCGTGAAATAAGTGGTTACCTAGCTCCAGCTGCAAATGCCAGCCATAGCATAGCTCCTCCATCAACACTGTCATATGTCACCTAACTGTGTGGCCTTGGAGATGTCATTTAACCTTCTCTGAACCTCAATTTCATGTTAATGATCAAAGTCAGATTCCAACAGACAATTCAATTCTCTTTCATCTTTGGGATTTGGTATCTTCAGCTCATGGCACAGGTTATGTTTGGGCACACAGAGATGTAGACATGTAGAAAGTCTAGTGAATTTATAAACAATAATTTTAAAGTCACTATACTTTTAAAATTTGGGGTTATACCCAGTGTTTACTCTTGACTCTGAGCTCAGGGATTACTCCTAACAGTGCTTGGGGAAGCATATGGGGTGGCAGGGTCTGCCATGTGCAAAACAAGTGCTTTATCTGCTGTTCTATCTCTCCTGCCACAAAAATAACATTTTTTAAGAAAAGGAGACATTACTTTCCAGTTTAGAATTCACTATGGTTTTTGTTTACAAACTATCTCCTTCATGAAAAAGTCACTGGAGTTCGTCCACATAGGATAGCAGTGGAGGCATCTGCCCTTGCTGATTCCAAGGGAGCTGTTAATTGGGACACACACAGAGTCAAAAGAAACTATTTCTTCGCCTGTCACATTGTATGTCAGCAATCCGTCAGGAGCACATTTTTATAGACCAGGAAAGGAGGATGCTGATGGAACCACAGGCCAGATCCAGTTAACTTCCACCTCTATCCCCACCCCAACTAACTGAAGAGTTTGTGAACTTGTTTGACAGGAGATGCTTTCTTTATATGGTTGAAATATGAAGTGTTTATTAGTGCACTTCATGAATATTGTCCCCTTCAAAAATCCCTCCCTTTACAGCTTCCCTTACCATCATTTTGTTATAGGAGGACAGAAGGTTGTTTCATAATGGTGGAAAAAGAGGGGATCTGTGGCATCCTGAATTATTATTTTCCAAAGGAGTGCAAGAGAGACATGTGTGTCGGATCCCACTCTGTAAATTTCATGTGATCTCAAGAGCAGTTCTCCACTGCGCTCCAGCCTTGGTTTGCCTACAATCTATATCATAACCGTCAGGAACTGTAGAGGATAAGAGTGTGCTCTGCCTTCCAGTCCTTGGTCTTGTCCCCTTGATGGAGTTTTAAGTATAATTGTAAGTATGGAATTATAAGTATGATTCCATGAAGAGAGAATAAAAAATCTAGAAGAGTGTTTCAAGAGCAGTTATATGAAACTCACAACTATGCTGTTTCAAGAATGTTGTTATATGCTCAGAGAAAAAGTCTATATGAAGATCTGTGCAAAAATTTCTTTGATTTAACACTAGAAGATGAACATTTTCTGAGCCAATGACTTCTTGCCCTTGGTCTTATTTTAATTCTATGAAAGGAGCAACTGAACTCTGCTCTTTTTTGCTTGGCTGCCAGGAGACTTTGTAAAGCATCATTATGCAAAACTACTAATTAAGGTTTGTTAATCACTGGGTTTTGTCTTATTTCTCTACCTTCACACTCCCTTCTTCTAATTTCTTTATTTTTTGTGTATTAGTACTATAATACACAACATATTAGAATACAATTTTAAATTTGGGGGCTTGAAGAGAGAATAAAATATAAGAGACTCTCTATCCCCATGCTTATTGAAGAGTAATATGCCAGGTACTTAGTCTTTTGTTTTTTTGAGTCACACCCAGCGATGCACAGGGGTTACTCCTGGCTCATGCACTCAGGAATTACTCCTGGCGGTGCTCGGGGGACCATATGGGATTCTGGAAATCAAACCCGGGTTGGCTGCATGCAAGGCAAGCGCCCTACCCACTCTGTTTTTGCTCCAACCCCTGGTACTTGGTTTTGAGTCGGAAAGGTAAAAGTAATGCAGCCGACTGCCCCTGGCATCCACCACCTGGGTTTGCTGTCATCCTCTAAGAACCTTAGAAAATGGGAGATGCCACCAGGAAAACCACATTTACATAGGTAAACCCTACAGATGTGGGAGCCTAAGACCAGCAAGACCACCTGCTCTGTATCTGTGACCTATGAGTCAGTGTTTCCTTAAATATTTCTTTAAACATGTTCAAAATAGCATGTTGACAATTTGTCTTAAAATGCAAAATCTCCAACATGATTCATTCCCCAAATGCCAGACAACAGAACAATTTTCAATGTTTATTGTTGGATGAAAGAATTTAGCTTTTCTACTTCAATCTTTCCGTTTTTAAAGCCATAGTCAGCATAAAATCCTAACTTCACATAATGACTGGAGTGAACTACATCATTTGTTCTCATCTGCCACCCATTATTCCCAGTGCTTGGAAGGTTTTGTCCCAAGGTTACAGAAAAACCTTGCCCTTCTCTTTCAGTTGCCACTGTTTCCCTCAGAGATTTAAAAATGGGGCCACCAGATGAGGCAGAAAATCCATGTCTAGGGATTTGCCCAAAGAAAATGTGAATGATAATCTAAAAAGAATGTGTACTCTCAAGTTTATTTTAGCATTATTTGCAAAATCTAAGAATTGGAAACAACATTGACAGATGAATTAAAAATGAAAATGAGATAGATATACATGATGGAATATTAAAGTAAAAGTAAAAGTAAAGGCCCTCCCGTTGATCATCGATTTGCTAGAGCGGGCCCAGTAACGTCTCCATTGGAGACTTTGCTGTTACTGTGTCTGACATATCGAATACTCTCGGTAGCTTGCCGGGCTCTCCGAGAGGGGCAGAGGAATTGAACTCGGGTCGGCCATGTTGGCTGCATGCAAGGCAGACGCCCTACCCGCTGTGCTAACGCTCCAGCCTTTAACCATAAAAAGAATGATATCTTGTTATTTGTGAAGAGCTTACTAAAGGAACAAATTTGACAGACAAAGAAAAATATCATTTAACTGTGGCATTTCAAAAGCAAAATAAAAAAAAGAAATAACTTGCAAATTCAGACTAGTGGTTGCCATAGACAGGGACAGTTTGTAGGTTAAGTGGGAGAATGAGTAAAGTGGGTCAAAAGATAAAATCTTCTAATTAGAAAATAAGTCCTGGGGATATAATGTATGACTTACATTATGCACATTATTGTAACGCAGAATGACTATAGTTAACTGTCATAATGCATAATTAAAAGTAGCTAAAAGAACTAATCTTAAAAAAACTCATCACAAAAAATTGCAACTATGTAATTGTAACAATATAATTGTGATGAATGCAAAGACTTATTAAATTGATAATTTAGTAATAAACAAATATCAAATCATGATGTTTTATGCCTAAACATTATATGATATATGTTAATCATACCTTGATATAAAAAATGTCACTGTATTTGGCTTCCCAGCCAAGTGAAAGCTGCAATGCATCCTCCAACTATAGATTGGATCACCTGGCTTCTTTCACTTCATGCCACATAGGTTGAGTGAGGATTCCAACTCACTACTGAAATAGTCTGATGATTGCATAAAGCCAGAGGTATAGTTTAGTATGTTAGGGGCACCATTTCTTTTTTTTTTTCTCTTTTCTTTTTTTTTTTTTTTGCTTTTTGAGTCACACCCAGCAATGCACAGGGGTTATTCCTGGCTCTGCACTCAGGAATTACTCCTGATGGCGCTCAGGGTCCATATGGGATGCTGGGTATCGAACTCAGGTCGGTCGCGTGCAAGGCAAAGGCCCTACCCGCTGTGCTATTGCTCCAGCCCCAGTGGCACCATTTCTTAGCTGGCATCACAGAAACTTCTCAGACAGGTAAGGATGGAATATTGATATGATTTTGAAAGTCTATTTTAGAATGGATCTTTCAATGTGATGCTCTGATAGAAAAAGTTCAACACTAGAAGCCAGAATGCTGAATTCTGCATTATCAAGTTCTTGCTGAAATTCAGGAGGCTTGTTTTCCTTTCAGTTATAACCTGTACATCAGAAATATGTGTGTTAGTTTTGTTGGCTGCTCCCCTAAGTCTATAGGAGTTCATTCTTTTGCTTATTCACTTAATCAACAAAAGAATTCTGGAATCCCTCCTGAGGATTGGGTGTGGTTCTGGGATTTGCTATCAGCATCTAATAACTACTTGCTGTCTGCAAAAATGACTATGAGAAGATCTGTTCTTCTCACTCCCTTGAATGCCTGAGCTGGGAAAAAGAGTGAATATTTTGCAGTTATTAAAATACCTAAAGGTAAAGGTAAAGGCCCTCCCGTTGATCGTCGATTTGCTCGAGCGGGCCCAGTAACGTCTCCATTGGAGACTTTGTTGTTACTGTGTTTGGCATATCGAATACTCTTGGTAGCTTGTCGGGCTACTGACAATGGTTATCTGAATATACTGAAATATATCTATTATTAAATGTATATAATTATATGTAAAATGAATTGTATCAATAGATTATATGATGTATACTTAGATGTTGCATATAGAAAAGAGACACAAAACCTACCTTTTAATCCAAATTTTATCAATTATAGTTGGCAATAAATTAAAAGAATTTGTGAAGAAAGAGAGAGTAAGCAAAAGACTGATACTTAGAATGAATAGGCCAAAATATCAACATTGGTTAACAACTTTGGGTTGTAAACTCTTGATTTTTTTTAAAACATTGTGCATTTTTGACAACGATATGTATTGTTGTTGTTTCTTTATAAGAATATCATTTTCCTGCTTAAGGGTGGAAGAGTTTCCTGATAAAATTAATACATGGTATTCGGTTACAGTTGAAATTCACATAAACAGCCTATTTTTAGTATTAGTATGTTCACAGTATTGCATACAATATATTGATGCTAAAAAGTATCTATTGTTTATCTGAAAGTCACACTGAAATATGTTTTTATTTTGTTTGCGAAACAAAAACAAAAGTAGTTTGGTAAAACTGGAGTGCTAGAAGAAAAGAATTGTTCAACATTTTCAAATCTGTCCTCCCCCTACCCCCAAATTATCCAGATTCTGGTGCACAGATAGGACTGATTTGCAGAACAAAGCAATCTGCCTGCCAAGGAAGCTCTGAAGGATGCTTTGGGTGTTTGCTTGAAGACCTTCCTGAAGATCTCTAGATTCCCACAAAGCTGGGTGACAGAGGGAGGGCTGTCTCCTTCAAACAGGGGTATCTCACAGGGTGTCTACTGAAAGCTTGGAAACTGGCTTAGCGCACTTTCCCAGTTAGAGATCTTATTGGAAAGGTCATAGAAGGATGACTTTCTGTCAGAGGGTGAACATACACAAGGCCTCTCTCAGAAATAATATATCTGGTGCCCATGACCAGTGGCCATGACCCATCTTCAGTTGACACGCGGAATTCACAGCACTACCCTTTTGGGAAACTATTGCAAAAGACACAAAATAACCCCATGTGGCAACACCTCACAAAATAATATTGAAGATCCAAATAGCTAAATATTAGCCAAGATTTGTAAACACAGACTTCAAAAAGGTGATAATTAACGAGGTGTAGGGCAAAGAGCAATAGGGGAGAAATAGCAAGCTTTGAACAAGACTCTTCAACCCTCTCGGCCTCAGTTTCATCATCTGTGAAATGGATGGGTTGAACAAGATGATACACAAAATGCCTTCTAATTTTGTTGTTTCAGAATGTTAATTTTGAAGTTAATTGGAGGATCAGATTTTGAGCAGGGAAGCTGAATGATGACTCAGATAAGTCTAACATCATTTATTGAATCTTGCAATAATGGGCTAAAGAAGGAATTAATCATCTACTGTTTACTTGAAACCCTCCCCGAACACATTTGTTCTCATTTCTGAGCTTTATAATAGCTCTTAAGATTTGTAGCTTTATCTTCATTTTATAACCAGGAGAATGAAGCCATGAATAAGTCAAGTGACTTTCTTAAGCTTACTCAGCTAACAAATACAGAGTCAAGATTTCAATTAAGTCTCTCGTATGTTGAACAAGTTCTTGTAATGCAACCAGGTGGACTTTCCCTGGCTATCTATATTTCTGAACTGAAGTTGAATTTATCTGTTCCTTAATTCTCATCACCAGGTGATGGACAGAGATGGGGGCAGATGGAAATTCCTTTACAAATGCAAAATTACCCTCTTTCCACAGCGATTAATCTCCAAACCTCATAAATAAGAAATTTCTTGGCTCCATAGAGAGTACAGCTCTTGCCTTGCATGAGTCCAAGGCAGGTTTGATCCTCAGCACCCCATATCATCCCCTGAATCCCCAATGATTGATCACTGAGCACAGAACTAGGAGTAAGCATCAAGCACAGACAGGTATAGCCTATAAACCAGAAGAAATAAAAAGTAAAACAAACAAACAAACAAATGCCGAAAACTGACTTTCACTTACCCATAGCATAGGCCAGAGAACATTTTCAAGATCCCTCTACTCCAGAATTCTCCCCAGATCTAATCACTAAATTGCCTTGAATAATCTCCAGTGCTTTTCAGTTGGTAGAGAAAAAAGTCTGATGCAGATACATGATTCACCCCTCTCTGTTCCTTAATGAGAAAATAAAGGCACAACCTGTGCCTGTCAGCCACTAATCAAGTCTCATGAGCAGGTTTTGATGGGGTGAACAGGGAGATACTTGTGGCTGAATTTTGTGCCTGGTTGAAGGTGTTAGGAGACCACAAAAGAAGTCAGAAAGTCTATCTGATTTCAGAGTAGAGATTCAAACAAATTTCCTTGAACACAGTAATCAATCAAACTAATTACTTACCCCTGACCTCTACTAACACCAGAGGAGCAAGCAGCTGAGTCTGGGTGCCATGATATAACCACAGATTGCGTTTGGGTTGTTCTTGAGATGGTCATCGTCTCACTTTGTAATTACAGGATGTGTTGACATGTTCTCATATCCTTGAGATAGCCGTATCCTTGAGATAGCCTCACCCTTTACAAATGACGTGATTGAGAATTTTCACTTTTGTACTCTTCCACCAACTGCCTGAAAATGTCTCTCACGGCATCAGATACTCTATAAAATGGAACTCCCACTGTTTTGAGTCGAACCTCAGTTGTATCCACTGACATAAAAAACCTGAGCCCTCCCAAATCTCAGAGCTTGTCACTTGATATTTTTCACAGGCTCACAGAATTTTCACAAGAACAAGGCAGATGTTAAGGACAAAGTTCTGACACCCTATATGAACTCCTAAACTCAGCCGGGAATGATACCTGAGTGTAGAACTAGGTAAGTCCTGTGAACCTCCAGATGTGCCCACCTCCCTAAACAAACAAACAAACAAACACCCAAAAAATTTTGTTTACTTGTATGAGCAGTTGCTATTTAAATGGGCTCAATCACTTCGTTTGGAGGTAGCAAATTGCTTTGGAGTAGATTAAATAGTGTTTGGCCATGAAAATGTAAGACCAGAAGGCAGTCACTACATTAAAATCTCCGTTTTCCATCTTAACTTGAGTATTACAGGAACAGATTCCAAAATAATTGGCATTAGAATGTATTTGATTAGGATAATACTTTTGGCGGGTAGGTATGAATGCTGAAAAAGCTAGGTAAGATAAAGAAGGAAACAAATGATAAAAGGTAACTTTCCATTGAACTCAAAAAGAAGATTATGTCGTTTCATACTTTAGGGGGATTTGGGGCCATACTCAGCAGAGTTCAGGACTTATTCCTGATTCAGTGCTCAGGAATGAGCCCTGATAGTTTTCAGGGGATTATATCAGTGCTAAGATTAGAATAGGCTCACATAAGGCAAGCCCTTTAACTCCTGTACTAACCCACAAAGAAACATCTTTTAAGGAATATTCTAAGAATAAAATTACTTTTTTGTTCCCACTCATAAATCCTGGTATTTTGCAACTATAATGAATCCACAAAAGCTGTGTAGAATTTAAATCTTTGTAGATATATGCACACTTGAATATATCTGGGTAGTATATCATGATATATTATGAATTCTCAGCAAATACAAACCACAGATTATATAATAGGCTTAGCTAAATTGTAGATATTATTAAATATATATTTCTAATTCTAATCTTTTATTTTATAGTTAGTGCTGTTGTGTCCTTGTACAGAGGCTTTAGAGAATTAAATACCTCTTGCTTTTCCCCAAGTTGAGGCAAGGGGATTTTCTACAATATGAAAAGTCCACTTCTGCTGGTAACATGGATGTAAGTTCTAAGACACTTGTAGATCTCATGAAAATGCCAGCTTAATGACACTCCAGCCTCAGGTTGTATCTGAAAACCACAGATAGCTTAACTATACTTCCTTTTTTAATTCCCTGACCTCTGAAAATAGCATTGCTTTCTGGATAACAAGTGGATCGATCAAAGGGGTCTAGACCTGAAGCTTTTAGTTTTGGAAGATCTGATGAACTGAAATAATTCTGAGTGAAACTTTGAAAAAAAGATCTGAACTGAAACAAATTTCTCCATGAATATGGGGTGGGGGTGGGGGTGAGATGAGTCTTACTAACATTTTCACCCTGACATGGTGGAATCACTTTGGGGTGCTGGCTGAAAGGATGAAAGAACAGTTAAAACCAGAAATTCAAGAGTGGAAAACCCACAAACAAGTTTAAAGCTGATGTAGTAAAATTATCCACTCTCAAATACTACAAATCTGAATTACTGGTGTCAATATGGCATCAGTATGAAGGGATACATCAGTTTCTCTTTTCAAAAATAACATAGTCTGAGGCAGAGGAGAAAGTAACAAGTAGGATATATGATGTTTCAAGCCTGTGCCCAAGCTGGACTCAACATCGGGATCGGGCACCACATGGTCTCCAGAGCATTGCTGGCTGCCATCCTGAAAGTCCTCAAACATGATGACATGTCCCCAACAGTCCCCAAACCCACAGACTACATTTAGACTACATTCTTTACTTTTGGGTGGCTTGGGGTCATACTCATCAGAGTTCAGGACTTACTCCAGATTCAGTGCTCAGGAATCAGCCCCGATGGTTCTCAGGAGATTACATCAGTGCTGAGATTAGAGTAGACCTGCACAAGGCCCACACAGATTCTACTATTGTAACTGCTGGCCTGCTTGACTGAGTAGCATGGTGAGTAGGCCTTAGATCACTGTTTGGGAGATCCCCAAAATAAATAAAAATAGCCAGCAATTACCTTCAATAACAGAAACAATAAGGAACAGTAGGTGAAATTTGTTACTGGAGTGATCATATTCTACAGTTTCTTCCAGTGGTATTCTTGAAAACTTAACTAATTAGACCAAGTGCTGGGATTTTGGGACAATACAATCAAGGACTGTCAACATAAGCCCAAAATACTTCCTGCTAATATGGCCTGAGAGTGACTCAATGTCTTAATTTAAGTATTAAAAACAGACCTGGTGAAATTCAGGATTCTGACTCAACATATAAAGGACATGGAAGTCATCACTCCTGTCCTCATGAAGGAAAAAAGAATTCCCCAAATTATTGAAAACCAACATTTTTTCCTAGATCTGTCAGAAAATTAGGGTCACATAGGAAATAATTGCCCCAAAATCTTGAGAAGCAGTGAGGTCGATCTAGAGAAACACAGCTTCCATGGATCAGATCCTCTTCTCAACAGCAAGTACTGGTAGAAATCATATTCATCAAATTGCTGAAAACTCAATGTAGGAAAGTTTGACAGTTAAAAACTTGTACGGAGTTAGGAGTGTAAATGGGGTAGGGTAGAGTAGGGAAGTTCCTACACATTTGTGAGTTTAACCTCTAGGGCTCCTGTTACGTTCTCATTGTGAAGATCGAAGAAAAAACCTCGTTGCTTCTAGAAGGGTGAAGAGGAAAGTAACCTCAACAAGCTCACCCTCAAGAGAAACTAATCTATAAGCATCTAAGCTACTGAGCCTTTACAAAGATCCAAACACTCAGAAAAAAAGGGAAATACCCAACCCAGCTCCACTGAAAGACTGAAATCTAATTATAGGACTATAGAAAATTTGCCCTCCCTCCCAACTAACTACCACATAAATTTAGCTTCTGTATAATAATAGAGGTTTACAAGCGAAAAGGGCTGGAGCGATAGCACAGCGGTAGGGTGGTTGCCTTGCACACAGCCAACATGGCTGACCCAAGTTCGATTCCTCTGCCCCTCTTGGAGAGCCCGGCAAGATACCGAGAGTATCTCGCCCTCATGGCAGAGCCTGGCAAGCTCCCCCTGACGTATCCGATATGCCAAACACAGTAACAACAATGTCTCTAATGGAGACGTTACTGGGCCTGCTTGAGCAAATCGAGGAACAACGGGAGGACAGTGAACTCTTGAACAAGCAAAAAGAACTGCAAGCCTCAGACCTTATTTATTAAGTCTTAAATAAAACCCAAAACAACAGAGGAGACAAAACCAAGGATACTGGAGGAAATTTTATTTTCTGAAACTGTAACTATGGTAAACAGTAAACACCACCTAATTCTGAAAACATAAAACTTCATATTAAATGTTTACCTAACTTAGTTATTTTTACCCAACGTATTAGGTCTGCTTTCAATAGAAAATTAAAATGTAAATAGGAAAACAGCAGTTTAAAATGAGAAGTTTAATGAGCTGGAATTGGTAGGCATTTACTGGCTCTCCATTCGCTGAAAGCTACATCCACATTCTTCTGAATAGTACACATTTTTTCTGATATGAAAAATTCTTAAAGAATTAGTCACATTTGAGACACAAGCGTTACTGTCAATAAAGTCATGAGGATAAAAATCATACCAGATATCTTTTTGGTTGACAATAAAATAATACTAGAAATGAACCTAAGGTTCATTTCCAACAGAGAGTTGGAAAAAATAAACTCCACCATTTTCAGAATGATAAACATGCACTGAGTCACTAGTAGGGCAAGGGGGAAATAAAAAATTTCTTAAAAGAAACACAAATGAACCCAAACTATCATAATATATGCAACACAGTAAAAGCATTAATAAGAGGACTATACAGCAATGTAGGCTTATATTGCAAAATAAAAAACATTTCAAATAAATACACTGTCACTATCACTGTCCTCCCTTGTTCATCGATTTGCTCAAGGGGGCTCAGTAACATCCCATTGTGACACTTGTTATTTTGTTTGTCATACCGAATATGTCACGGTTAGCTTTTCAAGCTTTGCCATGCAGGTGAGATACTCTTGGTAACTTGCCGGGCTCTCTGAGAGGGGTCGAGGAATTGAACCTGGTTTGGCCAGGTTGGCCGTGAGCAAGGCAGATGCCCTACCAGCTGTGCTATTGCTCCAACCCAACATATCATAAAGAGTGTGAAAAGATGACCAAATGAAAGATGAACAAATCCAAGTCAGTTTAAGGAACAAAAGAATTAAAATTAGAGTGAAAATAAATAAAATAGAAATAAAGATTAATGACTCCAAAAGCCTTAGTGATTCCAAGCATCATAGAATTTGAACATTGCACTTGCATTATATTAATGGCCAACAATATCTGGGAATTGTTTCTGGGTTCACTAATCATTGCTTAGGAGTCCTCCCAAAACTACTAGAAACATTAGACCAATACAGTAAAATGGCAGACTGTGACATCAATATGCAAAACTCTATTTCATTTCTATATGCAAAGACATAGGTGAAATGAAACCAATAATCTCATCTGCAACTGCAGAAAAAAATTTAAGCACCTCGGAATCAAAAAGAGATTTGAAATATTTGTAGATTTAAAAACTATGTCATTATTAAAAGAATTTATAAAATAAAAAGTAGGAAATGTAAAGATATTTTGTTCTCATGACTTCAAAAAATTAACGTCAACAAAATGATCATACTTACAAAAGCATTATAAATATTCAATGCCATTCCAATTAAAATATCAATGGCATTATTCAGGGAAACAGAACAAATGTTAGTAAAATTTGTATAGAATTATAAATAAACCCTGAAATGTCAAAACAATCCTAAGAATAGAGGATAGGAGAGATTCTGTTCTCTGACTTTAAACTACACTTCAAAGGTACAGTAATTAAAATACTGGTATTGGAATAAAAGCTGACACAGAGAACAATAGAAAAGTACCAAGAGACTACAAATAAAACCACATAGATATGGACAGTTAATGTATGACAAAGGAGTCAAGAATGTAAAATGAAGTTCTCTTCAAGAAATATTAAGGAAACACTGTCCTTAGTATATAGAATGCAGGATGAGGAAATGTTATGGTAAAGGGCTAATGCCTAGGTCACCCTCGACCCTATGTTTAGAAAGAAGAAGGACAAAGAAGGGAAGAAGGAAGGAGGGGGTAGAATAGGAGAATGAGAGAAATGGGTGAACGGACATCAAGGCTTCAGTGATATGGGTGATGGTATAGTCATATATCCAAAACCCAGACTCAACAAAACATGAGATCTGAGCTGCAACCACTGAAACTTTGCAATCTGTCTGTGAAGTTGAATGGGGCGGGAATGGGGTGGGGGTTGGGGTGGGCAAGAAATATGAGAACACTGGGGAAGGGAAGTTCACACTGGTGGTACAACTGGTGTTAAAATATTTACTATAAGCCTAACACAGAACTCAGTAACTTTGTAAAACACAGTTCTCTAATTAAAAAAAAATTAAAATTTTAGGAAAGAACTGTCAAGAAAAAAATTGAACTGAATAGTCACATGAAAAGAATGAAATTAAGCCAGTATTTTACATCATGCACAAAACTAATTAACATTGACAACGTTAATGTTAGACCATCAAATACAATACGCATTGGTGAAAACAGGTCAGTGTGCATATATTAGTCACACTGATGTCTTTGAGAATTTGAGTTCTCATAAAAATTTTAAATTTTTTGTAGAGTGAAGGATCTGTCAACAAAATAAAAACACTCTACAGAATAGAAAAAATATTTGTATGTGAAAAACCTGACAAAAGTCTAGTATTCATCCTATAAAGAACTCTCAAGTCTATAGCACCAAAATCCCTTTAAAAATGTGGGAGGAAAACCTGAATATACTCCTCACTACCAATAAAAACGTGAAGATGGTACATGAAAATATGAAGAAACCTTCATAAACATAGATTCAGGTAAGCCAGAGATATAGGAATTAAATGTAATTAATATGCTGAAGACATGTGTATAAATAGAAAGATGGGTATAAATAGAAAGATTGACTCTCTAAAAATCAAAAGAAAATAGTTAATCAAAAGCATGCAAAATAAATAAAGAATGCTTTTGTGGGACTATCAGCAGACTGACTATAGCCAAGGAAAGAATCACATATTTATATGAAAATTTAAAATCTGAATCCAGGGAGATAGTATAGTGGGTAAGGTACCTGGGTTAGATCTACCACACTCCATTTGATCTGGAGGGCCTCATCAGGAAAGATCCCTAAGCACAGAACCAAATGTAAGCCCTGAGCACAGCTGGATGTGGCCCCAAAACTAAAAAAAACATTTAAAAAACTGAAGTGCCACGAGGAAA
Organism: Sorex fumeus; assembly: GCF_029834395.1. Lineage (NCBI taxonomy): Eukaryota > Metazoa > Chordata > Mammalia > Eulipotyphla > Soricidae > Sorex > Sorex fumeus. The sequence goes on from NW_026606240.1 coordinate 5,668,297, forward strand.
AACAAAATCAAAACATGAATCAGAATAGAAGATCTATGGAACTATTACAAACAACGTACTATACGTGGGACTGGAGCGATAGCACAGCGGTAGGGCGTTCGCCTTACAAGCGGCCAGCAAGGCCGACCCGAGTTCGATTCCTCCGCCCCTCTTGGAGAGCCCAGCAAGCTACCGAGAGTATTCGATATGCCAGACACAGTAACAACAAAGTCTCCAATGGAGACGTTATTGGGCCCGCTCGAGCAAATCGACGATCAACGGGAGGGCCTTTACCTTACCTTTACTATACATGTGATGGTAGTTTTCGAATAACAAAAGGAGAAAATCACATGAGAAATCCTTGAAATGATAAAGATTTAAAATTTTTCAAATTAAAAATGCAGGAAATTAATAGGAATAAAGATAAATAGCAAAATATTTACAAAATGCATAGCATATTCAAATTAAAGAAACTTTTTAAAAATTTAAGAGATCTTGAATAAAGTCAGAAAAGAAAATAACTTACAACAGAAGTATATGGAGAAGAATTGCATCAAACTTCAGAAGCCATACAAGCAAGAAGAATTTGAAGTGAAATATTTTAGTGTTGAAAGAAAATAAACTGAAAACCTAGAATTCTCCTAAAGTGAAATAATCCTTCAAAAATTAACAAGAAAAAATTTTATATTTTAAATATGAAGGAGAACATTTCTCCAAAAAATCAAGATGTTCTTAGTATAAAAAATGCTGAAGGAATTTGTTACCACTAACTTTGCCTTCTGAGAAATGTTAAAATAAATTCTTCACAGAAAAGAAGATAATACAGATAATAAAGAAGACCAAAACTACATGTAGGAAAAAAGGACATTAAAGAATGAATAAATGAAGGAAAGGTAAAATCAGACATTTTTCTTATTCTTAGTTGATCTAACAGATTAAAGTTTTAAAATAACAATATCAACATTGTATTATTTAAGTTACAGAGAAATGACATTTCCATGTGATATTATAAAGAATAGAAGGGATAGATTGGGAATATCTGTTTTAAGTTTCATTTGGGGGACAGAGGGATCACACCCAGTGTTCTCAGGACTGACTCTGGAATCACTCCTGGTGGAGCTCAGAAGACCATATGGGATGCTGGGGTTTGAACCTGTTTGCCATGTACAAAGCTACCACTCTACCTGCTCTACTACTGCTCTGGCCCCTTTAATATTCTTATATTACCCGTGAAATAGTATGCTGCTATTTGAAAGTAGACTTGCCAAATTGAAAATGTATATTGCAAACGATAGAGCAATTCCTTAACAAATTAAAAGGAATATAAATGGCATAGAATGACAGGAATGAAAGGAGAATTACAAAAACTTCTCAAAGACAAATTAGGAGAGAAAGAGTGACAGAGAAGCTTAAAAAATACAACAGAGTAGAACTATGGAACTGTACAAGTAACGTGGCAGATGTGTAATGAGGCTATCAGAAGAACATATAGAGAAAACACAATAAAGTAAAATGAACACAGGGTATGAATAGAAAAGAGTTACAAATACGATAGATTTTAATTCAGCTTCATCAATAATCAATTTAAATGGCAGTGGTTTAAACACAACAGCCTAAAGATAGAATCCTTAAGGACAATTGATGATAAATATGAAACATAATAAGTCAGCAGTGAGTGGAGAAAACTAGAAGGAAGAGTTGGAGAAAGCAAGCAGACAAGAATTTGATCCAGAAAATATTTTTAAAAGTTCTACAAGTAAAGCATAAACATTTTAAAAGTTGGCATAGGACTTTAACAAGCAATTTCCAAAAGTGGATAGCCAGATGACTAATAAGCAGATGACAAAGTACTAAATAATATTATTCAGTTGGTAAATGATTATTAAATCCTTGATAAAAAAGTAGTATGAATCCTTTGAATGACTACAATGGTAAAGACTGCAAATACCAAGTGTTATTGAGGAGAGGGGGTAATGGAACTTTTATACATTGCTTATGGTAATGGAAGTGAGTTTTTTTTTTGTTTTGTTTTTGGTTTTGGTTTTTCTTTTTTGGCTTTTTGGGTCATACCTGGCGATGCCTGGGGGTTACTCCTGGCTCTGCACTCAGGAATTACTCCTGGTGATGCTCAGGGGACCATATGGGATGCTGGGAATCAAACCCGGGTTGGCCGCACGCAAGGCGAAAGCCCTACCCGCTGTGCTATTGTTCCAGCCCCAAAAGTGAGGGTTTTTTTTTTGTTTTGTTATATTTATTTATTGAATCACTGTGGGAAAAGTTACAAAGCTTTCAGTAAACCTCAGTCTCAGTCATACAATGATCGAACACCCTTCCCTTTACCAGTGCTTATTTTTCACCACCAAGAACCCCAATATACCCCCCTCCCACCCCTCCTGATGCCTGTGAGGCAGATGATTTCTACTTAACTCTCTCTCTACTTTGATTACATTCATTATTTTGAAAAAAGATGCACCATTATTATTATTTTTTAATTTTTATGATACACTTGTAGACTTACAAATTTTTGTACTTGGGTTTCAGTTATACAATGATTGGGTACCCATCCCTCCATCAGTGCCCATTCCCCACCTCCAGTGCTCCAAGCATCCCTCCCACCCCTCCACCCCCCCATCCCACACCATCCCTGTGGCAGGGCATTCCCTTTTGTTCTCTCTCTCCTTTTGGGTGCTGTGGTTTGCAAAAGAGGCATTGCATGGCAATCATGTTCGGTCTATAGTCTACTTTTAGCATGCATCTCTCATCCTGGGAGGATCCTCCCAACACCCTTTACTTGGTGCTCCCCTCATTTTCTGAGCTGCCTTCTCCCCTAGCATGTGAAACTGGCCTCCAAGCCATGGAGTGAATCTCCTAGTGCTTATCTTGGCCATTTTTGTGTGTTAGTCTCCCATTTTGTTACTTTGTATTCCCCAGATGAACACAATCCTTCTATGTCTGTCCCTCTCTTTCTGACTCATTTCTCTTCGCATGCTACTTTCCATGTAGTACCACTCGTATGTAAATTCCATGACTTCATCTTTTCTAACAGCTACATAGTATTCCATTGTGTAGATGTACCAAAATTTCTTTAACCAGTCATTTGTTCTTGGGCACTAGGGATTTTTCCAGATTTTGGTTATTGTGAATAGTAGATGCAACATTATTGTTTAGAATTTCCCCCCCAACAATCAGAACTGCTGAAAAGGCATTGTGAAATAATTTTTTTTCTATAGCTGGTTATAAGAACCATACGATTTTGGATTTCTGATATTTTACTAATTAAGTCTGGAGGGATTTCTGCCAAAAGCCAGTTAATTACAAGATTGGTTTCTGTGTGTCTAGTGCTATGGCTGTGCTGGAGAGCTGCTCGTGGGGGGCAACTTGTGACCTCAGCAGGGTGTGAAGGATGAGCCGGTACCGCCCCCCATCCCATGAGCTTGCAGTTGCCCTGTCACCACTGGCTCATACCTGGCTTTCCAATAAGCCCTGAGACAGCAGTCACCTTGCCGCCGGAGGGGGGTGGGGGCGAAGAGGCAGAAGGGAGAGACATCCTTTCCTTCCTCGGGAGGCATGGCATCATAGTTTAACGCATAGTCCATTCACTTTTCTGCTGCCGGGCTCTGGATTTAGTCCTTGTGCCTCTGGAACCATGGCCATGCTGGAGAGCTGGTCAGAAGTGAGTTTTTAAAAACAATAAAAAAGCAGTTTAGTAGCAACTACTAAAGATAAATATACACTTACTCTATAATCCAGAAATTCCACTCTTAGATATATCACCCAAAACAATATCTATAAGTATGTCTGCAAATAGCCATAGATGAGACTATTTGTAGCACCTCTTTTGTCCAAATTTGGAAACTACCAAATGTCTATCAACCAGAGAGTAAATAAATTTAGTGTTGCAGATATACAGGAGAGAATATTTAATCAGTAAGAAAATAAAAACCTTTCAATGATACAAAATCATGAATAAGTTTTTAAATTATATGAAGAATAACAAAAATAGTACATACAATTTGACTTTGCACATGAAGTTCAGAAGCAGACCAAATTAATCAATAACTTTTAAAAAAGTCAGAATAAGAGGCAGAGTAGGGGCTAGGGGGAAATCTTGACACTGACGGAGGGGCAATGAAACTGGTGGTGAGTTTGGAGTTGGAACATGTACAACCAGAAACTTTATTATTAAGAGTTTTGTAAATAAATGCCTAAATTAAAATGAGGAGATGGAAAGTTGCCACTCAAAATGTATATAGGTCAACAACAAGAAAGTGGGTGGTGGGAGAGATACTGGGAATATTGGTGGTGGTGAATGAATTCTGGTGGGGGATGGGTGCTCGATTGTTATATGACTAAAACATAAGCATGAAAGTTTGTAAGTGTGTAACAGTGCCTCATGGTGATTCATTAAATAAATTAATTAATTAATTAATTAACCAAAAAAGTCAGAATAATGATTACCTCTTGGTGGGAGAAAGTGAGTAGGAAAGATGTGCAAAGAAAATTTCAGGTTATAAAATTTTATATCTACACTTGAATTTTGTTTCAAGTGTGAAAATAAATAAAAGTTAATTAATCTACACTCGTAAGATTTTTCACTCTGCTATATGCAATATCATGATTTTTAATAAATAAGAAAAATTATAACTCAAACTAGTGAAGTTGTTCATGCCAATATTTGAACACTTGATCATTTGACATCCCGTTACTCATGGATTTGCTCAATCAGGCACCAGTAATGTCTCCATTCACGCCTAGTGTACTAGTGTAGCCCAATGATGTCTTCTTGTTCTAGGAACACAAAGAGCCTCAGACCAATTGTTCAAGGTCTTGACAAAGAAGTCTGACCATCTCGTAGGTGGGTGGCCATGCGACCTTTTGACGTCCTGTGGAATCCAGTTCAGCGGTTGTCTCTAAATCTCTTTACGTGTCCAGCCCATCTGATTTTCGAAGCCTTGCCAAACAGACAGTATCCCTGATTCTTGATCGTCGACAGAGGTCGGAACTCCGGATTCTTTCTCTCATTTGAGTGAAGCATGATACTCCAAGCATAGTTCTTTCGATTCCTCTTTGAGACACCCGAATAGCGTTCTCATCCTGTTTTCGTAAGGCCCAGGTCTCTGAGGCATATGTTAATGCATGAAGAGCAGTGGAATCAAAGAGATGTGCCTGGAGCTGGAGAGTCTTCATCCTCTTAGCTATTTTTTCGATGCTCTTAAAGGCATTCTAAGCCGCTCTCTTCCTCCTGTGCAACACAGGTGCCAGGTCATTCGTCATGTTGATTTCTCATCCTAGGAACACATAACTGTTGCATTCGGAGATGTTCATCCTATTGAGAGCGAATGGAACATTAGGAACAAAACCATTTCTCATAAACATTGTCTTCATGAGATTCAGCTGCAGTCTGACCTTTCCACACTCACGGTCGAGACGGCCAGCATTTGTGCTGCTTGGCTAGTGTTTAGTGTTATTAGAACGATGTCATCAGCAAAGTGGAGGTGGCGTAGTTGCCAACTGTCTATCTTCACTCCCATTCCTTCCCATTCTAGCATCGCATAACATTCTCGAGGGTGGCACTGAAGATTTTTGGTGAAATGGTATCGCCCTGCTGAACCCCTCTCTTGACATCAATGATGTCTTCCCTGTAGAATGGTGAGATCCTGGTAGTGAGTCTGTAATACCGTTCACGGAGGATCCTCATGCCAATAATTAAAGTTAAATATCCAGCAATAAGTATGAAATATTCTGATTAATCATTGCTATAAAATTTCATATGCTCTTTAAAAATATCTTTGAACAACTTTTTATGATATGGACAAATGCTGAAAATATTAGCACTGCACTGCACTGCCCTCCCATTGTTTATTGATTTGATGACGAGCAGGCACCAGTAATGTCTCCATTGTGAGATTTGTTGTTACTGATTTTGGCATATCAAATATGCCACAGAGAGCTTGCCAGGCTCTGCTGTGTGGATGAGATACTCTCAGTAGCTTGCCAGGTTCTCGGAGGAATTGAACTCGGGTCACCCGTGTGCAAGACAAATGCCCTACCCACTGTGCTATTGCCCCAGTCCATCTTAACTATGTCACAGAAAATATTGGCGTATTAACTCCGATGGTAGTCAAGACTTTCTATTGGCCTGGGAATTTTACAAAGGCTTATTTAATAAATGCTGTGTTCATAATGAAACTCAGAAGAGTCAGAAGATGGAACACAAGGCAAGGGAGAGTACATGAAAGTTTTCTATAGTGAAGTATTACATACCAGGAGATGTTTCTGATGAAATTGCAACGTGAGCTAGTTCAAGCTTAGCTTTGTCTGCATAGATAACTTTTTTTTAGCTTTTTGAGTCACACCTGGTGATGCTCAGGGGTTACTCCTGGCTCTGCACTCAGGAATCACTCCTGGCGGTGATCAGGGGACCATATGGCATGCTGGAAATCAACCTGGGTCAGCCACATGCAAGGGAAATGCCTCACCTGCTATGCTATTGTCCAGCCCCACAGACAACTTTTTAATAACTAAAATATAAAATAAAAATGAAGTAAATATCCAATAATTTGGAAATAATTGTATTAGTATATTTATCATATGGAAAGACTCAAATTTATTATTTTACAGAGTTTTTTGCAGCATCATTGACATAGGAAAGCAGTAAGGTAAAGGACTTAAATCAGGTGCTCATTTAGTAGGATACCAATGACATTCTGCATTCTTGGTATATGAATAACTAGGCAAATTGCTAGTTTTTAAAAATACATAAAAAAGCCTCAATATTTATGTTTTGGGTGGTATAGAAATCATAGGACCTCATCAATACATTTTATTAAGACTTTCAGATGTTTTCAGTGAAAATATAAAATATATTAATATTTCTCAATTTTTATTTGAAGAAGAAAAAGAACAAAGAGCTTTGTTCTTTGTTAGAAGTGACAAATATTCTCTGCAGAACAAAGAAAATTAGACGATTATTGGTGAATATAATGTAGACTATAAAGATGTTCCTTGACAATGATGTATACCTGAAAGCTACATAATGCCACAAACTGTTCACTTGATCACTTGACATCCCGTTACTCATCGATTTGTCACAGTGGGCACCAGCAATGTCTCCATTCATCCCTGTCTCATGCTAGTGTAGTCCAATGGCGTCTGCTCACTCCAGGAATACGAAGAGCCTCAAACCGTTCATTCAGGGTCTTGATGAAGAAGTCTGACCATTTCTTAGGTGAGTGGCCACTCAATCTTTTGTCCCGTGGAATCAAGTCAGTAACGGCTCTAGACCAGCAGTTGTCTTCAAATCGCGTTAGGTGTCCAGCCCATTTGATTTTCGACATCTTGGCAAATGGGACAGCGTTCCTGATTCTCAATCTCTGATGGAGGTCGGAACTCCGGATTCTTTCTCTAATTTAAGTGAAGTATGATACTCCAAGTACAGATCTTTTGATTCCTCTTTGGGAGACCCGAATAGCGTTTTCATCCTGTCTTCGTAGGGCCTGGGTCTCTGAGGCCTATGTTAATGCAGGAAGAACAGTGGAATCGAAGAGAAGTGCCCGGAGCTGGAGGTTACTCTTAGCTATTTCTTTGATGATCTTGAAGGCGTTCCATGCTGCTCTCTTCTTCCTGTGCAGCTCAGGTGCCAGGTCATTTGTCATGTTGAGTTCTAGACCTAGGTACACATAACTGTTCATTCCATTGAGTGCAAATGGAACATCAGGAACATGTCTGTTTCTCATGAACATTGTCTTCATGAGATTCAGCTGCAGTCCAACCTTTCCACACTCACGATTGAAGTCGACCAGCATTTGTGCCACTTTGCTGATGCTTGGTATTACTAGAATGATGTCATCAGCAAAGCGGAGGTATTGTAGTTGCCGACCATCTATCATCACTTTCATTCCTTCCCATTCCAGTCATCGCATGACGTTCTCAAGGGTGGCATATTGGGGCAACATGGGAAGATGCTGTCATTGACAACATCAATGAAGAATACAATCGGCTGGTTCAGCACCTCCATGATTGTGCGAGGAATGCCTAGAGGGAAAAAGCCAGAAAAAGATACCTGTCTTCAGAAACTGTCGAGTTCATTCGCCAATGTGGGTTGCTGCGAGCCTTAGGCAACCACAAGCTAATGTTGGAGCTCGCAGAGCAGTGCAGAGAAGTGATAAAGGAAGACCTCAAAGAGAGAAGAGCAGCAGTGCTGGTATATGTGGCAGAAGCCGGCAAAAGCATTCGCAATGCCCACCTGTCCTTCGCGAACTACAAGACCAAGATGACTGCCCTCCCATGTCCTGATGGATCTATCACATCATCCAGAAGGGCAATGGAGATTATTCACGACTTCTACTCAGATCTCTTCGATAGCCACGTCCACCTGCCCACATACCAAATTACACAGAATGGATATGTCATTCCCAATGTTCTCCTTCCGAAATCTGACACACCATTTCATTGGTAAAGAAGTGAACAGCACCCAGCCCAGACAAGGTCAGACCCAAACACCTGAAGAACCTGCCGTCAGTACTCATCAATACACTGGCTCAGCTCTTCACATGCTACCTGTCTGTATGCAAGTTTCTGTCCCAATGGAAAACCAGTGGACAGTTCTACTGTACAATAAGGGAGGCATCCATGACATTGGGAACTATCACCTGATCTGCCTGTTGTCAGTCATCTACAAGCTGTTCACTCAAGTCATCCTGTATAGGATTGACAGAACACTAGATGAAGGACAACCATGCGAGCAAGCCGGGTTCCACAAAGGATTCAGCACAATCGACCATATCCACACAATAACCTAGCTCATTGAGGTTTCTCAGGAGTTCAAGATGCCGCTCTAATGCGCTAACATTCATTGATTTAAAGAAGGCCTTTGATTCTGTTGAGACAGAAGCTGTCATCAAAGCCCTAGCCAAACAGGGCATTCAAACTCAATACATCAGGATCCTTCGTAAGCTGTATTACAGATTCACTACCAGGATCTCACCATTCAACAAGGAAGTGATCATCGACATAAAGAGAGGGATTTGGCAGGGTGAAAATATTAAAGTTTTTAAAAATTGGAATACAAAATTTTCCACAAATCTTTTTACTAATTTTTAAAGTGTTTTAAGTAGAATTTTTTCTAATTCTACTCTTTTTATGCTTGAAAATCTTTTGTTTTATATTTTATTTTGTATTTTGGAGGTCACACCCAGCAATGCTTAGGGGTTACTCCTAGCTCTGTACTCAGAAATTAGTCCTGGTGCTACTTGGGGAGCTATATGGGAAGTCAGGGATCGAACCCAAGTTGGCCGTGTGCAAAGCAAACATCCTACCAGCTGTACTACAGGCCTCTAGAAAATTTTAAAAGCTAGTAAAGTCCTGAGAGATTGTACAGTGTCTAAAGCTCTTGCTTTGGTTTGACTGGCCAGAGTTCAGCATAAGGTCCCTCAAGAACTGCCAAAAACGATCCTTGAGTGTGAGCTAGGAAAAAGCACTGAGTATAGCCAGGTATGACCCCAGAATAAATCAAAACAGAACAAATCAAAAAGCTAGTAAAAACTAAAATTGGCAAGACATTAATGACAATTTTATGTATACGGTAGAATTAAAGATTTAGGTAGTTTTAAAACAAATTCTTTAACATTCTTCATATCTAGAGGTGAGTTAACTCTTTTCTTGAATCTGTGTGTACTTGGAACTATAACTGACTTTTAATGCTGTTGATAGATATTTTACTTTTGTTTCTGAAACATTTTTGAGGCCTTGAGTTTCTAGATAGCACAGCGGGTAGGGCATTTGCCTTGCACTCGGCCGGCCTGGCCAACCCGGGTTCAATTCCTCTGCCCCTCTTGGAAAGCTCAGCAAACTATCCAGAGTATCTCACCTGCACGGCAAAGCCTAGCAAGCTACCCATGGCATACTCAATATGCCAAAAACAGTAACAACAAGTCTCAGGATGGAAATGTTACTGGGCCCGCTTGAGCCAATTGATAAACAACGGGAGAACAGTACTACAGTGCTATAGAGTTTCTAGATAAGAAATCCAAACTGCTCTTAATCTAGCAAGCACAAACCATGCTAGGTCAACATAGGATCCCTAGCCAACAGCCCCAGCTGTTCTCTGCCACTGAGTTATCTGAGTCCGAGGACAAACCACATGAAGTTGCCTCCGTTTGGAGAATATTCTAGCTCCTAGGCATTAGTCTTTTCACCTGAAGTCACACGCCTCTCAAAGTAGGAACAAATCACACCCAAAGTTCCCTGCCCGAATGCCAAGGAATCCACGAACATATTTGGGGGTAGTATGCTATTTGGGCCGGAGCAATAGCATAGCGGTTAGGGCATTTGCCTTGCACGCGGCCAACCTGGGTTCAATTCGATTCCTCTGCCCCTCTTGGAGAGCCCAGCAAGCTACCGAGAGTATTCTGCCTTCAAGGCAAAGCCTGGCAAGCTACCTGTGACATATTCGATATGCCAAAAACAAAACAACAAAGCCTCAGGATGGAAATGTTACTGGTGCCCACTCGAGCAACTCTACGAACAACGGGAGGACAGTGCTACAGTGTTATAGTGTGCTGTTTGACACTCTTTTCCCCAAGTGAATGGGAAGCTTGCAGAACCATGTGTGACTCCAGGATGAAAATCACGGTCACGGTCCTCCCGTTGTTCATCAATTTGCTCGAGCAGGCCCAGTAACGTCTCCATTGGAGACTTTGTTGTTACTGTGTTTGGCATATCGAATAGGTCACGGGGAGCTTGCCAGGCTCTGCCGCATGGGCGAGATACTCTCGGTAGTTTTCCGGGCTCTCCGAGAAGAATAGAACTCGGGCGGAGGAATAGAACTCGGGTCGGCCATGTTGGCTGAGTGCAAGGCAAATGCCCTACTGCTGTGCTATCACTCCAGCCCAGGATGAAAATAAAACCGTATTTGTGAAATATTTAACTGTCTCTGCCACATTATTCTGTTTATGAGCAATATTGACTACTGAAAATTGAGCAGGTTTCAAGTGTTGGTCAGAGCATTGAAGCTCCTTGTTCAAGGGCTGAACGCACTGTCACTGTCACTGTCACTGTCACTGTCTTCCCGTTGTTCATCGATTTGCTCGAGTGGGCCCAGTAACACCTCCATTGTGAGACTTTGTTGTTACTGTGTTTGGCGTATCGAATACATCACGGATAGCTTGCCAGGCTTTGCCGTGTGGGCGAGATACTCTCTGTAGCTTGCCAGGCTCTCAGAGAGGGCAGAGGAATCAAACTTGGGTCGGCCAAGTTGGCCGCTTGCAAGGCAAACGCCCTACCCACTATGCTATTGCTCCACATGAAAGATTATTCCAATACTGTTCGTATATATGTAAAATAAAAGAACTTTAAATACACTTACCAAAATATTTACAGTTAGGGATACTCATTTTTTTTTAATTGAGTATCGATAGCACAGCAGTAGGGCGTTCGCCTTACAAGTGGCCAACATGGCCGACCCGAGTTCGATTCCTCCGCCCCTCTCGGAGAGCCCGGCAAGCTACCGAGAGTATTCGATATGCCAGACACAGTAACAACAAGTCTCACGAAGGAGACGTTACTGGGCCCGCTCGAGCAAATCGACGATCAACGCAAGGGCCTTTACCTTTACCTTTTAGGGATACTCATATACATCATTTTCAAATCCTTGGAGTGCTCCGTGAATGTGCTTATGCTCCCTCACAGTTCTCAATGAGAAATTGAATCAGACATTCTGTGTTTTTCATGATCTTAGGGAAAAAACTTTCAGTCTTTTGCCATTAAATATGACATTAGTTCTGGGCTTTATTTATTTATTTTTTATATTTATTTATTTTCAGGTATCTTTTATTAGGTTGAAGACATTCCTATCTACTTTTAGCAAGTGACATTTTCCATAGGGAGCGGGGGAAACTCCATGTTTCTAAATAGGGAACAATACCTACCAAGATCAAAACATTAGGTAGAAGAGATGTTTCTAATGATTTCCAAGTTCAGAGATTCAGGACAACATGCTATAGATTCTCTGCAATTCTAGAATGCTCCAAATGGATGGCAGTTGGTATTATGGCTATTTTTAAATTTACATGGAGATCATAGCCTGAACTTTATGACATAGCCTGACATGACTTGCCTGTGCTTCAGTTTATCCACACTGTCTAAAAATTATCTGAGCATTTAAAGAGCACATTTTCACTTCTTCAGGAACTGGGTGAAAGAAAATACTGACACCTAATAGGCATTCAATAAGTGTTTGTGGCTGAATGAATGGAATGAGTCCATGACCATCACATGGTGTTTAGACCATCGGTTTAGAAATCCTTGAGAGTTTCTCTTTTCTCTTAGCAGTATGGATGAGAAGCTGGAGCTAGAAGGGCTCTGAGGCTCTTGTGTGTGAGATTTGTTCCTGCTGTATTCTACTGTGTACTGTTCCAGCTGAGAAAGCCTGAGTGCTCCCTAATTCTTGTAATTAGGCATATTTAAAGCCAACATTTGTGAAGCCCCAAATACCTGGTCCACTGCCAGAAGTTCCATTATTATTGTTTATTTAGGAGGTTGGAAAGTATGTCCAGCAAAGCTCAGGGCTGGGGATTGCTCCTGGAGATACTCATTCAGACTATGTGGGCCTGGTAGGGTATTTGGTACTCAGGCCCAGAGGTTTGGGGGACCACCAGGACCATTCCTGACGGTGTTCTGGGACCCACACAATGCTGGAGATTGATGTCAGATTCTTTGCCTACTAGACATGTGTACCAGCCCCTCAGGCTATCTATCCAGCTCTCTATTATAATAATTTTACACTTCTATAGCAGAAACTTTTGAAAAACTGAAGGATCAAGTCAGACCAAGACATGAGGATAATCCAGACAAGAATCCTGCTGAATAGTTAAAGGCGGTACTGCCAAGTGCACATCTTCTAAAGAAGATAGAACTGAGTTTGAGTCCTGCTCTGACAAGTGCTTACTATGTGACTTTGGTAGATTCTTAACTACTCTGAGGTTCAGCTTATTTATTTGTGAAGTGGGGATAATAATATGACCACCTGAAATAATAATTAAGATAATGAATGGCACCACATATTTGAAGCATTTAGCAGAGACACTTAGCAAAGGAAGACCTTGAGTCATCTATTTAGACCTAACTTTTAGTGCAGTGTCAGGAGCCCTGCTAAGCCAGGGTCTTCACAGTCCAACTGATGCCTAGAGGCTTCTTCAAGAGGCCCATGACCGGGGAAATCTTCAGCAGTTCTAGAGGAGGAGGTGGACAAAAGAGAGGAGAGGAGAAAAGAAGACGAGGAGAGAGGGATAAGGGAGCGAAGAGATCACTATGAAAATGATAAAGAAAAGTGGTCACTCTGAACAAGGACTGGGTTCTGAAGGGGGTAAAGTGGTACGCAGGATACCCTATCAGTAACAGTATTATAAACCGCAGTTCCCAAAAGGGTAAAGTTTAAAAAGTGCCTGCCAGAGAGGCAGGCTGGGGGCAGGAGGGAAACTGAGGATATTGGTGGACGGAGGTGGGCACTGGCAAAGGGATTGGTGCTTGAATATTGTACCCCTGGAACTCAATCATGAACAACTTTGTCACTTTGTCATTCAATAAATTAATTTAAAAAAAGAAAAGAGAAAGGGAAAAGAGATTTTTTTCTAAATACGTGGGAAGGAGCTGTGAAAAGATGCTAGGACTTCAGAACCAGTGAAAGGAAGAAAATCCAGTGGCAATAAGGAAAAAGGGATAACTCAAGAGAAGACCCAAGGCCAACTCAACGCACGCTCTTTGGGGTTCTGTTCTACTTCTTCAAGTCCTACATTGCAGAATCTTATACACACTGCAGGGAGAAAATCAGGTTAATGTTGATTTAGACTTAGATCTTCATTTATTCTGTGGCAGTACCCAGCTTCCAAGACTTACTTCAAGAGCTGAGCCATGGCTTCAGTTGCTTCTGCAGACATAAACCACCCATTTTAAAGGGGGACACAATAGCCAACACTTAACTCTCCCTTTCCTGTCAGTCATGGTGCCCTGTCTTGCGCTTGAATGTGATGTCATCTGCCTGCAAGTCCTGGGGGAGTTTCTCCATACGATGCAATGGAAAGTTTCATTTGCCTCATGACCATATCCATTTTCTATCTTTACAGTTCCAGAGGTGTTTTGTGGATTCTGAAGCTTTATGGTCTCATTGGAATACTATTGTGATTGATGAGCGCCATCAGCGGTAGGAATGAGAGTAAGAAATACCAAGTATAGTCATGGTTGGCCATATCTAGATAAGAAAGATCCTAAGAAACCATAAATTATTGTATTTTGTCCCATATGAAATAGGAGCAACATGAAGCTTTAAAGATGTAGGGGTAAGGTTTTGTCTTCCATTGTGACATTGGAGAATACATCAATTTCTGGCTGCCCATCCTGCTTACAACTCGTTCACTGTATGATCTCCCAAGGATCTCTAGAATCAACCCCAGAGCACCCTCAAGAGTGACACAAAACCTCTTCCCTACAAAAAAAATATCAGAAACTGGGTTTGACCTCTGACACCACAAACAGGCAAGTAGGAGAGATACAAAGTTTGAAATATTTGATTCTCAGTTTCTAAGACATCAGATGATATGACCACAATGAACCCACTGATTTCTGGCAGAAAGAAGATTTTAGGTTTTAGGGAAATTTACCAGAGTAAAAAATGGAAATTAAAATCCATCTTCTGCAATAACATGTTTTTCATCTTCTATTTTATTTTTTATGTTTTCTTTGCAAGTTATTATATTTTTAAAGACTTATCACCTCTGTTTTTAACATTCTTTTACTGTTAGGACGTGGATCATGATCTCCCTTTAACAACAAAGAGACTCCAGAGACTGCAAACAGCAAGCAGGGTTTATTGCAAGAATGGCTAGCTAGGGTCGAGCCGCCTAGGCAGACACGTAGGTCTGGCAGTATGGGCAAGACCCCAAGCTTCTCCAAAGGAGATCTTATACAGGCCTTACAGCAAAGCCCATGCATTTCATAGCCAACAGATCTGTAACAACCCACACTTTCCTGACCAATTCATTTTAAAGCACATCACTCCTTAGCGTATAGTCTAAAGATCAGCATTTGTGTCAGTGGTTAGGAACATCCTGGTTTTTAGGGCAGTCCTGGGTCTTGTGAGAGACATCTGGTTATCTCGTCTGACCCCCACCCTTCTCGTGACTTGCAATTCAGGGCACCTGTATCAGAATTCCTTGCTCAGGGGCAGAAAAACCTGTTATTTTGCAATGCGGGTTCCTGTCAAGCTAAGTTAAATTAATTCTGGTGGTCCACTTTGGGCCTGTCCCTCACTTTTACATAAGTTTTTTTGTAGTAAAATACGCTTAGCACAAAATTGACCATTTTAATTTTGTTTTGTTTTGTTTTGTTTGGGGGCCACAGTCAATGGTCTTCAGGTCTTACAGCTAACTCTCTACTCAGAGATCTCTTCTAGCAGGGATCCTAGGGCCACAAATGGTGCCAGAGACAACACTGGGGTTGGCTGTGTGCAAGGCAAGCACTTTGCCCACGGCACTTTCTCTCTCACCCCCATATTAACAATTTTTAAGTGTACAGTTCAGATGTGCTAAGTAATTCACAATGTTGGCAATCACAATCCCCATTCATCTCCAACATGTTTTATCTTAATAAACTAAACCCCTGAACTCATTTAAAAATAATTTCCTGTTCACCACCTGGCCCTTGAAAATGCCCATTCTAGTTTCTGTTTTTATGAATTTGATAATTCTAGAAAGATCATGTAAGTAGAACAGGGCTGAGTTAGGTTCAGTGTGAGGCCCTTAGGGTGCAGTATGGCTGGCACACAACAGTGCCTCAGTCCTCCAGCGCTTAACCCTGCAATGCTCTTCGGGATCATGCGGTGCCAGGGTCAAACTGTGGTCAGCAGCATGCAAGACATAAGAATAAGAGCTATCCTAGTTGATTTTTGATAAAGAGATTTCAAAGAGTTGTGGAAAAAATAATTCAAGTCTCTCCTGAAGGTTTTTATTTTTCCTTGCTTTTTGAATGACCCTCATCCTGTTAGAAAAATCACTAAATGGAATGCACTGCATTTTCTTACAAGAGCCCCATGAACACCAGCAGTGCTGTAGTCCCAAGTTGTGGTAACCTAGTTGAGAATAGCTTGAGAATCACTGGCGCCCCTTTAGCATAGGTAAGGAGCATCGCTAGGAAGGCTTGTCCCCTCCCAATATAGTGAAATTTCCCATCCCCACCCCAAGGACTACTGTCTGAGGAGACAACTCGACCAGTTTCTAAGAATAGACACAAAAAGTGAACCATGACACTGGGGGTATAGCCTAGTGGTAGAAAGCATGCCTCACATGTGTGAGGTCCTGGTTTCAAGGGGGAAACAGGGAAAAAAAAAGAGTGAACTGGAAGTAATCCCAAATTGTCTCCCCACTGCTATAAAGCCCTGGAGGGAAGGTTGCTTTGGGGGAACTTCCCAAAGGCAGAGCCAGGCGTGGGGGTGGGAGTAGGGGGTGTGATTTGTGTGAGAGAAAGAAGCTCTTCCTTTCTGCCACAGCTGGAGTCCTGGTATGACTATGATTCACATATTTATAGGGAAGTTTCTGGTCCAAGGCATTGCCATTTAAACAAGATTCCTGAAACCTGCATCTTTCCCTCAGGGAGAGTGGACAGATGGATTTTATTGAAAGCACTTGGTAAGCAGTGGGTTCTATTGGGTAAGCAGTAGAGGGAAGAGAATTGCTTTAGGCACTGCAGATCAGCTTAGGACTGTGGTCCTCTAGGACCCCAACCTGTAGGTGAGGCATCCATGTGACACCTTGATGGCCTACGGAGATCTAAGAGTGTAAATATAAGAGTGAGGAAATAGGATTGGGGGGAATAGGAAGACCCTAAGGCAAAGGAAGAAATGAATCTATTATACATCATTATAGAGTGCCTAAAAGTCAACAAGAACATCTCTGCCATTATCTTTTAATCTATCTAATTTATTTTTGGTTTGAGGGATCACACCTGCCGTGCTCAGAGCTTGTTCTGCACTCAGGGATTACTCCTGGAAGGCTAGGGGACCAGATGTGTTGCCTAACACTGAACATGGGGTCAGCTTCGTGCAAGGCAAGTGCCTTACCTGCTGTACTATCATTCTAGCCTCTCTGCCAGTATCTCTTACTCAAAGTGTCAAAGTGGAGGGTTTTTTTTTTTAATTTTTATTAGTGAAACACCACGAGGTACAGTTGTAGACTTACAAATTTTTGTGCTTGGATTTCAATTATACAATGATCAAATACCCATCCCTCCACCAGTGCCCACTTAAAGTGGAGGTTTTTGAGCACAAAATAGTGATATCATCAAGTTGCTGTTTATTTCATTTATTTTGTTTTTTGTCTATAATGGTGCCTGGAATCAAACCCAAGACCTCATACATGCAAGATATATACTCTCCCACTGAGCCACATGAGCCCCTGAGACTGAAAAGGATGACTTTAATCAAATAGAAAGTGGAGCTTGCAGCTGGTGGCAGATTCTTTTAAATTTTTGACTAGCTGTTAGTAACACTAAAGAGTCCCCATTAACATAACACCATTTGTATATTTACTTTCTGTTCTTGTTCATGATGTCCTTAGCCCTGAAGCCTCCCAAGAGTCAAAGTCAGTCCTCTGATGAGTCAGAGCTGCTGTGCCTTCTCTTCTCATCTACAGATTTTCTCCTCCTCTCTCTCTAGCAAAGTTTGCAGGGTCAGGTCCACAGTCAAGCTAGGTGAAGAACCAAACTTGTTTTTCTAGTCTGGTAATAAGTCTTTTGGATTGACCCACAGAGTAGGCTCATATTCTGGCTTTAGCCAGAAGGGCTAAATCAGAAATTATAATGACTATAGTAAAAGAAGATAATACAAACCACCATCATTTCTGTCATCAGGAGTTATAAATCAGCCTTTGAGGAGGTAACAAATAATCCCCGATATCAAGTGATCTAAAAGCACTGAGAGTATTCCCTCAGGCTACTTGAGTCACCGACAGGTTGCCTGGGGCATCTACACCACTATCCTCATTTATCTCATTTTGGGAATCAGGTAGACAGACTTGTGTAGACCAGTTGGAAGATTTGACAAAGGAGCTGTAGCACTCCAGAAGAGAGCTTTGGAAATTATTACCAACTCTTAAGTACTTGACCCAAAGGTGACCCACATACTTCTCCTTTACAGTTCATCTACCAGAACACTGCTAGGATCCACCAAACCACAATGAAGCTAGGAAACACCTACTATATTCCTTGAAGGTGGGAGTCAGAAATCTTTAGTTAGGAGCAACAGTGGCTATTACACCAGGACCAGTAAGAGATCTGTGGCTATATTTCAGTGTTTATCCTTTCAGCCTTTTTCTTTGTACACACATGCTTTCTCAGTCATTCACTCATAAAAATAGACATTTCACATTATCACTGTATACTGTTTGTTTTCAAAACACAGTTCTGTTACATACATGTATTATTTTTAAATCTGATTTTATTTAATATAATATGGTTGCTTTGTCACGGGAAAAATTTAATAACTTTAATTAAATTTAAAATTTTTTTAAAAGTTGAAAATAATAAATTAATAAAACTTTAATAATTTTTATGGACACATTTTATAGTCAAATACTTAGTATTTGACTATAAAAATTTCATTATCTATTTCACCAGTCTCCTGATGGTGAATATTCAGGTTATTCAAAATTTATTGTTAAATAATTTTGTGCTGGACATTCTGGGACATGCTTTTGTACTATATACTAACACTTGTTTAAGACATACTTCCCAATATTAACTTCCTGAGACCAAAGATATTACATGTTTTATATTTTGATAGATATTGCAAAACTGCACTGCAATAATGTCAGGCCAACTTATATTTTTCCAGTGTCATTTAAAAGTTCTAAAAGCATGGTTTCAAGAGAAATGACTTAATTTCCCAGTGAAAGCTTTCATAATAACAATGATATTAATAGCATTTATTAGGCCAGACAGTGTGTGAAGTGTTTATTAAACATTATCTCATTTAATTCTTACCATATGTCTGGGAGATATTATTATTGCTACTTTCCAGATGAGAAATCTGAAGCTCAAAGATGTTAGATATCTTATTCATGTTAATCCAATTAGGAAGTAAAAGGGCTGGGTAAGACCAAAATTATCCTTAACCAAAGTTGAATTGTTCTCCTCTTGAGACCCATTTCTGAGTCAGCTTCACCAATGGGCTCTTGTTCTTGGCCCCAATCCTTACAATTTTAGCCAAAGTCCTGTTGGGTCAGGGAGATAGAAAACATCTCGTATCCTTAATATCTGATCAATTTATCATCTCCCACTTTGGCATAATTTCAGCAAAGTTCCTGTTAAAGTTGATTCAGCCAGAATTCCCCCTACCCTCTTCGTCATTATTTATGCAATAAATCTTATTATATTCCTTGGTTACAAAGTACTATTTGACTTGTTGTATTCGTGGTTGAAGCTACTCTTTCTCCTGTACCGCGAAACCCCCTCTGTCATAGACCATGCACTACATTCTTGAAAAAAGACTATGTTGCCATCTTTAAAGGTGGCATGAGATACATGAGATAACTCAAAAGACTGAGGCATGTTCTTTGCGCTCAGGAGTAACCCCTGTGCATTGCCAGATGTGACCCCAAAAAGGGAAAAAAAATTTAAAAAAATAAAATTAAAAATATTAAAAATTGTTAAAATAGAAATGCAGAATTTTCTCCTTGTTTTCCTGGATTGATTCACATGTCCTCAACACAGCCCTCAACTTCCTCATCCTCTCCTTTGGAAATCAGCAGGCTTCCTGTGCCCAAGTTAATGATTCCATTAGATCTTCAAGATGCATTAGGATACCATCACAGAGATGACACCGGAGATATTATCTGCATTTAGGATGAATCTCAGTATTTGTCACAGAACCAGGTGTGACTGTCTCCTCATTGTGATGTAAAGGCAGTATTTTAGAGAGTTCGCCCAAAACTCTTTCATTGTAAGCAGCTCCATCACTCCCAGCATGCTTCATTACATTACCTAGTTTTATTTTCTTTTGCACAGCCATATCATTTCTGAAATTATCATTTTTCACTCTCTCATTATTGTTGGCATCTATCATCAGGATATAAATTGTTTTTTCATGTACAATGATACTAGCTCAACAGTTAAAACACTGATACTCAAACACTAGCTGCTCAAAGACATTATGGGAGAAATGTTCAATCAAATATTCCCAACCTGGCCCCAGGAACTGCTAAAACAAATGGGAGAATGAACATGAGAACCTTATATAAGCAACTCCTTCCCTATTTTCCACCACTTTCCACACATCCCTATTTTACAAACAAAGTAATTAACGCTCAGACTGTAGAAGAATCTCCAAAAACATATGTGAAGCAGGAACAGAGTGCTCCTGAATTTTTGACTCACACCTTGGCCCCATCACTGCATTTTGTTTTTTTAGGAGGTGAGAGAAAATGCTGAAAACTGTGGATTAAATAGAGTAGAATGCTGAAAAACTAGGTCCCATAATCTTCCCACTGAGAGGAAAGAATTGTGTTTGTCTTACAGTTTTGACCTTTAAACAGGAAGGAATACAGGAAGTAGGGATACAAGGAGGGGAGGACCCCGAAGGGAGGGAGGGAAGAAGGAAGTGTCCTTCCTTTGTGGTTGGGAATTCTCTGGGGTATTTGCAGTTCTGGTCTAAGTATTCTTCTGGGATTTATCAATTCCATTTGCCCTAAGATTTCGATGGAAAATTGGATTCTCAGTCTTCTGTTTCACTTTTAGAAGCAAGATGATTTACCTACTGCCCCCTTTTAATTAATACTTATTAAGAGTTTTCCATATTTATTCCTTCCTTACTGCTTTCAACCTTACCATGCATGGTCTTTGTATTCTGGAGAAGCCACAACTCATGGAAGATTTTCCCATATTCTCAATAAAAGTATTTTAGATATTTATGGAGCTAGGGCCTATTGTATGTAGTGACTTTTGTCTGCCCCTTTGTTATTAAGAACCTTGGGCCTGAGAAATTTTACCAGCCACACTTTATACTTATGGAGATAGGAATGCAGAAAAATTATTATTTCTTCTGGTAAATGACAATACTAGGTTTTGAAGCCAAATCTTTCCATTTCAAGGTCAATTTCCAAGGCTAATCCACTATATCAGAGCTATTTCCTCTTTAGACCAGGTGTATCAGTTAATAATAGATCAGGCTGCAAATAACATTCAGTTAGTAACAGTTTAAACAAATGGGAAACTTCTTTTTTCCATATAAAGAGCAATCAGACGTGGGTAATCAGGGCTGATGCAGTAGCCGAGCCCTGCTAATGGAGACTCAGGTCTTGTCTTTTTGCGCACCGCCCTCCTTAACATTTTGGCCTCATCCTCACGCTGGTCATTGGTTGGAAAACGGTTCCCTCAACTCCAGCCTCATGGCTGCGTTCCCAAATGAAGGACAGAGGGAAGATGTGGAAAGGGAAAAGACATATATTGACTGTATCTGTCTTCTAACAGATTTTTCTCCTTTTTCCACCCGAAAGTTTCGTTTTATATCTCTTTGACCAAAAGATAGCAAGGGCTGCTTCTGCTGGGTAGATAGAGCATCAGAGATTGGGTCAGTCAATTAACAATGCTCCACTTTTAGGCTCTTGGTTAAATATTCTCCCTTAGCTCCCCACTTTCATGTGGTCTCTTATTTGTTTTCTGAGGTTCCCCAGAAACTTCTAGCAGATCTTTGAGTGTAGAGGTTATGTTTTACCATATCTTGTACACTACATAATGCAACATACTAAGTTGTTTTCAGCATAGATTAAACAGAGAAACGTGTCTTCCAGAAAGAACACGGAAGAAAAAGAGCCCCAGAGACAGGTAGCACCGGGCGAAGACTCGCTTGGAACCACAGGGTGTTTTCACCAGTGCCAGGAGCCATATGACATGCTGCATGTTTAGGACACTGAGGCGTGGAAGGCCATTAGGAAGGTAGGGCGGGTATGAGCCACCTCAGTCCACCCCACAGAGCGGAAGGGAAGACAAGGCGTGAGATGAGCCTATATCTGTTTTTGTCATCTCATTCAGTTTTATCTATAGAGAGGAAATGCTTGCACAAATCATAAGAGGTTCTTTTTTTAAGCCCGATTTCCTTTTATTTATTTTAACCCCATCAATGCTAGCTAGTACCTAGTTGCTCAATGACTTTGTATTGGAAGACCATCACTACGTGAGGCAAACGTGGGGAGGAGGAAGTTCTCCGGCACTGAAAATGCCTCTTCCTGCGTTTCTGACCATGTTGGGCAGGTCACCATCTGGGGTTTAGTCTTCGTTCTAGACCTTTCCAGCTGTATTTTTCTTTATTGTTCCCTCCAAGGTTTTTGAAATTGTGGACTTTCAAAGAAGGAAGAAAAATGTTCATTGTCCCACAATTGATGACACAATAAATTTACATCTTTTAAATAAATTAAAATAATCCATCTCCATATGGCTAGAACTCTTTAACAGTAAAACAAAGGAAAAAACTAAAATGTAAAACCTTCACCCCTCAGGTCTGTGTTTCTACCCCAAAGTAGCCTCAGATAAAATATATTATGTTGCTTTCAGAAAAGCTGTTCAAGTCTACACCAGTATGTCTGTCTACCTATCATTTATTTAATATTTCTGTTATTCCACATCATCATCATGTTATCTAGCTCCTATAAAACGGACATAAAAAGATGATATTATGTAAACAGCCCTGTACTTCTTTGTCTTTTTTTGTTTATGTATATATATGGAACTACTTTTCTTTCTTTTAGAAGAATCTGTCATTAGATGCATCTGTTTGACAGACCTGCAGCAGTTGCTTGTCTGCTTCCAAAATTTCCCTACAGCTGTGGGAGAAAAGCGTCCTTGAATTTTCTGTCTGCCTGGCGGTGGCAGTCCAGACTGACCTGGACTACAGGAGAGAAACAAGAAAGTGTGCAGCTCACAAACTGTAAGCAGTGAGAACCGGACTTGCTTCATGAAGAAATTAAAATATCAGAAAAATTAGAAGCAAATTAAAAAGAAAAAAAGCTTGCTCTTTAAGCTTGTGTTCTAGGAACAAGCATCTCTCTGCTTGTTTCTATATCTCTTTGCTTTCTAAATAAGTTTCATTTGGTAAAAACTGTCTCGCTAAATAATCATTTTATGGGGGTCAATGTCTTAGATAACTCTTAACTGGTGTTTAGCATCTCCTTCCTTCCTTCCTTCTTCCTTCCTTCCTTCCTTCCTTCCTTCCTTCCTTCCTTCTTTCCTTCCTTCCTTCCTTCCTTCCTTCCTTCCTTCCTTCCTTCCTTCCTTCTTTCCCTTTCCTTTCCCTTTCTATGCCAGTTCCTATGCCAGTAAGTGTTAAATTATCGATTATGTTTGTAGATTCTATAACAGAGTATAACAGACTGAGAAGATTACAAACTGAAATGTCTTTCTCACAGTTCTGGAGGTCATTAAGTGCAAGATAAAATTGTTAACAGACTTAGTTCCGGTGAGAAGCTTACAGTTTGTTGTGTCTTTCAAAAGGTGGAAGAGTGGGAGAACTTGAGTCTCTTTTCTTAGGTCATGGATTCCAGTCAAAGGGCTCTACCATAAGGACCTAATCATCTCCCAAAGATAGCTTGCCTGATACATCACATGGGATTAGGATTTTACATATGAATTTTGGGAGGACACAAGCATTTAGTCTATACAGTTAAAATGGATGGACTTTGTAAAATTTTTACCTCAACACATGAACAGTTCAATAGTCTGTGCCTCAGTTTACAGGGAATGGCTCCAGGGCCTCCTCAAAATAGTTTCATTACTTTAGTTCCTCAGAGTCTGAATTTTTTTAAGTGTCTTCTTAACTGCATAATTTGAATGTTTTTACTTATGACTAATATTGAGCATATTTTCATATTTTCTATTTAATTTTTTCTAATCAATTGCTGATTAGAATTGATTAGGCCCCCTGGCGCCGTGTAATTCCATCAACGGCCAAGACTCAGAGACTATAAAAACCAGCTCCCGGAAGAGAAGAGTGCAGTCTCCTGCCCCCGCGCCTGACTGTCCTCGCCGCCAGGGCCCCTTGGAGGGGAGCGAGTTGAGCTTTCCTCCCCGCCCCGACCAGGGCTCTGGCAGCTGAAGACCTCCAGGACCAGCCACCACCATGCTGAGACCACTCCCCACACACATGAAGGTACTGGCAGAGGGACAAAGCCACGTAGGTTC
The DNA here is from genome assembly GCF_029834395.1 of Sorex fumeus. Taxonomy (NCBI): domain Eukaryota; kingdom Metazoa; phylum Chordata; class Mammalia; order Eulipotyphla; family Soricidae; genus Sorex; species Sorex fumeus. The sequence goes on from NW_026606240.1 coordinate 5,692,489, forward strand.
CAGGGCCGAGATCCAAGCCTACTCGGATTGGAGTCAAGCATCCTCTACCCAGATCCTCCAAATTCCAGTAGGCGGGGGTCACACCCACCAACTGACCCCCTGGCGCCGTGTAATCCCATCAATGGCCAAGACTCAGAGACTATAAAAACCAGCTCCCGGAACTGCGCGGCCGCAATGCGGCCTCGTGACATCCTATTATGACATCTTATTATCTCATTCCTACTTTGGACAAACTGGCAGGCTACCAAATGTAGCCTGCCCACAGGGCAGAGTCTGGCAAACTCCCCGTGGCGTACCCAATATGCCAAATACCAATAACAATGATGGGTCTCATTCGCCTTAAGAGCCTTGAATATAATCTCCAAGCTAGGATGAAGGAGACGTTACTGGGGCCTGCTCGAGGAAATCAACGATTAACAGGATGATTTGTGTTTGTGTGTGTGAATCAATTGCTGATACATATTGTTAGCATTTCTCTATTTTCTTGTCACATGAGTTAAATATTTTCCAAATTTCATCTAGTCTCTTGGTTATTAGAATATTTTTGCGAAAGAGAATCCAAATTAGTGCAAAATCAACCTTTAAGAAAATATTTTCCTGTATAATTTCTGAGTCCTTCTTAGAAAGACCTTCCCTATTCCTATTCTAAACATAGTCACTTACTCTGCTAGAACTTTAATTCTTTGTTCAGAACATTTATATCTCTGAGTAGATTTTTGTGTAAACAGTCAGATACAGTATAGTTTCACTTTTTCTTCAACAAGCCAGTTGCTCCAACACCATTTTGAATGTATTTATTAACCTTTTCCTTACTTTCTTGAAGGAAATTACTGTTCCAAAAATTAGGCTTTCATATAAATTTGATTTCATTTATGGATTCTTCATTCTTATTTATTCATTTATCTAGTTTTTCCAATAATAAGCTATTTTATTATTGTGGCTTTAAAATAGTGTTATTGATACTCAGACCACACTAGTGTTTACTGGTTTTTGATTTTCAAAAAGTTTTCTGACTAGTCATCATAATTTGTCTTACAACTTTAATATCTTTCTTTGAGTAAAATGTTCTATTTTAATTGGGATTTGATCAAATTTGCAAATTAATTGAGGAAGAATTGCTATCTTCCCATCAAAGACTATGGTCTTTTCATTTCTTAATTCATCTTTGAATGTTAGTAGATTATTAAGTAAATACTTTTACTAAATACCTTTATTAGAAACCTAATAAAGGTCTTGAAAATTACTTGATACATTTATCCCTAGGATTCTTTTTGTTCGCAACTCTAAATGAGGTCATGTCTTTTTACCACAATTTAAAAGCTTTAAGCAAAGTAATTGGTTTTATATGTTTACTTTTCAACTAAGCTCTTAATTCTCTTATTGTTTTCTACTTGATTCTCTCAGGTTTTCTGAGCCAGGAATTCTCTTTGAGAATGTAAATGATCCCATAAGGGTTAATATTTGTCAAACCTCCTATTTGACTATGATGTTAGACGATTCTTATTTTAAGGGAACTTGTTTTTAGAGTTGTAATGCCTCAAGTTAGAGCTTTCTATACTTTCTCAATTGGGTACTTCCCCCAACAGTCTAACTTCCCCTGCCCCAACCACTTGTTCTTCTACTCTCTCTCTCAGTTCCTAGGACACCCTATGTCTCTTTCTTCTTGAAATTTCATGTATTTTAACTTCCCCACTCATCATTTCCCAGATCACTGCTTAAAAGTCACTTCCTCTAAAAGACATTCCTGAATATCCTAACTGAAGTTACCATTCTTATTGCTCTATGTTTCTACAGCTCTTTGACTATTCTCTTTTGTAATCCTAAGCACACTTATAACTGTTTTGTGTCAGTCTTCTTAGCTATGCTTGTGGCTTCAGAATAGACAAACAGAATATATGACCAGCGCTGCAGTCAGGAGTTCTACACTGGGCTTGACACAGTAGATAAGAAGAGTACCTACTGGATTCCAGTCGAAAGAAAACTACTACATATTTGACCTTTAAAAATATTTCTTTGTATTTTAAAGCTCAGAAAAATTTTATTTTCTGAGCTTAACCTTAATATAACCTGAAAATAAAAATGAGGTTGTATTTTAATGATGTAGTTATTTATCACAACCAGAATATGGTCATGGAATCTTTATGCCTTTGTTAACTGCTAGAAATTTAAATGTTTCATCATTAATTTAAAATATGACTAGTGAGACAGAGATATGGCTCAAGGGATAGAATGTCTGCCTTGCATATATGTAGTACTTGGAATTACCTGCTCCACTGTGACCCCAGGAGCCATCAGCTGTAGACCTGGCATCTCCCAAGGATGACTGGGAATGACCAAACACACAGATAAGTTATAATTTGTCTTCCTGAAGAATTTATGTTATAATTTATGTTTTAAGTATTTGTAAAAATGGGTAAATTACATCATAAGCGTTCATTTTATGGTAGTGAATTGAACTAATAGTGATAGTGGTAGAAACTGGGCTTTTGTATCTAGCATTGCTTAGAGCTTACTCCTGGCTCTTAGCTTAGGGATCACGCCTTTTGTAGTTTGGGGAAGCACATGGAGTGCCAGGGATTGAACCATGTTGGCCATGTGCAAGGCAAACACCATACCCCACTGTACTATGACTATCGTCAAACTAAATTTTTGGTAATGATGTCTATCTTCTATCTTCCATCTTCCAGTAGGTAGGCGTTACACCCACCAACTGCCCCTGGTGCCATGTTATCCCATCAATGACCAAGACCCAGAGACTATAAAACCCAGCTCCCGGAAGAGAAGAGTGCAGTCTCCTGCCCCCGCGCCTGGCTGTCCTTGCCGGGGCCCCTTGGAGGGGGCGGGTTGAGTTTCCCTCTCCATCCCGAGCTCCAGCAGCCGAAGACTTCCAGAACCAGCCACAACCATGCAGAGACCACTCTCCACACACAGAAAGGTACCCGCAGAAGAACAAAGGCATATGGGTCCCAGGGCTGAGATGTCCAAGTCTGCTAGGAGCGGGAATGAGCATCCTCCACCCAGATCCTCCATCTTCCAGTAGGCAGGGGGCACACCCACCAACTGCCCCCTGTCGCTGTGTAATCCCATCAATGGCCAAGACCCAGAGACTATAAAACCCAGCTCCCAAAAGAGAACAGTGCAGAGTCTCCTGCCCCTGCACCTGGCTGTCCTCACCGGGGCCCCTTGGAGGGGGGCTGGTTGAGTTTCCCTCCCTGCCCTGAGCAGAGCCCCGGCAGCTGAAGACCTCTAGAACCAGCCACAGCCATGCTTAAGATCACTCTCCACATGTTCAGGCGTGTCTCACACATGAAGGAACCGGCAGAAAAACCGAGGCATGCAGGACCTGGGGCTGAGATCTCCAAGCCTGCTTGGATCAGGACTGGGCCTCCTTCACCCAGATCCCCCATCTTTTAGTAGGTAGGCATTACACCTACCAACTGCTCCCAGTGCCATGTTATCCCATCAACAGCCAAGACTCAGAGACTATGAAACCCAGCTCCTGGAAGTGTGCAGCCACATTTGTGGCCACACAACCTCTTATTATCTAGTTCTTACTCTTGGAGAACCTGACAGGCTACCGAGACTATCCTGCCCACATGGCAGAGTCTGGCAAGCTCCCCGTGGCATATTCAATATGCCAAAACCCAGTAACAATGATGGGTCTCATTTCCCTGACCCTGAAAGAGCCTTGAATGTGGCACTTTCTAAAATCTCAGGGCTAGGATGAAGGAGACGTTACTGGTGCCTGCTCGAGGAAATTGATGAACAGGATGACAGTGATGCAGCGATCTCTATATGATGCATATACAGATGCATCATATAGATGTGCGCATGGAACCTGTATGGGTTTTGTTTGTTGTTTATTTTTGTTTGGGAGCCACACGTTATGATGCTCAGAGATTAGTCCTGGCTCTGAAATCAGGAATCACTTCTGTCAAAAGAAACCAGATGGGATGCCAGGAATAAAATCTGTGTTGGCCACATGCAAGACAAATACCCTACCCTCTATGTTATCACTCTGGTCCCTAAACTGGTATGTTTTATTTATTTATTTATTTATTTATTTAAACGTTAGAGAGGCATCTTGAAATCCCGAGAAATGTCAATGAGCTTGGTCACTGTGTGGATATGATTGATCATGCTGAATCCTCTTCGGAACCTGGCTTGGTTGTCCTTCATCTAGTTTTCTGCCAATCCTATACAGGATGACTCGAGTGAAGAGCTTGTAGACGACAACAACAGGCAGATCGGGTGATTGTTGCCAATGTTGTGGATGTCTCCCTTATTGTACAGCAGAACTGTCCACTGGTTTTCCATTGGGACGGAACCTTGATTCAGACAGGTAACGTGTGAAGATCCGAGCCACTGTATTAATGAGTACTGATGGCAGGTTCTTCAGGTGTTCAGGTCTGACCCTGTCTGGGCTGGGTGCTGTTCACTTCTTTACCAATGAAATGGTTGTCAGATTTCGGAGGGGAGAACATTGGGAACAACATATCCATCCTGCGTAATTTGGTATGTGGGCAGGTGGACGTGGCTATCGAAGAGATCTGAGTAGAAGTCATGGATAATCTTCTTCATTGCCCTTCTGGATGATGTGATAGATCCATCAGGACATGGGAGGGCAGTCATCTTGGTCTTATAGTTGGCAAAGGACAGGCGGGCGTTGAGAATGCTTTTCCCAGCTTCTGCCGCATAGACCAGCACTGCTGCTCTTCTCTCTTTGAGGACGTCCTTTATAGCTTCTCTGCACAACTTTGCGAGCTGGGATGTTAACTTGTGGTTGCCTCAGGCTCGCCAGTCACGTTGGTGAATGAGCTCGAGAGTTTCCGAAGACAGGCGTCTTTTTGTGGCTTTCTCTCTTGGCGTTCCTCACACAATCATGGAGTTGCTGAACCAGTCGATCTTATTACTCGTCAATGTTGTCAACGTTCATCTATTCAATGTTCATCTAACGTTCATCAATTTAAAGGAGGCCTTTGATTCTGTTGAGACTGAAGTGGTCATTGAAGCCCTAAACAAACAGGACATTGAAACTCAGTACATGAGGATCCTCCATGTATTACGGATTCACTACCAGGATCTCACCATTCAACAAGGAAATGATCGTTAATGTAAAGAGAGGGCTCAGTAGGGTGTTACCATTTCACCAAAACTCTTCAGTGCCACCCTCTAGAACATCATGAGACGACTGGAATGGGAAGGAATGGGAGTAAAGATAGACAGTCAGAAACTACACCACCTTCGCTTCGCTGATAACATGGTTCTAATAACACCAAATATTAGCCAAGCGGCACAGATGCTGGTAGATTTTGACCATTTGTGGAAAGGTCGAAGTGCAGCTGAATCTCACAAAGACAATGTTCATGAGAAACAGACCCATTCCTGATGTTCCATTTGCTCTCAATGGAATGAAAATCTCCTAATGAAGCAGTTATGTTTACCTAGGTTGAGAACTCAACATGACAAATGACCTGGCACCTGAGCTGCACAGGAGGAAGAGAGCAGCATGGAATGCCTTCAAGAGCATCAAAGAAATAGCTAAGAGGACGAAGAACCTCCGGCTCCAGACACTTCTCTTTGATTCCACTGTTCTTCCTGCACTAACATAAGCCTCAGAAAGCTGGGCCCTATGAAACCAGGTTGAGAACGCTATTTGGGTCTCCCAAAGAGGAATCGAAAGAGCTATGCTTAGAGTTTCACACTTCACTCAAGTGAGAAAAGGAGTCTGGAGTTCTGACCTCTATCGATGATTGAGAATCAGGGATGCTGTCTTGTTTTCCAAGGCATCGAAAATTGATGGGTTGGACATGTAATGGACTTGAAGACAACCGCTGGACTAGAGCCGTTACTGACTGGATTCCATGGGACGTCAAAAAACCGTGTGGCCACCCACCTATGAGATGGTCAGACTTCTTCATCAAACCCCTGAACGAATGGTTTGAGGTTCTTTGTGTTCCTGGGGGTAGCAGATACCATTGGGCTACACAAACACATTACAGGGATGAATGGAGACGTTACTGTGCCCACTCAAGCAAATCGATGAATAATGGAATGTCAAGTGATCAAGTGATTTATTTATTTATTAAACCGGTATGTTTTAAATCAATGTTACTTCAATACAACTTTTGGATGTGACCTCCCAAGAAGTGCACAGGGGGACAGGGGACAGCCTATCTGTAATGGTCAGAGGTTTAATGCTCAGACTGGTGATGCAGTATTTCTTTAACAGAGTGCACTGATGGTCATATATATTCAATCACATACACATGCAGGGAAGAGGAATTCTAAGTCGAATGAATCTCTCTGACTCATAACGCAGAAAAGAGTTCTGTTACTTAGAAGCCTCGGTTCCTTAGGAGAAATGATACAGACCCACACCACCCTCGTCACCCCATGTCAGGAGTTTCCCATCCGTACCTGCACTAGAAGCCTATGCTGGAATTCATTCCCATCACCAGGTCTGAGCATTATTCTTCAAATCTGCAAATTGTGTTTTTTTTTCCAAAAGTCAAACAAACTATTTCTCTTCAATCCATGGACTCTGTTGTAATAATTGCGTCCTAGTTCTTTGTGACTCTGAGGCAAGTGTCAGTCAAATTACTGAGGTCTTGACCTTTGGAGAAAAAGGGGAAGCGCTGAGGAGCAGATCGATGTAATCTCAGGGAAACAGGAGCCTCTTCAGTGAGAATCCAGAAACCAGACCCTTCTCTGCCTTAGGTAAGCAGGTGAATATGCCACTTGCTCTGAAGTTAGTGGGAGAGTAGAAAAGAATAAGTCGGGAGAAGCCTGAGTAAGGAAGGTCAGAGTGTCAGGACGCAACTTTAGTGAACTTTACTGATCAAGAGCAGAGGTTTTGGAATGAGATGCACCTGGATCAAACTTTATTTCCTTCTACTCACTTCTTCGGAAAATTGGGTCACACACTTAGCTTTTCCACAGGAAGGCTAGGTTAATATGAAACAGGGATAAAAATAGAGCACTGTGTATTTCTCTAGGTTGTTACGAATAATTATGAAAGTTGAACATTGGATGTGTTTTAGCAATGGTTATGGACTGTATGGACTTGATCTATTCTGTATGAAAGCTGACCTGAGAAATTGGAGGTTGCACCAAATCCTATGCATCAGCAATCATAATAATGCTAGCTGACTGGCTTTCAACAGCTTATTAAGTGTTCCCTATCTGAATAATAGAGGAGACCAGGAGGGAGTTTTTTATCCCCAATATGCAGATGAGTTAACTGAGGTTTAGAGATTGAAAATTCATGGTGTCCTCATATGCTGGGGAATATGCTAATTATTTTAATCTTTTAGTTACTGGGGCCCCATTCGCTCTCAATGGAACGACCCATTCGCTCTCAACGGAATGCCCCATTCGCTCTCAACGGAACAACCATCTCCGAATGTAACAGCTATGTGTACCTAGGTTGAGAAGTCAACATGACAAATGACCTGGCACCCGAGCTGCGCAGGAGGAAGAGAGCGGCTTGGAACGCCTTCAAGAACGTCGAAGAAATAGCTAAGAGGATGAAGAACCTCCGGGTCCGGGCACATCTCTTTGATTCCACTGTTCTTCCTGCATTAACATATGCCTCAGAGACCTGGGCCCTACGCAAACAGGATGAGACCACTATTCAGGTCTCCCAAAGAAGAATAGAAAGAGCTATGCTTGGAATATCACGTTTCACTTAAATGAGAGAAAGAATCCGGAGTTCTGACATCCGTCGATGATCAAGAATCAGGGACGCTGTCTCATTTGCCAAGGTGTCAAAAATCAGATGGGCTGGTCACGTAATGAGATTTAAAGACGACCGCTGGACTAGAGCTGTTACGGACTGGATTCCATGGGATGTCAAAAGACCACGTGGCCGCCCACCTACCAGATGGTCAGACTTCTTCGTCAAGATCATGAACGATCGGTTTGAGGCCCTTCATGTTCCCAGAGCGAACAGATGCCATTGCGCTACACTAGCACGTGACAGGGACAAATGGAGACGTTACTGGCACCCGCTCAAGCAAATCGACGACTAATGGGAAGTTAAGTGATTAAGTGAAGTGATTTTAATCCTTTACAAAATTTTTTTGTTTGTAGGAAGTTATGCCAGGCAGTACTCAGAAGCTACTTCCTGAAGTGCTAGGGGAACCATACATAGTGTTAGAAGTGGAACCTGAGCTTCATTGACATAAAGCGTGTGTTCATCCTATTTAGTTATCTTTTGGCCTAATTAGTTTATAAAGTAGAAAGATTTGCAAATATATGAACATATATATCAGCATATTCTTTCAATCAAATTCAATTATGTTAACAATAAGACACAATATGACAATTTGATGCTCAAGATTTCAAAAGGAATAAATCTTATACACACTTAAAAGCGACATCCTGGGGCTGGAGCAATAGCACCACAGGTAGGGTGTTTGCCTTGCATGTGGCCTACCTGGGTTCGATTTCCAGCATTCCATATGGTCTCCTAACACCGCCAGGGTAATTCCTGAGTGCAGAGCCAGGAGTAACCCCTAGCATCGTTGGGTGTGACCCAAAAAGAAAAAAAAAAGCGACAGCTTCCAACACCAGATTATACTCTTCTCTTGCAGATGACTAGATATTTATATATTGCTGTGTGTCTTTATCCATTCAGTAGATATATCCATAAACAGTAGTACCTTATGAGTTTTTAATTCTTACTACATTGTGTGAACTCTCTTGCAACATTTTCCCATTCTGCAATGAGTATTTGGTTGTTTCCTTACATTAATACCTACTAAAAATATTTATTTTCACCAGTGTACATTATTGCATTACTTGTATATCCCTTTCTTTTATTGATGTACAGCTATGTTATTTTGTGTCCATGTGTTTATGTGCGATGAAAATCAATGCTGCAACAAATATCCCCTGATTTATTCCTTCGATCGCAAGTTTAAGAGCCTACAAATGTTCTTGTTGATTTTAGAGTAATTAATTGCAGCTACGACTTTATGGGATTTCACTAAATTGCTTTCCAAATTATTTTATTAAGTTTATTTTTAGATACTTAAAATTTTATTCTAATTATGAACAGAAAATTTCAAACTAATTTTAATTTCTGTTGGTAAAGTATTTTCATTTTATATGCAGCATGTAAAAAGCTCTCTTATTCATAAATCTCTATACTTTCAGATAATAACTGGATTTTCTAAGTAACAATTGTTTATAAAATAGCGATTTTATTTCTTCCTTTCTAAATTGTATACCTTTCATTTTTCTTCCCTTTCATATTACACTGCAAAGAACCTACAGTTTTATGTTAAATACAATCAGCGATGCAATGGCAAATATCTTTTTGTTCCCAGTGTGGAGTGCTAAAAATACTTTTCTAAAAGCTGATAATATAAATCAGAATAGTTGTTGCTTACTGGGTATAAGCAGGTTAGTTGAACGGAAAATGTCACGAAGAAATGTTCTGCCAAGGGGAGAAGTTCTATATTGTGTTTTCGGCATTGTAACATGACTTATACATTTGTCATATTCATTGAATCACGATCACGGTCCTCCCATTATTCATCTATTTGCTTGAGCGGGCCCAGTAACATCTCCATCATGAGACTTGTTGCTACTGTGTTTGGCATGTTGAATACATCACGGGGAGCTTGCCAGGCTTTGCCGTGCAGGCAAGATAGTCTCGGTAGCTTGCCGGGCTCTCTCAGAGGGGCGGAGGAATCGAACCTGGCTTGGCCGGGCCAGCTGCTCGCAAGGCAAAAGCCCTACCACTGAACAATTGCTCATGCCCATTCATTGAATATACATTTAAAATATTTTGTACATTTTCTGTCATTTACCCAATTTTTTCCTGATGCTGATGTACTCCTTATATACTAGAAAGCTTAGCCTTTTGGGATAAGAATTGCAATATTTATTGTTAAATTTGCATTTTTTGTCAATTAGAGTTTTAACTTTTATGGAGATAATCAATCTTGTATTACTTCTAAACTTGGAATCACAGAATGACTTTCCCCACCCCATGGTTATAAAACAATTCTCCCATGTTTCCTCTTTGAAAATCATCTGTGTATTGTTTGAAGTATGGATTCAATTTATTTATTTTCCAGATGGCCTTCATATGTTATGACATTAATAGGATTTCTAGTGTTTTATTATCCTTATATTCCTAGGAAAAACTCTTGTGCTCATAAACTAATATTGTTATTTTTTTGGAGAGCTGGTAACACCCCGTTTATGCTCAAGGGACCATACACTTCTGAGGATCTAACCCCATGCATTCTAGCTCTTAGTATTCTAAGAGCTATAGTTCTCTGACTCCTGTAGTATTGTTTTAAATACATCTCAAATTTATAAGTTATTATGCTAAATTATATATGCAAATATTTACATATATATGTTTGTGTATGTATATATATATACACACATTAATAATTACATAGTGTAGGAGACATACTACAGGGGCTTGAGCACATACTTTGACCCTGGTTCCAGCTCTGGTAGTGCATGGTCCCTTGAGCATTTCCCAATGTAACCCTGGAGGTCTCCAATATCAACAGGGTGGCCTAGGTAACCCCTGGCATCCCAGAGTCTAAGTAACTCTGTATCCTTGGACTCCAGCGTTAAATTGCAGGCAGGCCAAGTTGGTTGAGAACCAACAGGAGAATCCCCAGGGTCTCCTGAGTGCCAATTGGGATATCAATATCTATTCTACTCAAAAGTCATAAGCTATCTTTTCTGATCATTTAGGTAGTATTAATCTGTTTTACAAGTGAGAGTGAGTCATATCGTTCTCTTTCACTAACACTTTTCACTTTTAATAATGAGGGAAATAAAAATAAATTCACAAAAAGAACTGAGAAAAAGAATTCAGTAAGTTCTTAGAACCTGGTGGATTCCTTGCTCTTCCCCCAGAGCCCAGTGAGGAACCTTTTGATGCCTGATAAAATTTACAAATAACATTTACAATTTTTCTTTGTAAACTTTTAATTTCTATTTGTATGGGACAGTAACTTCTATTATCTTAGTTTTACAAATTACAGGCTTAAAGTCAGTACTTTTTTTCTATTTTTAAAGTCTTTACTGCATCTGTTTTACTTTCCTAGTGCTATTTCTTTGTACCTTTTCTCTTTATTGCCTCATTAATTTACAAATAATGTTAAGGTGTTCTGTTGATGGTTTTTAAATTCACCACATATATTTCAGGCTAGAATGTGAAAAGCAGGAGGAGTGGAGATGTACACAACAAAAGCAAATTTAAGAAAAGAATCTTTGAATACTACTGCAGGAACAGAGCACACTGATTAATTATGAAAACTCCAATTATTCTTTGCTTTCCTCACTTTAAAGTGGAAATTAAATATAATATCTACAACATTGGGCTTTATGTGGACGAAATTCATAAATACTAAAAAAAGTCAAGGAGAATCTCCAATATTTAAGGGAGTGTTCGTGTGCCCAGAGTTATCCATTAACTATGATTATGATTGTTGTTATTATTATGTGTAATCACTTAATCACTTAACTTCCCGTTAGTCCTTGATTTGCTCGAGCGGGCGCCAGTAACGTCTCCATTTGTCCCTGTCGCATGCTAGTGTAGCCCAATGGCATCTCTTCGCTCCGGGACCATGGAGGGCCTCAAACCGATCGTTCATGATCTTGACAAAGAAGTCTGACCATCTGGTAGGTGGGTGGCCACGCGGTCTCTTGACATCCCGTGGAATCCAATCAGTAACAGCTCTAGTCCAACGGTCGTCTTTAAATCTCATTACGTGACCAGCTCATCTGATTTTCGACACCTTGGCAAATGAGACAGCGTCCCTGATCCTTGATCGTCGACGGATGTCAGAACTCCGGATTCATTCTCTCATTTGAGTGAAATGTGATATTCCAAGCATAGCTCTTTCTATTCTTCTTTGGGAGACCTGAATGGCGTTCTCATCTTGTTTGCGTAGGGCCCAGGTCTCTGAGGCATATGTTAATGCAGGAAGAACAGTGGAATCAAAGAGATGTGCCCGGAGCCGGAGGTTCTTCGTCCTCTTAGCTATTTCTTCGACGTTCTTGAAGGCGTTCCAAGCCGCTCTCTTCCTCCTGCGCAGCTTGGGTGCCAGGTCATTTGTCATGTTGACCTCTCGACCTAGGTACACATAGCTGTTGCATTCGGAGATGGTCGTTCCATTGAGAGCGAATGGGGCGTCAGGAACAAGGCTGTTTCTCATAAACATTGTCTTCGTAAGATTCAGCTGTAGTCCTACCTTTCCACACTCACGGTCAAAGTCGGCCAGCATTTGTGCCTCTTGGCTGATGTTCGGTGTTATTAAAACAATGTCATCAGCAAAGCGGAGGTGGTGCAGTTGCCGACCATCTATCTTCACTCCCATTCCTTCCCATTCCAGTCGTCGCATGATGTTCTCGAGGGTGGCACTGAAGAGTTTTGGTGAAATGGTATCACCCTGCCGCACCCCTCTCTTGACATCAACGATCACTTCTTTGTAGAATGGTGAGATCCTGGTAGTGAATCCGCAATAGAGCTCACGGAGGATCCTGATGTATTGGGCTTGAATGCCCTGATTGGCTAGGGCTTCAATGACCGCTTCCGTCTCAACAGAATCAAAGGCCTTCTTTAAATCAATGAACGTTAAGCAGAGCGGCATCTTGAACTCCCGAGAAACCTCAATGAGCTTGGTTATCGTGTGGATATGGTCGATGGTGCTGAATCCTTTGCGGAACCCTGCTTGCTCACATGGTTGTCCTTCATCTAGTGTTCTGCCAATCCTATTCAGGATGACTCGAGTAAACAACTTGTAGATGACAGACAATAGGCAGATCGGGCGATAGTTGCCAATGTCATGGATGTCTCCCTTCTTGAACAGTAGTACGGTCCTGCTGGTTTTCCATTGAGATGGAACCTTGCATTCAGACAGGTAGCGAGTGAAGAGCCGAGCCAGTGTATTGATGAGTACTGACGGCAGGTTCTTCAGGTGTTCAGGTCTGACCTTATCTGGGCCGGGTGCTGTTTGCTTCTTTACTGACGAAATGGCGTGTCGGATTTCGGAAGGGAGAACGTTGGGAACGACATACCCATCCTGTGGAATTTGGTATGTCGGCAAGTGGACATGGCTATCGAAGAGATTTGAGTAGAAGTCATGGATAATCTTCTCCATTGCCGTTCTGGAGGATGTGATGGATCCATCAGGACGTCGGAGGGCAGTCATCTTGGTCTTATAGTTGGCGAAGGACAGGCGGGCGTTACGAATACTTTTCCCGGCTTCTGCCGCATCTACCAGTACTTCTGCTCTTCTCTCTTTGAGGTCTTCCTTGATCGCATCTCTGCACTGCTTTGCGAGCTCGGACGTTAGCTTGCGGTTGCCTGAGGCATGCGCCAAACCACGCTGGCGAATTAGCTCAAGAGTTTTCGAAGATAGGCGACTTTTTGTGGCTATCTCTCTCCTGGCGTTCCTCGCACATTCATGGAGGTGCTGAACCAGTCGATCGTATTCCTCGTCAATGTTGTCAACAATGGCATCTTCCCATGTTGCCGCAATAGTACCAAAGAGTTCCCAGTTGGTGGTCATTCTGGGAGTTCTCTTTTTGAACTTTGCAGCCCTTTCTCCCCGCTCTGTGAAGTAGAATTTTGCACGAAGGAGACGGTGGTCCGATCCCGTTCGAAATTTTGGGACAACAGCGACATCAGTCAGGCAAAACCGTGGATTGAATATGATGTGGTCTATTTCGTTGTGGAATCATCCACCGGGAGACTCCCATGTCCATCGTTTAGATTCTGCCTTCTGGAACTGTGAGTTACCATGAATGGTCTTGGTCGACATGATGAACTCAGACAGTCTCTCACCCTGTTCGTTCCATTCTAGGCCATGGGTTCCGATGTGAAGTTCTTCAGCTGATCTTCTCGGTCCTATCTTGGCATTAAAATCACCCACAATGATCTTGTAGAAGGTGTGGTCTTCTTTATAGAACTTCTCTAGCTCCATGTAGAACTTCTTGATTTCTCTTTCATCATAATGAGATGTTGGTGCGTAGACAACGAAGATAGAAACTGCAGGCAGTGAGCCACATCTATTCAAATGTAAACGTCCGATTCAGGTTGTTAGGCATTCGAATGAATCAATGCTCTTGGCCAAGTTTGTGTTGACAAGGACACGGACGCCTCCAACACCTCTTTTATCGCATGTTCCGAGGAACAATTCTTCTCCAGTGTCGAAAACGGCATGGTGAGATTCGTGTCTTCTTGTCTCGGTCAGACCAATGATGTCATACTTGATCATTCGCGCTTGTACCATCAGGTCCTCGATGGATGCATCTGATGCTAGCGTACGTGCATTGAAAGTACAGATGATCATTTTTGTCTTCCTTCGTTGTGGCAGCCTAGGTCGGCCTTGAGATTTTGTCGGCCTCTCCTTTCTCATCCTTCTCAGTGCTGCCATGTCGGTGAAGCCTTCAGGGTCAGGTGAATGAGACCAGTTGTAGTTACTGGTTTTGGCATATCGAATACACAGCGGATAGCTTGCCAGGCTCTTCCGTGCGGGCGGAATACTCTCGGTAGCATGCCAGTCTTTCCGAGAGGGATAGAGGCTTTTGGGGTGACCTCTAATCACCCTTGTAGGTGTTACCATATTTGAACCCTATCAAATATGGTACGACAATTCCAGAAGACGGGTATTTAGTGTCTTATGATGTGTCGCACGGCCGCTTGCGGCCGCGCGGGTCCGGAAAGCGTCCTGGAGTGTGGCGACGGCTGGGTAGTGGAAGTAGTGTCGAGAGTGGAAGTCTGCCAGTGGGGTATTTATCTGGGTAGGGTGGGTCTCCTGTGCACAATTCGATCCCTGGGTGGTTGATGGAAGCAGACAGGGCAGGGTAGGGTGGGGCTCCTGATTAGAATCCCTTTGTCACCTGTGGTGGTGGGACCTAGCAGAGAAGCTCTGTCCCTGGGTCCGCCGAGCCTGGAGTCCAAGGTCTCAGAGAGTTCCGCTTATCTTGTTCTGTGGGTCTTCAGTTGTGCGTGTGTCTCGGCCAGAGCTGCCGCGCGGGTCCGGAAAGCGTCCTGGAGTGTGGCGACGGCTGGGTAGTGGAAGTAGTGTCGAGAGTGGAAGTCATAATAGAGTGACTTCCACTCTATTATGTGTAAAGGAGAAATAATGTGACAGACTCAGATTTAGAGCTCAAAGATCATGAAACTACAATGTTTTCCATGCATTCCTCCACTGTTCACTCGAGTCATCCGGAATAGGATTGGCAGAACACTAGACGAAGGACAACCATGCGAGCAAGCCGGGTTCCACAAAGGATTCAGCACCATCGACCATATCCACACGATAACCAAGCTCATTGAGGTTTCTCAGGAGTTCAAGATGCCGCTCTGTCTAACGTTCATTAATTTAAAGAAGGCCTTTGGTTCTATTGAGACTGAAGTGGTCATCGAAGTCCTATTCAAACTCAATACATCAGGATCCTTTGTGAGCTGTATTACGAATTCACTACCAGGATCTCACCATTCTACAAGGAAGTGATCATCCAGGTCAAGAGAGGGGTTCGGCAGGGTGATACCATTTCACCGAAACTCTTCAGTGCCACCCTTGAGAATGTCATGCGATGACTAGAATGGAAAGGAATGGGAGTGAAGATAAATAATCAGCAACTACACCACCTCTGCTTCACTGATGACATGGTTCTAATAACACCAAACATTAGCAAAGTGGTACAAATGCTGGCCGACTTCAACCGTGAGTGTGGAAAGGTCAGACTAGAGCTGGGTCTCATGAAGACAATGTTTATGAGAAACAGTCTCATTCCTGACGTTCCATTTGCTCTCAACAGAAAGAACATTTCCAAATGCAACAATTATGTGTTCCTAGGTCTAGAAGTCAACATGATGAATGACCTACCACCTGAGTTGCAGGAGGAAGAGAGTGGCTTGGAACGCCTTCAAGAGCGTCGAAGAAATAGCTAAGAGGAAGAAGAACCTCTGGCTCTGGGCACATGTCTTCAATTCCACTGTTCTTCCTGCATTAACATACGCCTCGGAAACCTGGGCCCTATGAAAACAGGATGAGAATGCTATTCGCGTCTCCCAAAGAGGAATTTAAAGAGCTATGTTTGGAGTATTATGCTTCACTCAAGTGAGAGAAAGAATCAGGGATGCCAAGGCGTTGAAAATCAGATTGGGCTGGACACGTAATGAGATTTGGAGATGACCACTGGACTAGAGCCATTACGGACTGGATTGCATGGGACGTCAAAAGATTGCGTGGCCACCCACTTACGAGATGATCAGACTTCTTTGTCAAAACCCTGAACAATTGGTTTGAGGCTCTTCGTGTTACTAGAACGAACAGATTCCATTGGGCTACACTAGCATGCAACAAGGACGAATGGAGACGTTACTGGCACCCACTCGAGAAAACTGATGAGTAATGGGATGTCAAGTGATCAAGTATTCCTCCACACTAGGTCCCTAAGTTTTCCTCTCCCTACCTGATTATATCCCTCTGTAGGATACTCTACTAGTCTCGGGAGATATTAAACTACTGTTTGGGAGAAGCAATGTAGCTTGAATATAGGCATAGTAACGTGACCTATGCTTTCTGGAATTTGTATATAATACCCACATAATCAGATTTAACATAAAATCGTGGCTGAATTGCAAGACCGTCTAGCTGCTGATTTATTTCTTAGTGCTCTCTTAATGATTTATTTGTTTATTTAGTAAACATGTTAAAGCCCTGATGTGAAAATCTCATGTAGGAAAAAAATGTTAAATCTATATATAGTCACTCCTAATTGACTAAGGTTTGCCAAAAAAAAAAAAAAAGACACAACTTGGCATGCTTCAGTGCTTACATGCTTAGATGCAATTACTGACCTATATGTAACTGGGTCCACCCATATATGCACAATTCTTGAACTGTGCTGTCAACATAGTAACCACATGAGGCTATTTAAAATTAAGCAAATACTATAATCAAATTAAAGTTAGTAGTCTGTCGTATGAGGTACATTGCAAGGTGCTCAGTAGACAATCTGACTAAAACCTGCAGTACTGAAGAGCTGTTCATAGAACATTTCCGGCATCTAAGGTGAGCCACCAGACAGTTCTGTTGAAGAGGAAGTTTCAACAGTAATTAGAGTGGTAGTAGTTCTTGTGTGGGTGCCTCAGGGAGCAGTTCACCTTATCCTCATAGGCTGACGGAATGCCTATGGTTATGGCTAGCAAAATAAAAATAGATTGCTCTCTTACAAGTTAGATAAATGCTTTGGAATATTACATATCCTAAGAATTAGCCTAGAGATTCAAAACTCCAAGAATTCTGAATCCCTGAAGTACCAATTGATGTGATTTGCTATACTCACTAGGTAAATTTTGAAAGATAGTCTTTCTTTCATATTATTTCTGGTCAGAAGTCACTCCCAACCCCACTCTCATTTTCTGCCACTTTTATTCTTGCTAATGTAAATGATCACTCATTTCCTGGCCACTTATCAACCTAAAAAACATTTGTCAACTCTGGCCACTTTCCTAGAATAATCATTGGGCATTTTTATTGCTTTTGTTTTATGAGTGACACCTATAGCAAAAGCACTTTCCTTCTCAATAGTATTTGCCAGTCAGGCTTGGTAAAAATAGATAACTTATCATGATGCTTCCTGTTGTGCATGATTCAAGTATCAGATCTATAAATGCTGAATGTGTCACAGATGGAAGAACATTCTTTTGATGTACTCACGGCAATTCACGTGATATGGTGAAATGCACGTGAATCAGAAAGAAAGCAAAAAAAAAAACTGTTGGGGTGGGGGTTCCTCCCATGTTTGTCGGGTTCTGGATTAACAAATAGCTGACAGCCCTAAAGAGGTGAGGTCCCTAGTGGCTGCAACTGCTACTGACCTCAGACAGAGTGTTGGGAAGGGTCCTGCAGAAAATCAACCAACAACAACAAAAGAGGAAGGAAGAGGAGGAGGAGGTGGAGGAGGGAGAAGGAGGAGGAGGAAGAAAAGGAGGAGAAAAAAGGTGGTGAAAAAGAAAGAGGAGAAGGAATGGGGAAGGGGAGAAAGAGGGAGAGAAGGAGGAAGAAAAAGGACCTTGGGTCTCTCAAAATATATTTTTTACACAAAGCCATAGCGACATACTTACTGGCTCCAGTTTATTCCATGTTGAGCAGATGGAGAGTTCATAAATCCAGTTAGTTACTAAAGTTCTGACATATGCCCCCACCCCATATTCCCTTCTAAAATCCTTTAAAGAAGTGAACATACAAGATGCTATTTCAAGAATGTTTCATTTCAACTAATAGTAAGTTGAGCAAAGCCTAGGGGAAGCCTGGAAGCAGAAGATAAAGGGGCTGAGAGATCAGAAATATTTATCATCACGGAACACTAACATATGCTCTTTCCTGGAATTTCAACCCTTGAATATTCACCATTTATCTCATTTAATCCATTAGCACGTCTATTACTACTTCCAAGAACTTCAGAAATGTGCCTATTCTCCCAATCCACTATCTCAACTGAAATAATTACCATCTAGTGTTACATGTTCTATACCTACCTTCATATAGTAGCCAGGGAGTTACGTGTCAAATGACAAATCTGAATATGTCATGTCACCTTCATGCTTAAAAGCCTCTTCTTACTTAGGATAAAGGCCAAAATAGTCAACCTACTCTATAGGACTTACGTGGCTGGTAACGCTCTATCTCACCTCAACTTCATTCCCTGGGCCTTGTAATCAGGCTTCTGTCCTTCGGGTCTTAATTCTATTCCTATAACAAACCCAGTTTATTCTTGCCTTAGTCTCTATGCCTGGACCATTTTCACCAAATTTCTCTCATCTGGTTAGCGCACATTCATCTTCTATATCACTACTCCATTTTTATCGATTTGCTTAGCTTGCACTCCTGTCCCTCAAAATTAGGTTAGGTTCACCTTTGCATCTCTAGAGGTGGCTTTCTTTTACATAGAATGATAAGTTTCAGAGACAATCCTTTTATAGACTCTGCCATGACCCTAACTGTGCCCGATCCTAAATAGGCATGAGTAAGTTTTCATAGACTGGGTAGTGACTTATTTGCCAAGGGAGATGTATTATACTAAGGAAGTGGAGAGAAGTAAGACCAAGGTTTCATATCCTAATTCTGCATATTTATCAGACACGTATTCTCAGATGAGTTGATTTCTCTTCCTAAAGTTTATCTTATCACCAGTGCAATGGGCATCACCACATAGACTAACGATAACTGTATGCTAACAGGGGCACCAGTAGATTCTCTTAGTGAACCCCAGATATTATCATCATCATGATTACTTTTGTCACCATGACTATTGCTATTAAGATGTGGCCTCAGGGATCCTTTGGAAGAAGCAACAGATTACTCACACACAAAAGGAAACAGATAGTAACATTTTTTATTAAATATTACAGTGGATCAAAAAGTACAAAATATCTCTTGCCTGCTATGTGATTGGGAAACTATTGGCACGTAATACAGTATCAAAAGCAGTAATAAGTACAATTTGGAAAACATACAAAATTGAGTGTTTATAGTTGGCTCAGCATTCTGGTAGTGTTTAAACTAATGCAAAGGTTACTCAATAACCTCTCCATTGGGAAACTATATAATATCACTGGGCCATGTTGCTATGTACAAATAATCACCTTACAGAGCATAGAGGTTACATAGCTGGAATCACCAAAAGTATACACTATTTACAACACAGGAAAGTTTAAAAAAGTATAAACAGCCAAGAGATTATGCTGCTATTCTTCAGACATATTTCAACCATGGGGAGACAAGCAGAATATCAAATACATCAATAGCCAACACTGGAATTTAAGTGCTCAAGATAATCATTTCAATGGCGTGGGTCTCACCAGGGCAAACTTGTTCCCATTTCTCTTTAAAATTGGGACAAGAGTCTAACTGTACCAGATGGGACTTGGCTGACCACCACCAAATGTGACTTTGTGGGACGACAAGTGAAGAGAAATAAATGGTTCTCTTTGAAGGCACACTACATAAAATATTTTTTTTGTGTGGGATCACCTCGAAATTTCCATCAGACACACCAACACAGTGAAATACAGTACTTGAGAATTCATGCACCAGGTCAGAAAGTTGTAAAGTCAACATTGAGTTTTAACAAACCCTTCTGTATATGCCCTGATAAATAAGTGAACTTAAGAGCTTCTAGCTAGTCAATAAATAAGTCAGTCCTGTGGCAAATATTACAAGTTTGAATCACTTACTAGAATACTTAAATCTGAAACTCAGTTGGGCTGGTTCTTTTTTTTAATGTTGAGTTGCCAAAAGTTAAACCAGAAGTTGCATGGAAAGGTTTAAAAATATTATTTGGAATCTCCAGTAAATCACAGACTTAGTGCATTTTGAATTGCAACATTTTTTGGAAGCCACACTCAGTAAATAGATTTATGAGTCCATTGCCAATTAGATTCCACAGTTTCCTTTTCAGAACTACCAATAACAATGGTTTGATTGCACAAAGAAAGGCTTGTGCAATTCCATTGAATAATAAGGCCCCTTGAACTCAAACAATGCAAACAAAGCCCTATTTAAGACGTTTTAAAATATAGTTCTCAGCCAATGAAGAATTCAATGGTTTTTTCTTTCTTTCTTTCTTTTTTTTTTTTTTGAAAGATTTCCAAGATCTGTTTGGAGTTTTAAAACAAATAACACACTGCTTCTGTTGGGAATGTATATCCCCATTTCTCTTTATTTGTCCTGATGTTTTGCCGAGGGGATGAGCTTCCTCAGACAGAAACAGTGAGTATCCTCTTGAAAGAAAGAGAGGACAAAAACAAAAGCTGGACTATGTTAACATTGTTTGAAAATGGTGTGATCAAATTCCAGCATGATGAAACCAGACTGAAATCATTGCAGTGGGAAAAACAAATGTCCCAGACTCCAAGTGGATAGGTGAGCTACACCAGGGATAAAAGTTCCCTATTTTCTTTGAGAAATGGCTCAGAGAAACCATGTAACTAGCCTATGTCTGTTGTGGAATCATTGAAGCTTCTTTTTTCTCTTCCATGTCTTCTGATTCTATGACCATTCAGTCTAGTGCAACTTTCTTAAAAGTGTCCTAGCTAGTATTTTGCTAGCTGGAATTGAGATTTTTTCCCCCTTCTATCTTGTGCAATAGCAGGACAATCTGCACTCACACATTTATAATCTAAATTCTACTAGTCTATCTATGGTTCTATTAAATATATATATATATATATATTATTCCACAGGAAGGTAAATAATTAATTGAAGCAAATGGAACTCTTAACACTAGATCTCTACATTCTTTTGTTTCCACCTTTGGATATTAAGTATGTTACATTGAATATTTGGCTTCATATCATGGAGACATTTCAATACAAATGTACGGCATGCATGGCTTTGTAAAGAGCCGCAGTTTCATTGTTACCAGTTTGATTATTTTGCAGTCGAGTTACCTATTTAGAAGTTGAAAATTGTCATCAAATTTCATAGAATTAAGTATATCAGAGGAAAAAGGCTTGGTTAACTATGGTTCTACTGTCTACTGGTAGTGTTGGGAAGGGGAAGTTGGCTGGGGAATTCATCAAAGCAGTCATAGCAGGGATGGAAGTTGGAAAGAAAATTTGCTCTCTGTATCAATCCATTGACTTTTAACACGAAAATGCATCCACCTTGATGGCGCAACTCAGCAGAAAATGGAATAACGTGGCAAGAATGACACTAAACATTCTTCACATCTTTTGAACAGCTTGACCATTTTTTCCCCAACAATAAAAGAAATCACAAAGTGGCCTGTATCGCCCAGGGGGCTGAACACATGGCCCCAAGCCACCAGGTCAGTGTGCGTGCACACAAAACTCACGTCTCATAAACCCAAAGAGGATGACTTTCTTTTGAAATGGGTAATCCAGCATGCCAACAATCCCCCAAAGATGTAGCTGGGGAGTTCTTCTTGGGAACAACAAAAAACCAGCGTGATGAAGACAAGGTGCCCACATTATACTCCAAAGACCATGGCCTGGGGAAGGTGACCAAGCCTCGACTGCTCATTTGCTTCTGGATGTTGAGCGCCATACTCTTCCCAACCCCCTTTCCCAGACTGTTAAAAGGGATCAGTGCCAACAACAATGTAAATCATTTTGGCTCCTGTTCTAATTTCTGAAATTCCTAAAATATCTGTGCAGCCCACAAATATGTCCTCTAGACTCTTGTTATTCAGCAGCTTGCTGCCAGTGAGGTTTTTGTTTTTATGATTCCTCTGGTATGTAGGACAGTTTCACAGCCTAGATAAGGTGAGTACAATGCTCAATATTTTCACATAGCCCAATACTTCAAAGCAAAGCATTTGGCCGGGTAAGCAGTGTATAAGCTCTTTCAACTATGCCGTTTGTGAGGAACAAAATTCTTAAGTTGCAAATCTGCAAAGGAACGTTTTTTGCACTATTGTGTGCTCAACTGTTTCTTTTTCATTTGTTCCACTAGAATCAGTTGCTTCAATTTGTAAACAATAACTTTACCACCCAAAGCTGCTCAAAATGATAAGATGTGGAAAAATTACAACAAACACACATCAACATCTAGGACAGTCAGCCTTTAAAATAAAACAAAACAAAAACAAAAGACCTGCAAAAAAAAAAGAAGGGATATACTGTTTAATTGAGAGAGAGTGAGAGTGAGAGGGAAAGAGGGAGAGAGGGAGAGAGAGAGACAGAGAGAGAGAGAGAGAGAGAGAGAGAGAGAGAGAGAGAGAAGATATAACTGGGGGGAAAAAAGAGAACTACCTGAACTACCTGTATATAAATTAGGTAAGCAAACAGTGATACAGGTAGTTTTTAAGAAGCAAATATATACAGTCAATTTAACAGTGTTTACTTCTCTGGATTGTTTAATAATAGTGTCAAAATGAAAGACCTATTGAAGTTTCACTATACATTGCATTGATTGAACCTTGGAGAGTTTCAGGAAAAGAGGAACATCCCTTGGCAGAGTTTGCCAGTCCTCCTTGCCTCTTCCTTTGAAATGCCTGCACCCCCATGATTTATTTTTTGACCAGAATGTTTCCTGACCATCAGAACTCAGATGGGGGTAGTCTGAGTTCTTCCTGGATACACGCGAATCCCTTCGTAAGGCTCCCAGAGCAAAGGAAGGAGCTGGGTGCCAGGGCAGCTGTGTTGGAAGGGACTCCAGACTGACCAGACAGGGCTGCGGTCATTCCAGAAAATGCAGGTACGTTCACCACCCCTCTAGACCTTTTTGGCCCAGACTGATCTACCCCCAGACGAGGAGAAATACTGACTTCTGATTCTGTTAGCCATCACCCAGTGTGAGGAGTGAAGATCCGTCAGTTGCGCCGTTTGGAACGCTGGGTAGAGCTGGCCTTACAATTTCGTGCTGGGGTGGACGGACGATAGCTGGGATGATGGAAAGGCAGCTTGAGGATTTATAGCAGCTATAGGATAAATGCTATTGTGCAAAAGGTCCCCATATGAACTTCCTACAGGTGCGGCCGCAGCCAAGTGTCTGTACAGCTGCTGAGAATTTGTTGGCGACGTAAAAATTCCTCTTTGCATCACAAGTGAGTGGAAAGCCAAGGGCTGCATGAGTGGAGAAAGCACAGTCTGGTTTTTCAAGTACTGCAGAGAATGAGAGTACCCAGCTGGGAGCCTGGAGTTGAGGCCCGAGTTACACAGACTCCCAGAGTACAAACCTGGGAAGATAGGGGAGGACAGGGGGAGCTTGTGCCCTTCCGAGGTGCTTCCCGAATGTCCACCATGCACTGCCTTGCTGCCTTCACTCTCCTGCTCAGAGCCTTTCTCCTTTCCAGAGACTTCTTTGGAGGGGTCCAGTGGAGACACGGCCCGGGCTTTTTTCCCAGCGATCACCAGGTCCAAATCCTCCAGGCTGCGCTTTATGGGACGTGCGGCCCCAATGTTCTGTGGGCTCATTTTCCGGTGCAGGATAGGGTGGACCATGCCCTCCATCTTCCTGAAATTCTCTAGCCTCACGTGATGAGGCTTTCCTGCCCTGGAAAGTGACTCGGGGTACTTTTTAGGGGCTGCCATGGTCATGGGCGACACCCTACACGCTCGGGGGTGACAGTCTCTACTATGGCTACTTAGAACTTGGAACTGGGAGACACTTTTGCCCTCCTGAGGCCCTGAAGCTGAGTGGGACAGGCCCAGCACCTTGCTGGGGGGTTTATGAGGGTTCTTGGGAAGGCTCAGGTCTGTGGGCTGGTCATCTGTGGAAGCTTCTGCAGCCGCCGACTTCTTGTCTTGCAGATGGAGCGAAGTGAGATAATTTACGTGGAGCTTCTCTTGGTGTTTGTGGGACGGAAAGGAACTGTTTTCGGATTCCCGGTAGGGATCCCGGCAGGGGTACTTAGATGTCTGTTCATTATGAAGATGGTGTTCTGTGTGTCTGTAGAGGCTGTGGAGATGAGGGGACGAGTAGAAATCGGCCAGGAAGCTAGGCATGTGGGCGTGGGGAAGGCCCCTTTTCTCCAACAGCTTCTCCTTGCCCTCCTGAATGTCCTGCTTCAGGACGTAGGAGTCGGGGAGGGCACTCAGGTGGTGCTTGGAGAAGCTGCAGCGGTGGGCATCCGACCGACTCAGTTTGTCGTGCTTGAAAAGGTCGTTGAGGCTCTTCCTCTCCTCCGAGGCCTTGCTGCGGAAACTCTGCACGTGCTGGATGACCGAAGGCCGGCTGACCGCCGCGTGGTCGGTGCTCTGGCCGTGGTGGCCTTGGGACAGGCCGGAGCACAGGTCCTCCCTGGCCATCAGCTTCTTCTTGCTGATCAGCGGGGGTGGGGAGCCGTAGGGGTAGCTGCTGGAGAGCCCGGCCCCGCTCACCTGAGACAAGAGCTTCTTCTTGGCCAGGGGGGACATGATGCCCGGGTTGCCCCGCGAGTAGAGCAAAGGGGTGTAGTTGAGCCCGTGGTTCTCGTCCATGGGCCCAGTCACCTCTTTGTCCTTGAACACGTCGAACGACTGCACCACCAGGACCTTCGGGGTCTGCTTCAGCGCGGCGTGGATGTCCTCGCTGCCCAGCTGGTCCACCTTCACGGTGCAGTTGGCGATGTAGTCGGCCACGGCAGGCAGCTTGTCCTCCTCCAGCTCGCCCTGACCGGCCAGCGGCGGCTGCGCGGCGGGGAAGCGGCCGAGGGAGGCTCCCTGGGGCTCGCCCTCGGGGCTCCCCGGAAAGCAGCAGCTTTTCGGGTCCTGTGTGGGGTCCGCGGGGGCCCCGGGCGAGGCGCGCGGCTGTCGGCCCGGGCCGGCGAGCGGGGCCGCGTCCCGGTCCGGCGCGGGAGGGGCTGCGAGCGGCGCGGCAGGGCCCTGGTCCCCGGGGTCCTCGGCCGCCTGGCCGCCGCCGCCGTGGTCCGGCCCGGCGTCCTCTTCTGGGTCGGCTCGCGGGGCCAGGGGTCTCGCTGCGAAATCCGGGCACGCTTCCGATTTGTTCTTCGGGTCTGCTGCCGGGAGAGGGTCAGGGGGGCTTTTCTGGCTGAAGGTCTCCTGTTCCTTCTCTTGCTCCGATGCGGCCTGAGAAGGGATTTCAAAGAGACAGTCAGAAGAAAGCCAAATACACGGGCACGTTTTGCTATCAAGTGAGACAGCACACGCGGAAACCGCCCTGTCAATCAGACGACCACGTTGCTGGGAAGCTTTTCCCCAGTCGTGGTCCAAGCAAAGCTATGCAAACTACGGAAACATGAGGTGAGACACGCACACTCACTTTGGTCCCTTCTGAGACAGCTATCAAAATAGCAAAGTGTGATGTATTGATGGTGTACAATCATATTACTCCTTGATTCTAATATACAATTTAATTCTGAGGTTGTCTACTTGTCAAATCAGTCAATTATCCAAATGGGTTTTAAATTACACGTTATGCTTTATGACATTTTGGAGAAGGATTTTTTTTAAGCATCTTGCTTTCAAACCAGCTCCATGTCAACAACAAACAACCACTTACTATGTTCTTTTCGCTGAAAGAGCAGATCCTTTTCTAAATTATCCAACACAATCCACAAAATTAGTTATGCTTAAATGTTAACAGTTTCTTACCAGCAATGTCAGCCTGTCTACCTAAAAGACAGAAGGACTCTTTCAAGTTGCAGAAAACGACATTTGTACATTTTCTAATGTATAAAACTGCAGCAAGGCTAGAAATGAAGTTGTCAAAATTCAGACAATGAGTTTCAGCCCAAATACAGCTTTATTGTTCACTGACATTAATTGGAGTCAATGAAATAGTTGCTCTCTACGTGTCCCTATTGACAGCAGTTGTGGGCACAATTCAACCCATCACGTGCCGTGCAAACGTTGACCTCCAAAGGTCATTTTAACTTTCCGTCTGTGATCCATCTGACTGACAAGTCCTTCCAAACATGCGATCATTCAGTTCTGACATGTCTCAGTGTAGAACAGTCGCAAAACAATTGTATTCAGCTGGTCTTTCCCCACCTCCAACTCATTCCTTGAATGTTATTCTTCTTTGTTAAAGAGTGTTGACCATGTTAGCATCTTTGGCTAAGATGGCGGATGCTGCTCTAATAACAAAAATGCTAAGGAATCACATCCAATCTAGCTATTTCTCTTTGAATCCACTGAAAGACATAATTTCATTTAAAGGGGCATATGATACTGAGCAGTCATTGCTTGTCATCTTGTGGTAGTTGTGTGGGTAAGCATACTATAAGGCTGCCTTTCCAAGTACAAATATCGTTATTGTTCTACATATTAATAACCATCATTGGTCTTGAAGCTCATACATTACATGAAAATACAGGGAAAAAAATAGACACGGGAAAACAGGTAGACCGCAGTGAAGGGTTGGTTTCTGATGGGACTGTAGTTCAAATGGGGAAATACAGGATTCTCAATTAGCAAAAATTTCTAGAATGCATAGGCCTTCCATCTCAGGGAGGGAGGTAGGTCTATGATTTTAGTTGTAAAACAGTTGGAAAAACACAGGAAAAAAGCAAAGAAATCATTTTCCAGGATGGCCTTTTACGATTGTCTTGGCATGTGAAACAGCAACATCCTACTTGCAATGTAATTACCTGAAGAAAGCAGGTTTGACTTTATACAAGGGCTTTAAAGCCATTCTATCTCCTTTGAGTTTATGCTTCATATTGAAAACATCAAAAATTAAAAAACAACAGAAACAGTAACGAATGCAATAAAATCCTGAGCCCAAAACTCAAACAAATAACGAGAAGAAATACACCAGACCAATCACAAGGGTCACTGGATAGAGGTGGGAAGAAATTACCATTGTAAGGCCTCTTGGAGGTTGTTTGTGAGATTCCAGAAAATTTCGAGAACCAGATAGATTCGGATAACCTCTTACACTCAAAACACTCTGAGGTCTCTGAAGGGAATTTGGGGGACTATTCTAAGAGGGATAACTTTAAGGCTTTTTAAGGGTTTCTAAGGAGTTGGGGGGGTGAGGATTTAGATTTTTGGCAACGGTTCATCTCCTAAACTATGTGCTCAGTATATGGGCAGAAGATTCCTCACACAACTCACAAATCAACAATTTCAAACCTCATCTCCAAAGTGGAACCATTCAAAAGGTCACCTGGCTTCTTGGTCTTCACTTTATCCCCTGGTGCTTTGGCAATGTTGTACATATGGTATCTAATAGAATTCACTGATCCCAAACACTACAATAAATCACCAGGCCAACAGAATAAAGGAAAAAAGGAATGTAAACATTAACATGGAATTTCTTTGCTTTTGGCCATTCATGTTGCAAGTCTGCAGATGTTTATAAATCTGTGCATTGTCTCCACTTTTTTTTTAATTACCAGAGTTTAATTATGAAACTGAAAAACAAAAGTGTCCTTTTGATATTAATACCATTAGCTTTTACAGCAGTCAGTTAGGTGAGTTAATTTCTAGAAACAGGGTGTGAGTGTGTACTTGTGTCTCTGTGTGTATCTGAGTTACAAGTCAGTGTTTAATTAGGGAGTCTCTTATGTGTTCATTAAAAACCTGATTTTTAGGGGGTGTTTAATATCAGCACCAAAACTCCCTCTGGGGTTGAATCCTAGAACATGCTGTCTCCAAATGTGGTTACTAGGTTTTTGTTTTTCTTTTCTCCTTCCTTCCTTCCTTCCTTCCTTCCTTCCTTCCTTCCTTCCTTCCTTCCCTCCTTCCCTCCCTCCCTCCTAATTTTCCCTTATGGGTAACAGACTTTTTTCTTATTCATGTTGAAACAAAGTCCAGATCAACTTCCATGACTGGTTCCTTGCTGACTGAAAAGGCTTCAAGAGCTGGGGGGGGAGGGGGGCTTCAGTTCTTAGGGACGTGTTTTAAAAGGTTTAGAAACTACCTGTTAACTTGAGAGATACTAATGGTTTCTGCAAAACCATTTCAAAATTCCCGTATAAACAATATGTACTTGAAGATGTTGCTAAATTGGTCACAACTCAAGGCTATTCTAGAAAACAATAAAATTTCTAAAAACTTCAAGGTAGTTCTGCAGACATAGCACATTAATCTAATTGTCCCTTCTTGCTAGATTCCACATTTTCTTTTTTTTAAGTAAGGCCACTTCTGATAACGCCCAGCTCGGTAAAGCAGGCCAGATGTTTAGGCCATAGGCCTTGAGGTGCTAGAAAGTTACCAGTTACATATCTAGCAGTGCTCAGAGGCCCACAAAGTGCCAGGGTTCGAACTTAGGTCTACTACTTGAGTTATCTGCCTTGTCCCACAAAATATGAATATGTGTAGTTTATTATTTCCATTCAGTATTTTTATTTTCCTTCAAGGACATGACTTATTATTTCCTTTTAACTAGATTTTTTTACACTAGATAAAAACCAGCTCCTGGAAGCGTGTGGCCGCATTTGCGGCCACGCGACATCTTATTATCTCATTCCTGCTTTGGACAAACTGGCAGGCTACTGAATGTAACCTGCCCACACAGCAGAGTCTCGCAAACTCCCCGTGGTGTACCCAATATGCCAAATACCAGTAACGACGATGGGTCTCATAACCCTGAAAGAGCCTTGAATATGGCACTTTAAAAAGAATCTCAGGGCTAGGACGAAGGAGACGTTACTGGGGCCTGCTCGAGGCAATCGACGAACAACAGGATGGTCGTGATCGTTGTGATCGTGATTTTTATTTTATTGGTGTGGGGAAGATCAGGGTTAGGGAGGGACAAAAAGTATTCCATGATCCAGAGGCTTCTTACGATTGTCTGGACCAGAGGATTTAGTGGGGGACTGGGATGGGGGTGATGCAGTATTAACTGGATCTAATGGCGATGCCTGAAAGTGTTGAGGGGGGCCACATGGTACAGGTGGTCTGACTCAGGGTCTGCACATACAAAGCATTTGCTTTGTTTCTCTGTGCTATGATCTCCTAGGCCACAAAGCAGAGTTTAAATTCATACCAGTTTCTCAGGTAGCCTAGTTGTGAAATAGTAAGAAAGCCCCTAAGCTCTGTTCCGTCTAGGGCAGTCAATGCCATCTATTTTCTACAGGATATTCACATCGTTCTGTAGCTTAGTCAGGGCCTAACTCATTGACTAACCATGGACTGCATTTCAGAGCCCGAGCTGCCAGAAAGCCCTGTTACTTTGGGAAACAGAGGTTTAGATGACTTGGTTTCTTAATGTTGCAACTGGGTAGGGACACAGATTCAGGGTTTTGAGAGATGCGAGGCCACAGAGCTGTTTCTGTGACTGAAAACAACTCACCTCTGATGTGTCCTGTGGCTTTGGGGCATTTTCTTTTTCTTTCTTGCTCTTAGGGATTTCATGCTTGATACGTTTGGCTCCTGATACTTTTGTTTTATTCTCACTTTCCTGTGAACTGTTCTCTTGTTTCCGAGGTTTGATTGGAGGCAGGGGCTTATCTTCCTCGCCTTTAATAAACCTTTCATATGGTAGGATTAATCTAAAAGGATATCAGAAGAGATTATCAATCGAGGGAAGAAATTCCAGTAGCCCTGAAGCCCTGAGGGCTGATTTTCTTCTCTGAATGCAAACAATTTACTGAATGACTTCATCTTCTGTGATACCAAGTCCTCTCTAGAAACTTATTCCACAGTTTGTGTTTTACTTCCCCAGTCAAAACTAGTACTTGAAAATTTACATACTTCTTCGTAAGAGAACTTGCTTATTTGGGGGGGGGGGGGGGGCGGGGCAGGGTGCTATTGGAGGTTGCAACCAGGTGGCCTGTTGGCCTCGCACAGTGATACTCAGGCAACTAAACTGGTAGTTCAATTTTTAAGGTCTAAGAATGTGGTATTGTTTGGGCGTTGTTGTGCCAGAGTCATCACAGTAGTTCTCAGGGATCTCAAGGGGTTTACTTGGTAATACTTGGAGATAATGTGGTGCCAAGGATTGAACCTGGTTGGGTACAGGAAAGGCACGCACCTTAACCCCTATACTCTCTTCCTGCCCCCGTTTTTTTCTGATTTTATAAGTCTAGATACAAAGGTTTACCAATGGAAGTATCCAGCTTACATCATCATCACTATCATGACATCTAGCAAAGTGCCAACATCATAATAACAGCAAAATCAATAGTAGCTGCTCTTACGTTAGTGTTCTGAAAGCAATATATTGAACTTACTATGTTCCAAACTGTTCTAGGTATTTAAATATGGCTAGGAACAGAATATTTAAAGCTTCTGACCTCGTAAAGTTTCTATTTCTGCAATATTAGTGTGTGTTAGGTTATGTCAGATCTACTACATGGATTATTTCATGTAGGTTATATCAGGTCTACTACTTAAATTGTTTCACATAACCTCACAGTACTCTACAGAATATTACCATCATTATGATAATAACAAGTATTAACAGTAATAATTATTATTTTTCCTTTTAATAGATAAGGTAACTGAAGCCCCACAAAGGTTAAATAATTTATTTGAAAAATGACACCATTTGTTAAGGGTAGAATTTGAACCTAGTTCAGCCTTTCTCTAAGGTTTACTGAATTTCAGCATTGTCAAAAACCAGACCACACATGTATGACGAAAAGGTTAAAGGAAGGATCTAATGGACTGTGGTGGAGGGACAATGGCACTTCGGTGGTGGCTGTGGTGTAGCAACACACACTCTGATGAGGTATTAAATTGTACCCTGAAAACGAATGGTGTCTTGATTTCAGGAAAGGCATTCAAGAGGTTAATGGGAGGTAAGCATCGAGTGGCTTGAGAGACAGCTGTCTTTGACTCCAGGCAGCGGGGCTGCTTTGGGGTGCCAAACACCAAGGGCCCCAGCAAGAAGTAAGGCAAACAAACCACCCAAGCCACAAAAACTGAAGAGCTGAAAAATTCGAGCATTTTAATTATATAACTTTTTAAACAAAGTACATGAAATTGCTCTAAAAAGAGAAACATCAAACAGCTCTAGTTTTAATCTGTTTTCCCTTTGCGAGGAGCTCTTGATCTGAAAGGGAAAAATAGCTGATGTAATTAAAAGGGATGGATTGCATTACAATCTCAGTTTCAACTTCAGTGATTAAAGTTTTTATAATGTATTTGGTATGATTAATGACTCACTGTGGGATTAATACAAGACTCAGTCTTAAAAAATATGAACTTTAATACAGCAAACATAATTTGTTTTAAATAAGACAAGTTGACTCAATGAAGAAAATGTACTTGGCTTATAAACAACATAAATCTGTTCAAATATTGGGCACCCTAATTATTTTTAAACTAAGACTCCCAGGCAAAAATTTCTTTGGTTGGGAATATTTGTTAGCTATCCTAAAATTGGTTTCTAACTATGCAATTTGGATCTCAACTACTTAAACATATACAATATTCAGGTTTGCTAGTACGGACATGGGGAATCTGTAATAAAAAATTCTGCTCCTTAATAAAATACCCAGTAAATTATGGGAAAGCAAATCTCAATTTATAACATATTAGAAACAGAGCTCATTTACTGAGCATGCTCAGACAAGATATGTGCAAGGAGGCGTGAATAATAGTTTCGAGCCCTACATCTGGCAGTGGGCCAGCCACGAAGATCAACACAGCCCATGGGGAATAGTTATCTTCAGATCCCATTACAAACTGAGTTTAAACATGTTACAGCTGCTAAAACTGGAAACTGTTCTCTCTATGTAGACTTACTAAAATAATATATGGCTGCCAAATACCTGCTTCCCACTGTAATATTACAGTTAATGTTTATATAATAAAAAGCATAACTAAGCAGAAGAAGAGAGAAAAAAGCAATCTTGTTCATACTTGAATTTATTCTGTCTCATCTGTAAAGTCCCCGACATTCCCCCCAATTCCTTTTATCTGCATGGCCCTGCCAGGAATTTTATCCCCTTCAACCTTGGCAGGTCAGAGATTTTTGTCTAAGAGCAAAATCCACTGAATATTTTTAAATTAGGAAAAACATTTTAAATTGTCTTTCGTGAAAACATATTTTTATTGTTGGAACTGATAGGTTTGTTTGACTCTTGTTTGGTTGCCATGGGAACCCGAGGAACACTGACTTCTGGGTATTCCGATTGTTACCATTGG